>NW_026732909.1:0-341409 GCF_028476545.2 Physella acuta
CTAAACAGGTACATGCTGGACAAGCAGATGAGCGAGGCCAGGATCGGCGTCAGACGTGTTGCCGTCGTCATGACGGACGGCGACTCCCACAGGAAGGACCTGACACGTGAGCAGGCCGGCAGGGCCCGGAACTCCGGCATTCAGGTCTTTGCCGTCGGCATCGGGAAGGTCTCACACGAGGAGCTGCACAACATCGCTAGCGAGAGCAGGTGAGGGCGTCACGTGGTCTAGGTGATCGATAACCAACAGTGTAGCAGATCGATAACTTATAGCAGATGAGGGCATAGAGTTCACAATGAGACCAAAGATCAATAGCAGGTGGCCTCACTGGGTCAACCAATCAACGATATTTGACATGAAGCTTCAGACACCCCGAAACTACATTACTAAACCCTTATAGTTTCTGTATCTTTATTCCAACAATCTAAACCCTTATATTTTCAGTATCTTTATTCCAACAATCTAAACCCTTATATTTTCTGTATCTTTATTCCAACAATCTAAACCCTTATATTTTCTGTATCTTTATTCCAACAATCTAAACCCTAATAGTTTCTATGTCTTTATTCCAACAATCTAAACCCTAATAGTTTCTATGTCTTTATTCCAACAATCTAAACCCTTATATTTTCTGTATCTTTATTCCAACAATCTAAACCCTTATATTTTCTGTATCTTTATTCCAACAATCTAAACCCTTATAGTTTCTGTATCTTTATTCCAACAATCTAAACCCTTATATTTTCTGTATCTTTATTCCAACAATCTAAACCCTTATATTTTCTGTATCTTTATACCAACAATCTAAACCCTTATATTTTCTGTATATTTATTTCAACAACCTAAACCCTTATATTTTCTGTATCTTTATTCCAACAATCTAAACCCTTATATTTTCTGTATCTTTATTCCAACAATCTAAACCCTTATAGTTTCTGTATCTTTATTCCAACAATCTAAACCCTTATATTTTCTGTATCTTTATTCCAACAATCTAAACCCTTATATTTTCTGTATCTTTATACCAACAATCTAAACCCTTATATTTTCTGTATATTTATTTCAACAACCTAAACCCTTATATTTTCTGTATCTTTATTCCAACAACCTAAACCCTTATAGTTTCTGTATCTTTATTCCAACAATCTAAACCCTTATAGTTTCTGTATCTTTATACCAACAATCTAAACCCTTATATTTTCTGTATCTTTATTCCAACAATCTAAACCCTTATATTTTCTGTATCTTTATTCCAACAATCTAAACCCATATATTTTCTGTATCTTTATACCAACAATCTAAACCCTTATATTTTCTGTATATTTATTTCAACAACCTAAACCCTTATTTTTTCTGTATCTTTATTCCAACAACCTAAACCCTTATAGTTTCTGTATCTTTATTCCAACAACCTAAACCCTTATAGTTTCTGTATCTTTATTCCAACAATCTAAACCCTTGTATTTTCTATATCTTTATATCAACAATCTAAACCCTTATATTTTCTGTATCTTTATTCCAACAGAAACGTTCTCTTTGTTGACCGATTTGATCAGCTACGTGATGTCCTATCTAAGCTTTTGTACGAGACCTGTGATGGTAAGGGTTAGGGTTAAATAAACAGATCGAGTTAGAAATATCCTCAGTTATATAATTATATATATATAGATAACTTAGGCGTGACCTAAGGGGTAGAGCGCTAAACTGCTAACTCGAATGTATAGAGTTCGAACCTGGTTCAAGTCAGTAGAATGTCCCTGAGTCCACTCAGCTCTGATGAGTGCCTAACTCATGTTAGGGAAAGTAAAGGCGGCTGGGCAAAGTGCTGACCACACCTTCCCTTCAATGCTGAGGTGAAGAAACAATAACACTACTTCATCTGCCCAATGGATAGCTAGGAGGGTTCTTGACTTACTGTTTATATATATATCTTATATTTCTGGAATGATCTATACTTATAACACATGATTTTTTTTTATTTCCACAGTTATACCTAAACCACGTGAGTATATTTAACTGTTCCCATAGTAACACTGTCATCACTAATGGGCCAACTAGATAATGCCGGGGGGGGGGGGGGGAACGGGACCCGAGCTTGATTCGCTTTTGTCTACAGCAGGGGTTCCCAACCTTTTTTTACTCTAGAGCACATTCTAAAATATCGGTAGGGTGGCGGGCACCACCTATTATAAATCGACAAACTCCTTCCAGAGGCGTAGCGACCCTTCCCGTCACCCGGGGACAAAACTTTCGATTTGCACCCCCCCCCCCCCCTCAAATTTTCGATTTGCACCCCCCCCCCCTCAAATTTCCGATATGCACCCCCCTCCCCCTCAAACTTTCGATTTCCATCCCCTTCAACCTTTCAATAATGTTTATGAAAAAAATTCTGTCTCTGTCGAATAGTGATAGGCGGGCACATACGAATCGTTCGGCGGGCGCCATGACGCCCGCGGCGCCCGCGGGCATGGGGTTGGGAACCCCTGGTCTACAGGCTTCTTATCTAGAAAAAAGGGCAAACGGAAAAAAGCGCAACCAGAAAAAAAGCGCAAACAGAAAAAAGAGGACACAGAAAAAAGCGCAAACACAAAAAAGCGCAAGCAGAAAAAAGCGCAAACAGAAAAAAAGCGCACACAGAAAAAAGCGCAAGCAGAAAAAAGCGCAAACAGAAAAAAAGCGCACACAGAAAAAAGCGCACACAGAAAAATGTGCAACCAGAAAAAAAAGCGCAAAGAGAAATTTGCAAAAGCAGGAAAATGCGGGAACAGAAATTTGCGCAAACAGAAACATTTTCGTTTATCAGAAATCGCTCAAATGTTAATACAGAACTAAAAATTTGATATAATACTGATTTATGAAATCTTATCAACCTAGCTGTAACAGTACTCAATTTATCGCGTTCACGGACACACACACACACACACGCACACACACACACATACGGACAAAATTGCAAAGCCCAGTTTTTCAGACTAGATGACGGGTAAGACGTCTAGATTTTGATAAATTTGGATTTTTAACTATTGCCCGATTAAAATAAGTCCCCTATACTCCGTATATGATGTAATACTGAGGTGTAAAACGATGAAAACTGACATAATTTCATGTGCTTTTTGTGCTCGATTACAATACTTCCTCTATACTCTGTATTTGAGAAAGTAAAAAAAAATAATGTCAGGATTAAACACTAATTAAAAATGTATTTTTCCGGTTTCCGCCAGCCTGCAAGTCGGAACCAGCAGACATCGCCTTCCTCATCGACTCGTCCGTGTCGGTTAAGCTCGACAACTTTAAGCTCGGGCTCAGCTTCATTGAGGAGTTCATCCAAGACTTCACCATCAACCCGAACACGGTGCGCATCGCTGCGGTCATGTTCTCTGACAAGGTGCACGACGACAAGGTCATTCACTTCAAGTAAGTGCTGTGACGTCATTCGTACGTCACTATAGGCGTAAAGGTCAACTAAATGAAGTTCTGTTTAGAACTTGACGGTTCATGGGGCAAGTGAAGTAGAGTTCACCTGTTTCTGTTTCGGCATATGAAGGGATAATTTGGTCAACACTATGCCTTTACTTTCCTTAACGTGAGTCAGGTACCTATCAAAACTGGGTGGGCACAATAAGGTTCTACAGACTTAAACCCGGATTCGAACTCGAGACTTTCGGGTTAGCAGTCGGATGCTCTACCATTCGACTACGCCGTCCCATAAAAGTCAGCCAAGCCAAGCTGCTTATTGTCTTTTAGTTCTGATAGGGAAAGATGTGGAAAAGGTGGGAGGAGGGTAGCAAAACTTAAAAATTTTGTTTCCAGTACGCTAACTTCAGCTTAAACAAATTCCAATGTTTAAAGAAATGTTTTTGTTAATCCTAATTAAACCAAATGCCTTTATGTATCACCCCCCCCCCCCATTAGTTCATTCAATAACAAACAAGACACCATCGATGCTATTCAAGCCTTCGACTGGAGACACGGTGGTCGTACTGAAACTGGTCTTGGTAAGTTTAGCCACTCTACCCTTCTACCTGTACACACACACACACACCACACACACACACATATATATATATATATATATATATATATATATATATATATATATATATATATATATATATATATATATATATATATACTGCCCTCCCAACCCTGTAACCTTGACCCTGGTTAACTCCAAGACTCTCACCTCCAGGCATCCAATACCTGATCGACAATTTCTTGCCCTCTGCCAGAAGTCACGCCGCTCTCCTCGGGATCGTCATAACTGACGGGGGACAGTCAGAACAGGAGGGTGAGGTTTTTTTTTGTGACGTCAGGTGGGGGTGTGGTGACGTCAGATTGATGCTTGGTGACGTCAGTGAGGCAATGGTAAAGCAAGGAGTTGGTCGGGAATGACGTCTTGTGAGGCTATTGTGTCGTCACAAGAGTTTTTTTTGGCGAACTATTTGCTGTTAACACAATTGGACATTTTCTCCTCCCCCCTCCCCTTTAGGCTACAGCAGCTGCCGCAAAGAGAGCGAGGGACAGTGGATTCACCATGATAGCTGTTGGTGTGGGTGGAGGTAAGTAGGGCTGGTCACTTAGTGGGTGGTGGATGATGATGAGGGGGTGGGGATGGGGGGGGGATTCACCATGATAGCTGTTGGTGTGGGTGGAGGTAAGTAGGGCTGGTCACTTAGTGGGTGGTGGATGATGATGAGGGGGTGGGGATGTGGGGGGGGGGGGGGGGTTCACCATGATAGCTGTTGGTGTGGGTGGAGGTAAGTAGTGATGGTCACTTAGTGGGTGGGGGATGATGATGAGGGGGTGGGGATGAGGGGGGTTGGGAAGAGGGGGTTGGGGATTCACCGTGATTGCCGTAGGTGTGGGTGGAGTAGTACTGGTCACTTAACGTGAGGGGTGGATATGAGGGGATCGTCCTTTTTGTATGGGGGGGGGGCATGGGTAGATGAGTAGTATTCTAATAGTTCTATGGTTTATACGTGCATTTAGTTAGGTACGGTCAAATTATGTGCAGTACAATGGGTATATTTGTGTAGATACTTCTAATTAGGGACTATAGAGTAATGGATGTTCCAAGGCATTGCTTACATCTTACCCATTACCATAGCAACCAAACAAAGTGAAGTCACAATCACTCGTAAATGTATTGAACCTTAACAAAGGATTGTGTTGAACAATTGTTTCACACCCTCCTCCCCCCCCCCCCCCCCCCCCCCACACACACAGAGCAACAGATTGGCTACGAGGAGCTGGAGAACATAGCAGGGAGCCGGGACCGTGTGCTGACAGCCACAGACTATGCCAGGCTCAACCTCATCCGTCAGCAGCTCATCGACGTTACCTGTATTCAAGGTCATTGTCTTTTAAAATTTGGTCTACTTTTACTTTCGGTTTGATTTAAAATGAAAATACATTATCCGTTACCCAACCCCCACACACAAGTTTAGTGCGAGTAAATGGGTTTAATTATAATGAAAAGCTTTAAAGTAGGCCTATGCAAACATTGCGTGCATCATTTTCATGTAATTTGGTGAGCAAAGATCGTGTGGTGTACCGCGTTTTGTGCAGTGTGACGCAAAACGTCATGTGTCACTAAACGTCACGTGCTTTCACGTGTCACTAACGTCAAGTGACTTGCAGTGGTAGGTGATGATGCATGCTGTTGCGTGGAAGAACCTCGCGTTACGTATAATACATTTACACACACTTTAGTCACAAACTATTACACGAGTTGTCTTTTTTTCATTTTTTTTTGCAACAACTTTTAGTAACAGTATAGCGTTTTTCTAACAACATATCATATTTGTAACTTTAAGCAACATGTCAGTTTTGTAACATCTTTTTATTTTTGTAACATTTAGTAACAATTTTATTCATGTTTGTAACATTGAGTAACAACTTGCCATTTTTGTAACATTGAGTAACAACTTGCCCTTTTTTTTTTTACTCCCAGTGGCCGCCAGCCAAGCAATCAGAGTAAATGCTCTTAAAGGTTAATTTCTTCCCATGTGACGTGTACAGTTACCATGACAACCACCAGTTACCATGACAACCACAGACCTTCATTTGATCACTGATCGACTTTCATGTGAAAACACATTGTATTGATGACCTATGCATTGTTTACTTGTATTGATTAACCATGTTTTATTTTTTGGCAAAGAATCTCTGTTCCATTAGGTTAACATTTGTACGAACTCAAGTTATGAATGTTGACACTTTTAAATGAGTGGTAGATCTAGTCCTATAATAAACATGGGACAGGTTCGCTCTTATCCAGTTCATGCCATTATTAATGTGTGTATGTGTGTGTAAAGTCCTTAGTAAAAACAGCAACAATTTTTTTTTTTACTTCCATCTTGTATTGAGTTTATAAGAGATAGCAAAAACAATTCTCTAAATGACTAAACGTGTAGGATTTTGGTGCTTGAATTCAACAAAAACAAAAACGGATAATAGACTATTGTGTCACTTTGTCGACAGCGTTTATTACTCATTGTTAGAGTAGGCCTACTAAAAATCACCAAAGAGAATCTAGGTCTTCTTGACAAAATTAAAAACATCTTTTTTTATTTTATTTTTAATTTGCTAAAAGTTTAAATTAAATGTAAAGTTTAGTATTAAAAATAAATTGAATGCTCTTATTGTTTGAAAATGTGTACTTTATGATGTAAATAAAAATGTATTACATGCAATTGAAAACTGAGTTGCATTTTTTAAAATGATAGTTTATTATAATCATAATCTATTTTTGTTAGTTCATTATGGACTGTCCATAGCTGAAGGTAACTATAACAGAACAAAACCTACATGGGTTTTAAGTTAGGCAGGGCGACATCATAGGAAGCCCCAACAAGGGATCTATATCTATATAATTATCTACGTCGCCCAACTAAGCGTGACACCACGCATGCACGCCGACTCTCTAGCCCTCCTCCCTCGCTCTCCAAGCGTGCGCAACAGTGTGTACCCACCCACCCCATTGGAAGCGTCCTTTCAAGAAGTCTTCACCCGTCACTAAATAGTGGCGTAATGTACTGTGATGAAAAGCTTTAGGGGCCTACTTTGTGTAAGGAAGGGTATGCAACAAGCCTTCAAATGCCCCCCTACCCCCGTTTTATGCTGCTTGTTTGTGTTATTAGTTTTGAATGCGATTCAATATCAGGTATGAGATGTTACAAAGGTAACTGTTGGTATAAAATGATACTATTTGTGAATCTACTTTTCTCTTTTGAAGAAATTGCCTATTTTCAAAGTACCCAAAACTAGTCAAATATAATCAGAGTTGTTTCACTGGGTAAAATGCGTGCTGTATTTGTAAATAAAACACTATGAGACAACTTGTATTTTGTATTATAACTGTGATCTATCCTTTTGAGATACCTACACAAATCTAGAAAATTGGTTAAATTTAAAAAGATGTAACATTAAAAAGTAATCATTGTGCACAGTTCTGACAATACAGATTAACTCTACTTGATCTACCATTACTTAGTGATAAATCTGACACCTTTTGAGAAGAGCACTAATTAAAACACTGGAGATATAGTGAAAGGTGAAATGAAAACTGATACAACCAAAAAGATACAAAACAAAATTTAATTTGGTGTTTTTTTAATCTGAAAATCAAGTCTAATAGTTATCTTGTATAAATAAACAATATAACATTAATTATAATAATAAGAGAACCCCTGCAATTAGCATTAGTTGATATTGAATAAAAAGAAATAGCATACTTAGATTAATAGCTTAAATAGTGGAATTTGTAAAAATTCATAGGGTTCTACTTCATCATTTCATTATTAAGATTTTATTTTTTTGCACGTATCTCTATCAGGTCAGACTTGAAGGGCTAGGATTTTGGCTAAGGTTAATGATAAACACAACAAAATGACTTGAATATGCATTTGTAAAATAACTTACTTTTTTACAGTTTTAGCTTTAATTAATACAGCACCAAGTTTTTTCACATATCAACAACAGTGTGGCAAATGAACAGTTTTGTAACATCACTGCTAGCTGTTATATGTGAATAGTTTCATACATAAACAGTTAAAGTGACATAAAAACAACCGTGTCACCTATCAACAGTTTCCCCTATCAACAATGTCATCAAATGTCACCTATCAACAGTGTCACCTATGAAATGTTTCCCCTATCAACAGTGTCATATACCATACTCCTGCCTCCAGGCCTCCATGACAGACGTGGAGACAATGGACCCGCCACACACAACAACTAGGACTGAAGTTACATCTGACAACTTCTGCTCTGTCACCAGCTGTTTGACAATGTTGCTATAAATAGCTGCTAGACTAGCGCCACATGCAGGCTCAACCAGGAAACGGTGATCTTCTGAAAGTAAAATTATTTTAAATGCTTCTTCAAGATTAATAATTAATGTAATTAGCTTTTGGGGAAAATGAAGTTTTCCAGTTGTTTTTTCTTACATTTTCTTAATGTAATAGTACAGCAGTGGTAGAGCGTGACCCAGCGGAAGAGTGCTAGACTGCTAACCTGAAAGTCTCGAGTTCAAATCTGTGTTCAAGTCAGTAGAATGTCCTGCTGGGTACCTAACTAACATTACTTAAGTAAATTTGACTGGGCATAGCACTGACCCTGCCATTAGGTACAGAAACAGATGAGCTATATTTCATCTGCCTTATGCACAGTAATGTCTTAAGTGAGGGGACTTAGATAATAGCAACATTAAAAAAATTGTAATCTCACCAGCAAACTTGATGCAGGCATTGACAGCTTGCTTGTCTGTGATTAAGTAAGGCAGAAGTTGAGGTCGAGCTTGTTTGTAATATTCCAATGTAGTGGGGCACACACTTAGAGCACCTAAAGTTTTTGCGATGCTGACACAAGCAACATTGAAAAAAATATTTACTTAAGTTTAAATATTTCATTCACTAAATAAGTTAAATATAAAATTCTACAAAAAAGATTTTTAGAAAATCTACAATATATTATTTTTTTAAATGTTTATTTTCTAAAAAAAAATTATGTTGGGCAGTAGGCTAAAAATTCTCCATTAAAAATAGTTTTCAAAAAGCAAACTATTACTTCTTTTAAAATAATTTATTTTCCAAAGCTAATGTTACAAATTTTAAACGAATTTTTATCAAACATGGCCATTGAACTTTTATTAAGCACATAGCCATTTCTTACCTAGTAATTCAACTTTTATTAAGCACATAGCCATTTCTTACCTAGTAATTTAACTTTTATTAAGCACATAGCCATTTCTTACCTTGTGATAGCAGGCAGAGTCACCACCTCCCCAACTTGTACTGCAGCATGAAAGGAATGAGCTCCCTCTGTCTCCATTGTTAGAACTGGCACATCCTCCCACCCCACACTCCTCATCCCTTGCACTATACCATTACACAATCCCCCGCCCCCCACGCTGGTCACCACAAGGCCAGGCTTCTCCTCCAGTTGGCGACACGCTTCTTCAATTATGCTGGCATGGCCTTCCCTGTTGGGTGGTCAAAAGATACAAAAATATCATCACTAAGTTGCAATCATTCAATTATACGCACAGACTGATCTAACATGTCAATGAAATATCATACATATATATATATATATATATATATATATATATATATATATATATATAATTCTCTACATCGCCCAACCATGCGGGACACTATGCACGCATGCAGACTCTAACCCTCCTCCCGCCCCCTCCCTTGTTCTCTGGGCATGTGCAAAAGTGTGTACCCACCCATCCTATTCATATACAAAGTGGGTTGACTCATCAAGTTTAATTTAAAGAATTCAATAAAACAAGAATAAAATGATATTTAAATTAAATATTAAGATAAATGTCTAACAGTCAACTGAGTACTATAACAGTAAATGAAATACAGAGAGTAGGCTAGAGTAGGCAATAAAATGTCTACAGCAAGTAAATCCAAGTAAATGTCAAGTACTCTTTCAAACCTGTCAGTCCATGTGGCAGGTGAAGTAGACTGCACCTGTTTCTGTGAACATATAGTGTGGTCAGCACTATGCGCAGCCGCCTTTACTTTCCCTAATATAAGTCAGAGCTTCATGGACTCTAGCCTGCAGTCAAATGTAAATCCAGATAAATAAAAATGTCACAACCTTTTAAGTCCAAGTTTTCATCTTACCAAATATCTGGGTGCTCAAAAGCTGGTACATAAAGAGCTCCTATTTAAAAAAAAGAATACTGAAATTCAGGTTGTTTTAAAACAAATACAAGTATTAAAACATTCAACATGTGTTTTAGTTGGTTCAGCTACTGAATATCAGAAAATATAAATACAAGTACATGAAATGTTATTTCAAAACTGTGAATCTAATTAATGATTAGTTATCTAATTAAAATTGAAATATTTAAATTACATGCCTAACTACAGAGAGTATGTGAAATTAACTAATTTATCTACATGAACTGATCATTCAGGAAAAAAAATAATTAAAAGCTTTGATTCCAATCTAGGCTTACCTGGTTGTGTACTTAGCTCCTGAGCTAAGATTTTAGCTTCATCATAAAAATCACCATGGACCTTAACTTCAGCATCCTTAAAAAAATAATTTTCCTTCTAGTTATTGTATAAATACTGAAACATTTTAAACAAAAAAAAACAAACATTAATTCATTTAATATAGCTATTTATAAAAATTCATTAACTAACTAGAAGCTTGAGCCTGTCAGCTAAGAATGCCGGAGTTGATTTCGGCAATATAATGGTACATGATATCCCAAGTTGTCTGCAGGCAAAGGCAGCTGCCATCCCAGCATTACCCCCAGAAGCACAGTACACATGATCACAGCTTTCATTATCAACAGCCTGGAATTAAAATTCATATTATTTTTATCCAAAAGTAAATAAGTGCTGATTATCAAAAGATTGGTGATTCTTCAAGATATGAATTAGAAAAAATTAAAGGCCAAAAAATTATGGTACATGAGCTACCAAAATCAATCAAATGTGGAGCAATAATAAATAATCCCAGCTTATACAAACTGATATCTAAATGTGTGTAGTTTTAAATATAGGCCTAGAAGACATGTGTAATATGTATACTTTTAAATTGTGTAAAATCCCCTTATAATTAGAAAAAATTAAAGGCCAAAAAATTATGGTACATGAGCTATCAAAATCAATCAAATGTGGAGCAATAATAAATAATCCCAGCTTATACAAACTGATGTCTAAATGTGTGTAGTTTTAAATATAGGCCTAGAAGACATGTGTAATATGTATACTTTTAAATTGTGTAAAATCCCCTTATAATTAGAAAAAATTAAAGGCCAAAAAATTATGGTACATGAGCTATCAAAATCAATCAAATGTGGAGCAATAATAAATAATCCCAGCTTATACAAACTGATATCTAAATGTGTGTAGTTTTAAATATAAGCCTAGAAGACATGTGTAATATGTATACCTTTTAAATTGTGTAAAATCCCCTTATAATTACAAAAAAAGCACCTTTTAAATTGTGTGTAAAATCCCCTTATAATTACAAAAAAATGCACCTTTTGAATCATGTGTGAAATCCCCCTTATAATTAAAACAAAACTACCTTTTGAATCATGTGTGAAATCCCCTTATAATTAAAACAAAACTACCTTTTGAATCATGTGTGAAATCCCCCTTATTTTGAAAGAACCAGGAGGCTGCAGGTTGTCTAGCTTCAAGTAAACCTTGAGTCCAGCATGTTTTGACAAGGGATGACTTAAGATGGTTGGTGTTTCTATATACAACTTATCAAAAACCTTTTGTTTATGAATTGTATCTTGAATAGGCTTATGATCACCACCTCCAATTAGCTCCATGTTTCTGCAGACTAAAATAATACAAATGTATTCTAAATGTAACAAAGTTTACTTGTAATGCACCATAATCAATTTTATCATATGAGCTGATTGTTTAAAAGGATTTTAACAAAAGACATTAACAACAATAATGGTTGAGTTTCCAAATAAGACTAGTGATCAGTGGACACTTTTACAATGCAGTATCAAAATGATATGGATGGTTAATGCTGACCTATTGACTATTGATTGAGCCTAGACTTTTTTTTTGGGGGGGGGGGGGTCGATTCTAAATACTAAATATCATCCAAAATAATTTATATTATTACTTTATATTTATTTATACTAAGTTTATAGTATACTTAAAAATAATATAGATCTACTTATGACTTATAATATAAATATAATTATAACTTGGGTTGATATTGATAAACTTGATTTGTGTTGAGTGTTGAATTTTTAATTTTAGTATATTAAATTACTAAAATTAGTATATTTATTTATATTTGGTGTTGATAATGAGTCTATTCTAAATTAAAGAAGCATTCAAATATTCAATCATATTGTAAAGAATAAAACTAGATGTAGATCTAGATCTAAAATCTAAATTCTAGAAACAATCTAGATAAAAACAAGTGTTTACTAATGTTCAAACCAAGCAGACTGCTAAATGGAGGGCAAAGGTCACGGTTGCGAAACGATACTATCTTCAATGCTAGGCCTACTTTAAAATTTTATTAACCCTAGGCCCTAGCTTTAAACATATTTATAAATTTCGTCTTTTAAAGTATGAAAAAGGTCTTTAGTATTTTAATATTAATAAATCCATCAAATTTGATGCCTTGATCTTGCACAAGAAGATAGATCTGTAGATGTAGATCTGTGAAGGCAAAATACAAAAATATTAAGCATGACTCTGGTCTGCTAGAAATAGATCTTGAAGCTTAATAATAATAAAAAATTAATAATTTTTAAAAATGTATGAATAGATAAAAAACAAAACACAACATGTAAACTAAGCCTATTTCAAATAAATCATGATCAAGGCTTTAAAAACATTATAATAAGTAAACAAGAGGACGGTAAATTCAATTTTTTTCAATTTATTCAATATGGAAAGTGTTTGTGTTGTTGGTTACCATGTGTGACGAGAGAGAGAGAGAGAGAGGAGGGGGATGAGAGGGATTAAGTCATTAAGAAAGTGTACTGTCACACAAAAGTAATTTTTTAAAATTGAATGTATGCGTATGTGTGTGTAATGGGCATGTTTACCCCCCCCCCCCCGGAACGAAACATAATTTATATAAAAAAAATATTTTTACCGGTGTCCGTCCCCCTACCACCTAATGTACAAGTTATGTATATTCGCCCCCCCCCCCCCCCCCCTCGAAGAAAGTCTACCCCCTCCTCCGAACGAAATGGAGTTTGTATAGAAAATATATACTTTAAACAGTGTCCGCCACTCGGAAATTTTAGTCCACCCCCCCCCCCCCTAGAGGAAAAAGTCTGGAAGAAACACTGGTGTGTGTGGAGGGGGGGGGAGGGGGGGAAGAGGGGGGGGTAGGGGGGTAGGGTGGTAGTGGTGGGGTGGGGTGGGGCAAGGACACACAATGCGCAAGGTTAACTTTTATTTTAGGCCGATACTATAACTAACACAATCCATTTATTTGATTATAGTGCCCCTTTTAATGTATTATGCTTGATTTATGTTTTCTTCTCCTGGCAATCGTATCTTAAACAACAAAACACTGCAGATAGGAATTTTACTGCTGATAAAGAGATCTATAATATTTACATTTACAAAATATTTAAAACTAAACTGGTGGCTTAATTTATAAAAGTTAATATTTTTAATAACCTTAGGTTGTGTTAAAAAATCCGACGACACCGCTCTTTAAGTTAGAAAATAGTTATTTACCAAAAACCGATTGGTATGGCTTCTAGACGATTTTATAGACAACTTCATGCTTTATCAAACATCGCTAGAAAATCATTTAAAGCAGGTGCTGCCGTAGTAGTTGGAGTTGTTGTTTACAAACACTGGAGCAGTGATCACAATGCGTTACATGCCTCATGGACGACAAGTTACGAACCAACTGTCAAGTGGGATCCAAATTGGGATAGGTACTTAAAAAACTGCAGTGTAGGCCCAAGTACTTGAAGTACAGAGTAGGGCTCAGTAGGGTGCACGCACTGCTGTTGGGTGTGTAGTGTGTAGGCCTCAAAATTGTTGGAAATATAAAATTTTGTTAAGACTTTAGTATATAGATCTACTATATATTTTTATATTGAATTAATAAAGATCTGGATTCTAGCTTTAAAAAAAAATTGGTCTTTGTGGGTGCATGTATGCAAAGGGGGGGGGGGGGGGGGGAGAAGAAAGAGGAGGGTAAAATCTTAGTTTAGCGTCGTAAATTCCAACGTAGCTAGTAATGTGCGATGAAGGTAACTAATGAATATTTCTTTCATTTGGCCATATTTATGTCATATTTTACATAATATAACAGATAATTGAATAACAAATCACAATCCAAGACCAAACCAGTCATAAATATCCTGGAATAAACTTTAAACTACCCCGTTCGAGACAACAATGAGTAAATTCAAGCAGCGGCCATGTTTCAAAAACAATAAATTGTCTATTCGCATGTCTTTTGTGTTGATTTTGTGGTTTAATATGATTGCTTTGTATTGTTTTAATATTAATACATGCCTGGGGGGTCGTCCATAAATGACGTCAAACTCGTAGTGGGGAGGGGGGTTCACATGGTGTGACGAATTTTAGACGTTATTTTGCGTTTTAGATAACTGTTTTAATACATTGTAATAACAATTGATTAAAATACTCTATTTTGACAGAGTTCAGACAAGATTTTGGAAAAATATAGCTGTTTAAAAACAATTCAACTGCAATTTTGAGGGGTTGTAGGCTGAGGTGTGACGTCACTTTAGGGGGGTGGGGGGTCTGGCTTTTTGTGACGACGTGTGGGGGAGGGGGGGGGGTAAAAATCGTCAAAAAAGCGTGACGTCATTTATGGATGACCCCCCTGTATAGTAATTTTTCTTTTTTTAATATAGTTGACATGAATGACTAATAGACCTTATCAGACTTAATAGTGTGCATCCAAGACCACAACAATTGTTGGGAGGTTGAACTTTTGAACACTTTATTTGCAGTAAGCAAATCAATTATTTTAGATCACTCATAAATGACGTCGCTCTTAAGATAGTAATGACAGCGTGCATTATTACAGAGCAAACATGAACATATTGTTTCAGATAGAAATTGTGATTTGTGGTGGGGAGAGGTTGAGTAGAACTCAGCGATGTGATTTTGGAGACGGGTCAGGTTTTTTTTTCGTGAAAACGGGATGGTTGTGGGAGAAAGACCAGCTGTAGAAGTATGACGCGTCATTCATTGGTGATCCATTTTCTCAGTGGGGACGAAAGAACTATTAAGAAGGGTCAAGAAATGTAAAAAGCTTGCTGAGTCGCATTTCTTGAACCCTACCTTTTTCATTCCCCCACTTAGCACATCGTCACCGAGTTAACGCTCGCACGTGACGTCATGTAGCGGTACCGCCGACCGTTAGGCTAATTTTATAGAAAAAAAAAAACAACAAGCACTGCCTTTTTGACGCTTTTGCGACGTTTAATTTGATTACATAAGTTGGTGTTCATTAAACAGCCCCTAACACATCTATCACTCGTCCATTTAAACGTACGTAGTTATTTCTGCAAGCTTGCTGTCTGAGACTTTCGGCCCTTTAAAAATGTATTAAGCTCACACCGTATAGAACTAGACTACCTATATTAAGCTCCAAAAGAAGCTTGGTGAAAACAGGATGGCCGTCCGATTTTGTAGCTGCTCCGCGCTTTATAAAAAGCACAATAAACGATAAGATGACACTTATATTAAAGTAAATTATAGTTCTGAATCTTGATACATTAAAAGTGATATTCGGAAATTATGAGCCAGACAGTCAACATGATATTTCAATTTAAGTCCAAGAAAATAAATTTCCTCAAACGATGGAACATAACTAAATTTTTGCGCAGTTTAGCGAAATTGAATTTAAGTATTTACGTCATCTTACAAAGCGCGATAGCCTACTGATGCTCTAACGCGGCCCATGCTAATGGCCATATTCCTAACGCCCCGCATTAGACGCAGCTCAATTCGTCAGCAGGCATTTGGTGGCAAGCCTTTTTGACGGGGATAATGTGTTAAGTTAAGGCCGTTTTGCCAAATGTCTTAAACTAGCAGGCTTGCAACATTTATGATAATTCGTTTTAAGCAAGGTATACGTATACTAATGCTTATTTATCGTTATTTTGATTGAACAAAGCATTATAGAGGTTCTCCATCAACCACATAGGTATTTTTCCCCGTTCACCTCCTTTCATGAGACCGACACGTCATAAATTGCAAAGCCACCTGAGTTGACGTCACAAATCTTCACTCACTCCCGTAGCAAATCATATGTGACATCATTTATGGACAACCCCATATCACTCACTTGGGTACTTGATATTGACAATTTGACAACAAAGGATAACCAAAATCTGTCTGGCAGGTGGAGACTTGCGATCGACCATAATGACAACACGCACTTAAGGGGTGGAGTGGCTGATTATTTTAGATGATGTTTTACGAGGGAAGCTGGTGGATAATACATTTTGTCTCTCTGTATATATAAATGATGACAAACATTTATTGTTGTCAAAATTATGGCTAGAGATCTTAGATAAGGCAGAGCGAAGCGTAATTTTTTACATTAGGGGTCATCCATAAATGACGTCACGCTTTTTTGACGATTTTTACCTCCCCCCCCTCCCCTCCGTCACACGTCGTCAGAAAAAGCCAGACCCCCCCCCTAAAATGACGTCACACCTCAACCTACAACCCCCCTCAAAATTGCAGTTGAATTTTTTTTAAACATCGATATTTTTCCAAAATCTTGTCTAAACTATTACAATTTATTAAAACTTTTTTCTTTTTTTATAATGCAAAAATGTGACGTCGCAACATCTGAACCCCCCCCCCCCCCTCCCCCTCATCACACATCGTCACAAAATTACGGACCCCCCCCCCTCCCCCTACGAGTGTGACGTCATTTATGGATGCCCCCTTATGACTTGTTGTGACATTGACAACAAAAATATGACGGAGGTTGGGGTTTAATTAAGGTAAAGAGAAGTAAAAAAAAAAATGTCATAAGTTACGATAGAATCACTAGATCTAACTGATGGAAAGAAAAACCTGAAATGAAAATAGTGAACATTCAAACAATAAGAAAAAACTCAAACTATATAGTAATAGTAAGATCAAATAAACATTAGTAAAAAAAAAACGTGATTTAAAACATGGATACAAGTTGCATCTCACAATGCTTCTAGAATTAATAAAGTTGTTTCTTAGGACATTCAGTTTTTAAAGAGCAGAATTTTAAAAAATGCTTTGTTATACGGACTATACAACAAGACAATCATATTTAAATACATTTTCATACGAATAGAAATGAAAGGGAAGCTACTCTAAATAACATTTTCTTAAGATGGCTGCTGTTTTTAATAGTAAATTTACTATCTCGAACAGGGTTGATAAAAATTAATTTCAGGATATTTAAATTGATTTAACCATAAATGGTGATCTATTATTCAATTATTTATAATATTTTATCAAAATATACGAAAATATACTCATATTTAATGACATATTCATTATTGCACTCTCTCCTACATTACTAGTTTTGGCCGAATTTACGACGCTAAACTAAGATTTTACCGAGGAGAGGTTCTGTTTTATCATAAATTTATGCAGACATTGACGTGTTAGGCCTACATCTTTATTTAATAGGGCTATAGAGTATAGACCTAATACTGATAAATTATTAATTGAATACTGCATATCTAGACAGATAGGGGTAATAAAACCTTGTTTGATGGTTTGCATGCTAAATGTAGGGTTTTCTTTATTGGCACTTTGAGTGGTAAAAACAAGGGTATTTTTAGAAAGAAATATGATTATTTGATAGGTCTTGTGAACATAAAAATAATAGGTCTATATGTGTTGAATACACTTTAATAGGCTTTAATTGACTTTTAAAAATGTTTTATCTATGATTGTATGTTATATTATAATGTATGTAGGCCTAGGCCTAAATGATTTAAATTTTGTTTACTTAACCTCAATTGGTTGATGTTATTGTAGGTGACCAGATATTTATATTACAGAAGACAGACTTTTTAGACAGACTATTCAGAATGACTGAAGCCCACTATCACTAGCTGTTTATTAACTTTTACTGTAATTGTAAGGTTAACATATTAAAATGAGTGTATTAAACAACATATGGTTATTAAAAAACCATCACATAACTGCGTTTTCATTTCTGTTGGAATATCCAATTCGCTACTAGGTTAGATTCTAAAAGATATTCATCTGTCATTGTCAGCCATGGCATCATGAAAGAAATAGGCCCATAGATATGTTATTATCAATATCATAGACTATACTGATTTTTAATGTGTCTTGCAGACGAGATCCAGCAAGCTTGATTCCTCCCCCTAAACGCAAATGTGAAGAAGAAGTGGAAGAATACAATAAATTGGTGGCTAACTGCACACCAACAGCCAGCCGTCACATCCTTCTGATTCGTCATGGGCAGTACTTTGATACTGCACATGTAGATAAGGAAAGATTTTTAACAAGTATAGGTTTGTTCTTTGTTTTTTTTGGCCAGTCTTTAGTGACTTTAGTCACAATTTTATTTAATTTCTGTCATTATTTAAAAAAAAATAATTGAAATTGATAGGAGAATTTCAAGGAGAATAATAATAAAATTGTTACAAATTAAAAATTCTGAACAGGTCGAAATCAAGCTGAACTGACAGGCCAGAGACTTAAAGATTTGGACTTACCTTACACAATACTTATTTCTTCAACTATGACAAGAGCTATAGAGACAGCACAATTAATTCACAAGTATTTACCAGAGCTTGATTACAAACAGGGTAAGTATTTATTGTGTGCTGAACATTTCTGTTGGGTTCTTCTGTTTAGGGATATGCTGGACAACACAATGTATATGATACAACAGAATTGATAACATTAATGCTGATACTAAATAATAATAAAGAGTTTAATAATATATATACATAAATAATAGTATAATAAAAGTTAATGACACAAATTACGATACACAAGACTTAGCACACTCGTCCACATCATCTTCCAAAAACAACAGGCCGACCAACTGCTACACACCCTAACACATGCTCTCTCACCCATCAACGGACAGTCCTCACATGAACATGTCTCATTCTATGTAAACACACTCAACCAAGGGCTACAACTATATAATATACAAAAAAAAAGGGTACCTGGTTTTTTTTAGCACACTACACACACACAATTAGGGGACACTTCATGTCAGGGATGTAACAATATCTCTCAAATAATTGCTACCTGTGTGTTCAATACTAATTTACATATCTTCATGTTTAATAACTACTTAACCTTTTCTCATTTAAGCAACTTTTCCACAGTCCTTTCCCATCTCATTGTAAGGGACCTAACTCTGCTAAAGACATGAGTTATAAATAAAATTAACAATATTCTACCTAATTGAAACTCATAAAATAAAATCACATGATGAGCCGGTTGCAGCTGAATACACTTGGCACATTGATAGACAGAAATAGCACTATTTTTTTCAATCTTGAAAATTTGAAAAAAATAAACATGTTTGTTAAATATATATATATATATATATATATATATATATATATATATATATATATATATATATATATATATATATATATATATATATATATATATATATATATATATATATATATATATATATATATATATATATATATATATATATATATATATATATAAAGTATGAACAAAAGAATAGCATTATTAAAACAGGACACAACAGTGTGACTAAATAAATGGCAGGAGCTTTTTAGAATTTGTTTTGTACATTGTTTAATTAAATATTTCAAACCATTTAAAATATTTTTGACTAATGGCAATGTTGCTATGTTACTTAATTTTTAGATGACAGCTTAAAAGAAGGTGCACCCATTCCACCTGAACCTCCATTAGGCAGCTGGAGACCAGAACAGAAGGTTATTGAACAATTTTTTTCATTCAATAGCCAGTATATCTTCATTTTTCTTTAAATATTGAAAACTCATTACATATATATATATCCCAAAAGCATCTATATCATTTAATTTCTCCAGCAGTTTTTTCAAGACGGAGCAAGAATAGAAAGTGCCTTTAGGAAATATTTCTATAGAGCTGATCCCAGTCAAAAGGAAGACACATATGAGATCATAGTATGTCACGCCAATGTCATCCGCTATTTCATATGCAGGTTGGTTTCACTATTAAAATTTCATTTTAGTTGACATTTTAAATTTATTTCAATATTCTTTAGTTTTTACAACCTTTATTGTTAATTTCAAGTTAGTTTTAAATTTTTATGTTACACAAAGTTAGTGTTGTGAAAACCATGACTGTGCCTGAAGGCTAGAGATGATCTTTAACTAGACAGACTTTGTCCACTGTTTCAGGGTACTTCAGTTTCCTCCAGATGCCTGGTTGAGATTTTCTCTAGCTAATGGTAGTATTTCACATGTTTGTATACGTCCTAGCGGGCGAGTGACTGTCAAAGCTGTGGGTGACCATGGGTATATTCCGGCCAAACTTGTAACATACAAGTAGTATTTTAGTCAAACATTGTTCCCTTTTACTTTTTTTTACTTTTTTATCCCCTAAAGCGTGTAAAAATAGAATCAACATTTTAATGTGACATGGCTTGACATACAGTCATGGTGTGATTAATTTAATGGAGCATATTTTTCTACAATTTTTTGTTGATCAAAGTTTTTTAACTTACTGGATAACAATGAGTATGAAAATATGCTCAGATAATTTTATGTTAATGTTAATTTTTGCCTTTTTTACGCACTGTGTATCTGGTTTTTATTTTTGCAGTATTGAACTTTACTTTGTAATATAAAGATATTTTTGAATATATAATAAACACATACATCCTAGCAATATTTAAAAACAATTAATAAAACCAACTCAAATTTTAAAGTCACTATGTGGTTTAGAAAGCCTAATACTGCCAATTACAATAACCATCACTTAGTATTCTATTCCTTTACATTTGTACATTGTTCATATTTATTTATATACATAATTTGTTGACTCTTTTGACAAAGTTCTTTATGATTAATGTACAATAAGCACCTGGATGTGAAAATGATACCATTTGAAGGTATTTTATTTAGTGTTTAAGTCCTAGATGATAATTAAACTTTTACATAATTTTAAGTTATACTTAGGTGGCTACTTTTACTGTATGTTTTGTGTATTGCCATTGTTATTAACTTTTTGATAAAAAACTTTATCAGTTATCTTGTGTCTATTGTAATGTTCAAAATTATTACTTTTTTTACTAGTTAATATATTATAAAAAAGTTAAAAAAAAAAATTATATTGCTCTGAATTTGTGTACATCTGCTGTGTTGTTTTTTTAATACATGAGGGTTATTGTAACTACAATCTAATTCATTTTTAATGGTGCCACATTACAGCAATGAAAAAATAACCACGAAGGATTTTAAACATAACTTTGCTAGGATAACGTCTTTCTTTCTTAGAGCCCTGCAGTTCCCTGGTGAGGCATGGCTACGTTTGTGCATTGCCAACTGCAGCATGAGCTTGATCACCATACAGCCAGATGGACTTGTTGTCTTAGAAATGATGGGAGACCATGGCCATATAGACCCAGAACAAATCTCTTTTCATTAGACCACTAACATTTTGTTCCTGTTGAAATCCCAATGTTGTTACTGCTGACATCTGGTGGAAAATTAGAACCCTGGTAGACTCAGGTGTAAGAATGCTCTGGCAGGTGTCTGTCTTTCAAAAGTAAGTCTTTCCACCACAGGTGCTCTATAAAATAACTACTACAGGTACTGGTACCAGTTTGTGCATCTGAGTATAACTAGTATAAGGAGTATACTAACATCACACAGTAAAAGACCTGTGCTTATTTGTTCATATATTTATTATATAGCCTTAGGTTATTGAAATGTGTACTTAGTGCCTCACATTCCTCCATACTGAGCCTTGTTATTTCTTTGTATTGTAACCACCTGTCAGGAAAGACACGCCTTTGTTACCTTCAGACCAGTTTTTATTTGTGAAAAATAGACAAAAATAAACAGAAGCTGACTACAAAAAACATTGTCTTTATACAAGTCAATTTTTACGACATGGAAGTATCTACTTTATAAAATACCAAGTTTACTTTGTAAATTACAATGATGTACTCTTATTACTAACTAGTCTGATTTATTATAGTCCTCAACACAGAATTTTGAATTCTGAAAGTCACATTAATATGATGCAATGAATATTAAATATAGACCTGCCTGTCTATTTAAACTGTGTCCATTTAAACATTTTTAAAAAAATTATTAAACTGTTGGGGTTACTGTCAATTATCTTGTTTTTATTTGTTCATGTGTAGTGTTTTTGAGTATCATTTGTCTTTACACCAAGTTAAATTTTGTTTCTATTGATTTATCAAAGTACTGATTTGCATGTTTTTGATAAACAAATCTAAATTTGTTGACTTCCTAAAAATGTGGCTTGGACTTGGACTATAAATTATGCAATGCTTTACACAAAATTTAGAAACCAGATTTCGGTACTTTACCAATATTCTTTAAATTGTTATGACTAATTTGTAACTGGAGGATAAGAATCAAAACACATTGTTGAGCTGTTCAAAAAAATATGAAAAATACAAAAATCTTATTTTATTGACTGGGGACTGTAACCCCCATCTTCACCAAGTAATCAATAGTTAATTAAGGAGGGTTGAAGTATTAATAACACAAAACTTTTTATAATAAAAATAATGCTTTAATAGATCACTAGCCATTCAAATTAAAAATTTGTATTCAAATTAAAAATTTGAATTAACATATAGAATCATTTGATTCAGTGTTTACATTTGAGTATTAGATAAATCCTTGGTCAATGTTTAGTTACATCCATCTCTTGTTTGACTAATTTTGAGAATAACCACACCTGAAAACATAAATGTTGTAGTTAAAAAACATCCAGTAAATGGGTACAGACATGTCACAAGCTTGTTAGGTCTTGCAAACATTTTCTTACAAGTAACAGTGCCTGGCAAAAAGTGGCAGGCTATGGAGGATGTCAACATGAGAGAATGGGCAAGTTTGACTCTGGTGACAAATGGAATGGAGGAAGACGATTGCGGTGTGGAACAGAATAAAAAAAATGTAGTTCTTTAAAATCCATCTTACATCACAAGTTACCTTTTTAAACCAGGCGGTCCATGGGGCAAATGAAAGTAGAAGTCACCTGCGACCTCACTATATAAAGGGTAGTGTGGTCAGCACTATGCCCAGTTGTGTTTACTCAGGCCAATGAAATAGAATCAAGATTGGGTTAGCAGTTGCATGCTATACCATCCGATCACACCATCACGTTAATGTGTTAGTAATAAACATTTAGTTAAATATTAAAGAAAGTTTAAATTCAATTATTTTCATATTTACATAACTTGAGGTATTGAATTATTCAGCCTACAAAAAAAAAACTTTATGAAGTATTGTTTGTAGAAAGTATTTCACCTGTCCTTTGCTGAACCTGGCCTCTGCATTAGCAGCAAGTTCCACCTGTGCCCCCACAGGTTGCGCTGTGTCGGATGAAGCAGATAAACACTGACTACAGAAAATAAACTGGATACAGATCTCTTCTTCTTGAATGTACTTGCTCATTTTACCTAGAAAGGGTTTTGAGACAGGAAAGTTTAGTAAATATTTAGCATATTATAGTAAAAAATTGTCATCTGTCTCATAATAGTTCCATTAACAACATTCTCACAAATTATAATTAAAAATTCTAGAACTGAAAGTAGTCTTGGTATTTTTTTTATTTATTTATAATTTAGCTTAAGCAATCACAATTAGCTTCACACTTCTCATTTCATACGTGTAAAAAAATTAAAACAACTATGTGAAAACCTTATGTCTGTTTTAAAGAAATTATTTGACAGGAGATATGATTTACCAGAGTGATGGGTCTGTAAACCACCTCTACTTGGTTGAGTTGAAAAAAAGTAGACACCAGTTTCCAACTCTATTGGTGGTACTCTTAGAAATACTGGAAGACTGCTTTGCTCCAGAAAATCTAAACAATTTAAGAATGTTAAATTAATTTTTTGCTGATGTAAAATAAAGAAAATGAACATTATAACATAAACTGCTGAAAGTGTTGAGTAAATTTTGTTTCTTACCTTGTGGGCGGATACCTCCAAATAACAGCTGGTTACACACAGAACAAATAAATGATCTAGTTTTTGTAGGTACTGGGGTTGTGTCCTGGTTGAAATATTGAACAAAACTATGATGAACACAAATATTTTGAAGAAGTTCACTGAGCTAACATAAATGACTAAAATTCATTAAAACCTAAATACTTGTTTTAATTTTCGTAAAAGGTGCTTTAGCTGCTTGTTTATGAAATAGAATAAATTATAAGATTGGCATTTATATTTATAAAAAATTATCATTATGTTAGATTATAGTCTCTAAAGTCACAAGCCTAGCCAAAAAGAAAGTACTCACCACCGGTGATTCTTGTAAATTTTTCACCTCTTTACTTTTCTTTGGCGTTTTGGCCGCAATAGTTTGAGATTTCCTCTTCTTCCCTCGAGATTTTCGCCTGACAAGTAACTTTTCTTCAATGGGAGAAAAATCATCATCCCCATCCGAATGAGTTGTTGACGAGCTCCGGTTAAATTTGCCAGACTCCGGTGTCTGAAACTGCGTAGCTGGTTTGACAGGCTTGTCACTGTCGTCTGTGACATCTTTTCTTTTTTTAAAAAGTAGCTTCTTATTACTGCTTACTTTTTTAACGCTGCCTGCTAAACTCGGAGAGTTAATGAGACTCAGATTTGTGTCAAGCTTTGAAGATAATATGGATAAAGAAGGACTAGAGGGAGATAATGCTGTTTGAATGCTGCTTGGTTCAAAAATATCACATGAGTGTGAACTGGGTGGGGTTTCTTCCACCGATTTTTCAGTTTCTAGTTTTTTAGTTTCCTGACATTGATCAGAAACTGATCCAACTGCTTCAATACTGTCTATAACAATTGGATTGGACACTGTTCCATTACTTAGTTGACCTGTAGTAAAAATTTTGCTTGCTCTGCCTGAAGAAGAGATTTGCTTCCCTTGCATTAGAGATGACAGTTTAGCACTTGGTGAAATCCTGTTTCCACCAATGCGTTTAGACTTTATAAAAATAGATGGTGATGGTACATCGGCACATTTGTCTGGAGTATTGGGGGATTTATTCTTTTCAGCGAGGTTATTTACATGTTTATTGTTGACAGTTTTTGTTTGGTTGCCAAGTTTGATTAGTGGCGATGCAGAACTTAAATTGAAAATGGAGAAATTCTGAAAAGTAAAAAAAAAGATATTTTAAAAAAATATTTTAACTTACAAAAGCATAAGAACGCTATGTGTTTAGTCTTAAACATAGCTACAAATGCTGCATTGAATATACTGCTTTGTCATTCAAATAATTTGTCAAAAGTTTTTAAATTACAAAAGTAATGGTACACCGTCTATTTAGTCTTAAACATAGCCACATATGTTGCATTGAGTTTATTGCTATGTTGTTCAAATTATTAAATTAGTCAAAAATGTTAAAAGTTCTTACTCTCTGAGGAAGGACAGCTCTTGGAATAACTGTTTCTTTTGGTTTATCTGGGAATGTAGCAGCAGGAACATTGCTCACATCACAGAGTGAGAACCTGGGCGACTCGTCTATGACGATGGAGCTGTTCACTGGCTGTGACAGGTCCGGGCTAGAATTTTTAAATCAAAACGTTCTAAATTTTAATATTTTGCTTGTAAAATGTAAATAACAGCTTTCATAGAACAAAATAACTTGTCCACAAAAAAAATATTTATTGCACCACAAAGGTTCTTAACATAGTGATTTTCCAACATCAGAAATACTATAAAGACCAATTTTAAAGCTCCCCTTTTTTTTTTAAAAAACTCAATATAATCTGTTTTTAAAACATATTAAATAGGTAGGCCTATTTTAAGTTTCAATTATTTCTATAACATAAAAATGTAAACATATATTAAAAAAAAGCACACAAATTAAAAATACATAAGTAAAAAAAATTTCTGCTTTGTGAAACCTATTGACTACTCACTTGATTACATCTGTTTGGTGCTGTCTTTCCTCAATAAATTTTGTTAATGAGTTCATGGCATTATTAAATGCCGGGAATGTTTGCACTTTGCTTCTTACCCATTTAGATAAACCTACAGGATAAATCAGAATAATAATTGTGTCAAGAGCAAAAAAGAATTTAAAGATTCACTTACTTTTAAAAGTAACATGACATGGCAAAAAAAAATGAATTACCGCTGCAATACTTTGGTGGATCTTTGACAAATCTCTCATCAACAATAATTAATGCTCCCCAGTCTTGCCTAATTAAAACAAACAAAAATTAGATTTGTAGTGTAGTATTGTAACTTCTTTTAAGATTATAACGATCTGTACCAATTGTAAATTATTTTTAGGTTGAACCCGTGTTTTATACCTGTGTCTAATACATCGTCCCAGGGCCTGATTTAGCGCTCTGAAGCCCTGTGTTTCATACCACTGTTGGCCAGACAAAAGAGCCCTTGTTCTGCGATGGCTATCATTGTATTGCTTCTTCTGCTCCACCTAAAAATTTCCAATAATTTTGTAACCACACAACTTCACTGATCAAGCTTTAGGGATGCTCACAACTCTACATAATAGGGGAAGCTAAGCAAGACTATACCAGAGTGGACTAATGGTATAATACAACAGTTCACCTTAGCCCCGGCTTATACCTACCCATATCAGATAAGTACCTGACTTAATCGCATATGGCTGAGTATGAAGTATGATGTTAATCACACAATCCATGTATGTAGGCCTTACAAAGGTTAAGGAGACAGAATTCTAATTTATCAGCCCATAAAGCCCCAATACAGTAATTAATTATCTTAAGCAACCAAAAAAAAAGCACTTTACCTGAACATCTTTAAAATTTGGAAATGGAATCCCTACCTGAAATACAGAAATACAACTTTGTTAATCTGGAAAATTAAAGGCAAAAATATTTAAATAACAGGTTGCTGCTGGGGCTCAACGTAAGCAATCCTGCTGTTATGAGCAATTAATATTTTATTAATTTATTTGAATGTTATGAGATGACTCAAGGCTTTTAAAATGATTTAGTTACAAGTCTGGAATAAATAATGCTATTTAAATGTTTAAATCCTTACTGTGATTACAGCTCGAGCAAAATTATCAGCAAAATCCAATCCTTCACTGACTTTTCCTCGGCAAACAGCAAAAAACACAGCTCCAGTTAATATGCTGTCTCCTTCTAAAGATAAAGTATTTTCTAATTAATAAACAAGATGTCCAATAGTGAGATATACTCTACAACATTACTTTATGGCTATACTGTATAATTTTACCAACATACACGATCATTCAGGCAAAGTATTTTCTGGAGCTAATTAAATGAAAGAATGTGAATATACCAGCAGTAGGTTTCAGGGCCTCATAAAAGATCTCCATCTGCCCCTCAAAGTCTGTCTTGTCTGAACCACGTGGTTCAATAATAATTCTTTTCACAGAGGCAATTTTCTTCATTACACCAGTGCTCTACATTAAAAAACAAGAGAAAACTACAACATAAATACTTGGATACTTGATAAAAAAAATTAGCAAAACAGTGTATTAAGACATAAAGGAAAAACATTCTCTAAATAACATGCCCTCATAAAAGTATAACTAAATTTTATGGATTTGAATAATACAAATACTTCACACAAAATAAATGGAGGCCAAGTAGATTTTTAGAATTTCAGAGTACAGTCTATGACAGTTTAACATTTATATTGTCTTAAACTTAAAGAATTAATTAACATAATTGCCACTTACACTTAACTGTCACATATTTTGTTTACTCGCTCAGAAAAACCTTTAATTATGGTTTATATTTTCAAAAACAAACTGAACATAAAATTAACTCCTTACCTCCCAGCGACTGGTCAGTTTGTTCAGGACATTGTAAGATGGCAGGAAACATAGGACACCGTGAGGAACAATCTAGTGAAAATGTTCAAAGTTTACAACAATCAATTAAAACCCAATGAAGAATGTTCTTTCAGATGTGAACAATGGGGAGGAGAAGTAGTTTATCTGTTTTGTTCACAATGGAAATACTTCGCAGCATATACTTCCCCTGATATTTGCAGGCTCTCATTAGAGTTGTAGGGACTGATTTACAGATAGCCTACATCTTAAATTATGGGGCGGAGTGGTCTAGCGGTAGAGAGCTGGACTGCTAACCCATAAGTCTCGAGTTCGAATCTGGGTTTAAGTCAGTAGACCACCCAACTCTGATGGGTACCTAACTCACGTTAGGGAAAGTAAAGGCGGCTGGGCATAGTGATGACCACACTATCTCTTCATATGCTGAGGTCACAGAAACAAGTGAACTCTATTTCACTTGCCCCATAGACCGTCAGATTTGAAAGGGAAACTTTAGATCTTAAATTTACACCAGAATCTTATTTTAGATACATAAGTTTAAATGCTTTCAAAATTACCTCACACACTCTAAGGACCAGCGCACCAAGCTCATCCTGGTAGGCAAATGTTTCAATGTTTCTGTAGACAGCCTGAAGTTTGCCACCAGATGGTCCAGTACCCAGTGTCCCCACCCACACCTACAGAACAAATAGATTTATAACAACAAATGTTTCTATAGACAGCCTGGAGTTTGCCACCTGATGGTCCAGTACCCAGTGTCCCCACCCACACCTACAGAACAAACAAGCAGATTTATAACAACAAATGTTTCTGTAGCCAGCCTGAAGGAATCCCTTACAACAGCACAATAGAAATTTTTCTATAGAAGATAAGTTATTATGTCTATTGGTAACAATTGTTTTTTAAATCATTAAAAAATTACATAGCATGTAGGAACTATAACATGTTAGTACTCAAGTTTTATCTATGAAAGATAAAAAAAAAGTCTTTGAATCTAAGCTCATCAGCATAGGTTCTTTTTAAAAAAGTAATGAATTTAATTCTGTGGAAAAATTAAGTTTTCAACTATTTAAAAAATTCAATTAATTCTGAGAAAAAAGAAACAGAACCTACTTTTTATCTTGATTAGGTAAAAATTCCATTACATAATTAGATTTATCCACATGTTTTTTTATTAAAAGTGAAATCACCTGCGAATCTTTGATGACGTGATTAGCTTCCAGCTGTATCCCAAAGTTTATGCTCAGCTCAGACTCAAAAGAATTCAAGGGGGACAGCGTGCCACTGGTTAAAATAATGCTGCGTGTCTCTGCAAAGTCTGAGAAGGCCTAAAGAAAAACAAGCCTGGTTATGTTAAAAACTGTTTTAGATCACATGAAACAAATTTTAATTTTTTAAATAAATGATTTGTTTTTAAGAACAGCATCTCTAGCTAATGAATTAACACAATTTTGATAGCAATTTAACAAAAAATCACAAAATTAATGAAATTCACACACAACACATACACTGGGAATAAAGTTTTAATATTAACAAGAAGTAGAAACAAATGTAAACCTACCACTCCAGGATTCATGCACCAGAAATTCAATGTGTATTGTGTTGTTGTTTGCATTGAATTGCGTCCTTGAATGAAAAAACCCAGAGAGAATGGTTTTAAATTTAAAATTTATTTTGAATGGATTACATGATATTTAATGAAAACATTTTAGCTAAATTAAGAAAGTAAAATGGATACTAAAAACACCTTTCAGTTTATAATAAACATAACATAATTATTAAAGCTACCTCCATATCCACCCTTTGTGTTCAGCCATTGTCCTTCCTGGGAATCAAAATATGTGCCTCAATTTAAGACATACAAAATGGTGAACTAGGTTTAAATATTTTAATGTTGTGGATTTGATAAACAGAAAAAAAACAACTTTTTTTTTAACATAGCAATAAATGTATTACTGATTTCTCAACAATAAAATTACTTTGAAGAAATAAAATGATAATTAAAAAATTGGATAATAAACATAGTTGAGAGTAATTTAAACAACATGGGATATGATTGGACTTACCTTAGCAACACGCGTGTACTGGTAGGACTGGACCAATGAGGCTCTAAAAGAAAATTACTTATTACAGTTATATTTTAGAGAGTAAAAAAACAACTCAGCAGCATGTAACATTATGATAGTTTGTAGCCATGAACATGAAATTCAATGCTGTTTAAAACTGGTGGGAATTCTGGCTGGATGGTAGAGCATTCGACTGCTAACACAAACATCTCAAGTTCAAATCCCAGGTTCAATTTGCAATATATCCCTGAGTCCACCCAGCTCTGATGGGTACCTAACTCATGTTAGGGAAAAGTTAGGGCATAGTGCTGACCACACTATTCTTTCATATGCAGAAAACAGAAAAAAGGTGAAACCTACTTCACCTGCTCAAGGGACAGTCATGGGCAGTTCAATAGTATACCTTTCTACTTACTACTATCTTTGAAATTGAGATTAATTGAATAACGTACCTGTAGTTATACACATTAAAATAGCCAAGATTCAAACTGAGATTAGGGACAGAGTTACCTGTAGTCGTCCACATATTTGAGTTCAGCTCTGTACAAATACTCCAGGACTTGAAAAATCTGCTCCAACAGACCAGCAGTGGCTGGTTTCATTTCATGAAGTTCTGTGTTAAGTCCTGCCCTCAGTAGCTCTTCTTTCCTTTCTTCTGCTTCTGATTTCACAGCAGCTAAGGCACTCTGCCAGACAGAACAAAATAAATTATTGATAAATATATTTTTTTATAAATAACAGCAATCACGTGGTTTAATGAGTTAATAAAAAAATGTTTAAAGTTTATTTAAAAGACAGAAGTCATTAATTTACAATTTTCATCTATTTAAGGAATGAAATCCTACTTTTCAGCATTTCGTTTGGTTTTTATTTAACTTTACAAAGATTATTTAAAACACAACAACTTAGAACATATACATATTTTGCCGACATGGCTTAATAAAATATACCTACTTTTAAAATAGGAAAATGTTTTGGGCCAAAACCAACAGTCTCCAACCAGACAACTATGTCAAATGACGACCAGATTCTATAAGCTTTTTCAAAATCTTTTTGCTCTAGTCTGTCTTTGTTTTCATCAATAAAGATGTCCAATTTTTTTAACTATAAAAATAACAACAAAGAAAGCATTTAATAATAAACAACCTAGCTGTAATGGTACTCAAGTAATCGTGTTTACACACAGACATACGGACAAGATTACAATACTTTCTCTATACTTCGTATATATGAGAAAGTAAAAACTATGAATTAAAATAGAAGAAGTATGAAACCGTTTTAAAAAGACTTACTGCAGACCGCAGCTTGGAGTAGTCAGCCAAGTTGACATCACGTTCAACTGAAAGTATTTTCAACCAGTTTATTCAAACAAATAAAGTAAATCTACACAAACTAAACTAAAACACAATACACATATAATCTGAAAAACCAAATTTATTTTCTGTTGATTAAGAATCTTTAGTAAATTCTAAATAGTACCAACTGTATTAAAACCATTTACAGTGTTATTCTTGAGAAAAGAATCAAAAACATTAGAAAAAATAATGCAATGTTAATAACAGAAAGAAAAAAGTTAAGGATACTATTGCCACCAACAATAAGTAAATGCTTATAAATTTCTTGAATTATTTAAATTTTACTGTAACAATAACTTTTACTCGACTGCACTAAAGATGATAAAAAACAACGCCAACTAAATGAATTAATATCAATTTCCTCAATTAACTAACAGCAACAATAGCATTAATTTGTCAGCACTAAAGATAATTAAAAAAAATTACTCTTACTAAGACTATCAATATCTGCCATGTCAGCACTGAAGATAATTAAAAAAATAAACCGGGAGTGATCTCCCCTAAACTTTCTCGAATATTCTAATATAAAATTACGAAGGATGGCAACTCAGGACATAGACAATATTTGTTATCCATTTTTAATTACTTAAACTTTTTTTAATAGAATAGAATCTCGTAAAAAAAAAAAAGAATTGCACACCAAGTGAAAAGTTTCCCTTTCAAACCTGACGGTCTATGGGGCAAGTGAAGTAGAGTTCACTTATTTCTGTGACCTAGGCATATGAAGAGATAGTTTGGTCAGCACTATGCCCAGCCGCCTTTACTTTCCCTAGACTCAGGGACGGTCTACTGACTTGAACTCGGATTCGAACTCGAGACTCATGGGTTAGCAGTCCAGATCACTACCGCTAGACCACTCCGTCCCACACCAAGTGAACGCCTAATAAAATGTGTATAAAAGTGCGGGATATTATTAGTACTTTATAAATTTACATGCGTTTTTTGAGAAATCGGAAATAACGTAAATTAGTACTTCCGGTCAACGGAAATTACTCAAAATTTGACAGAAGGTAGAAAATTAGATCTGTTACTTACGTGTGAAATTTCATGCATCTATCTAAAATAGTACGCAACTTATAGGCTTTTGAAAAATTCAAAGTAGAAAAAGTACCACTTCCGGTTATCGGAAATCACTCAAAAGTTGATCAGGATCTACGATTTTGATAAAATACTTGTAAATGAAATTTCATCAACCTAGCTGTAACGGTACTCAAGTTATCGTGTTTACACACAGACAGACACACAGACATACGGACAGAATTGCAAAGTCTAGTTTTTACGACTCGATAACGCATAAAACGCCAAAACGTTTATATATTTGTATTTATAATTTTTGCCTAATTAAAATAAGTCCTCTATACTCCGGATGTGATGAAGGACTCAGGAGTAAAACGGTGAAAACTCAAAATTTCATGTTATTTTTGTGCACGATTACAATACTTTCTCTATACTTCGTATATACGAGAAAGTAAAATGACACTTACTAAGACTATCAATATCTGCCACAGCTTTCTGTATGATCTCTTGAGATATGCTCTGACTGGCCGCTTCCCTGGCAGAATCCTCAATGTTATGCGCCTCATCTAAAATTACTATGTGACCTTTCAAGCTAATACTCATCTGAAAAAAAAACATCACATTTAATTGGATAATTAAACTTACTGTTACACAATAAATTATTTGTCAAGCTTGATATTTACAGTGCAAATAATATAGGTTAAAACCTTCCTTAAAATCTAACAAATATTTTTTTACAAGAATTTTCTTAAGTAACACAATCCATCTTTCTTAAGGGTTATGTTCAAATATTATAACTCAGTTTTCACAAAATCTAATGGAGTGTTTTCTTACAAACTTTGCCTAAATATGCATCTCTGAATTTTTTAATCTAACTAAGTACCAATGAACTCATTAAAAAATAACAATATTCAATAACCATGTGTGATAAGTAGATAGGACAAACACTAGATAGACGAGGTGAGCTGGTATTCACAAATGAATGTTTATGAATCCCAGTATAAAATAAAAACACCAAGGACAGAGAAAAATTGTCACGAGTGACCTGCGGCATATAGCATACACCGCTATTTACTTGTTTTATTTTCTACTTTTCAGTAATTCATAATTTATGAATTCGACACTACCAATGCTGTGACTGAAAATATTTTGCTTTAAAACATTATCAGTAGCTTGTGAAGGACAATTATCCCCACCCCCCGCGAAAGTAGCCATCCGTAACGACAGTTTACAGACGACAATGACAAGATCAAGCAAAACTTGTTACTTCCCCTTAGTTTCAAATCGTTTAAAAATAAATTATCTGCCCCTAATAGCCATCACTAGTTCGACCCGTCTCTATGATTGTTAACATTTGGAGTGAACCACAGCTCAGCAGACTGGTGGGGTTGGGGGTGATAGCAGTGTGGTCTGTTGCCCATGCCTGGAGAACAAGGGGGGGGGGGGGAGGGTTATAGATTTGGTGTATGTGCGTGGTGGTGGTGTCTCGCATGGTTGGGCGATGTAGAGAATTATATGTATAGATTTAAACAGTGCCGGCGCCAGGTTATTTAGCGGCTTTGGCTAAACTTATTAAAACGGCCCCCCCCCCCCCCCTTGCAATATTCAATATTTTTTCGGGCCCCCTTATTATATATATATTTATATATATATATATATATATATATATTAGAAGACTTGCCTCACTAAATTCTAAATTAAACATTTCATTGCAAAGTATATCCATCATCAGACAACAAACCACATAGAGATAGGCTCGAACTCATTTCTGGCTTGGAATAATCAAGTTTTAAAATTTCTCATTTATGCCCAACGAAAATTATGAATAGTGATCCTTCTTATTTGGCAAGTCAAAGACTATGAATCAGGGAAACTTGATATGTGTAATGGTTCCAGCATTCTTTTTAAAAAATTCTTTTTTATTTGTTCTATTAATTTGGAACTGATTTCTTTTTATAGCTTAGTCATTTTTAGTTTTAATTCGCTTAGCAAAAAAAAACTATAATTAACTTTAATCAGTTTTATCGGCACCCTGATTCAACTATTTAAAGGCGAGAATAATGAATAAGTCATGGAAGTGGTTTAACGATTTGCTTATTTTTCATACTACAACTTATGTAGGTTTTTTTCCTTCTACGCAACAGTGTGTTTTGGTTAATGTAGAACTGCTGCAATCGCTTAGTTTTTTTTTTTTTAACCACTAGTCTATCAAGGTGCAAAAAAACATTATTTTTTGTCTGTTTTTGTCGTGTGTAAAATGGTGAAAACTGTCAAAATTTTCATGTAATTTTTGTGCACAGTTACAATACTTGCTCTATACTCTATACGAAAACATAAAAAGGCAAAGGGACTGTTAAAAACAGTTTTTTCCAGGCATCTCTTAGCAGGGGGGTGTGGCACCTCCCCCCTGAAGAAAGTATACCCCCCTCCCCCCGCCCAAAATGGAATTCATATAGCAAATATATACTTTTAACAGTGTCCCCCCCCCCCCCCCCCCCCCCCCTGAAATTTAAGTGTGACCACTCTCCCAAAAATTTCAAGTGCCCCCCTCACAGAAAAAATAGTCTGGAAGAAACACTGGTTAAAAACACTGGTTAAAAAGCGCCCCGACCTTTTCAAATAAGTGAGGTGGGGGCGCATTTTCATGCAAATACTTATATATAGGTCTAATTTGAAGATGGGGCGTAAAACTGATAGTTCGTCCTGGGCATCTAAATAGATCGCTACGCATTTTTATATAGTTAATGTAATCTAATCAGTTATAAATTATTAGGTACTTTTAATGGTTTTGGTTGAGAGGTTGTCTGTGTTGATTTTGTCATGCGTGAACACAACGCGTTACCAGAAACAACAGGTGATGCGGATCGTGGGATGCTGGAATATTTCATCCTACGCACAATCCGCTTTTATTAGCAAAAAATAATTTTATCAAATTAACTGATATAGTTCAATAATGTTCAGTGAATTATTACATTAGGGATAAAGTGTAGGGGTAATAGTGTAAGGAGTAAGTTAATTTAATTGATAAAAGAGTTTAGCATTAAAATGAGTAAATGAACCAAGTGAAGTTCCGCAGTCAATCTCCTTCACCCTACACAGGGCCGATACCTCAACCAGCATCTTCTGTGAGATCAAGTAAGCTGATTTTCAAGATAAATACACTTTATAAGATAGTTAATTTCATATCATTATCTTTCATTGTGTTATTAAATAATATGTGTTATTTTATATTTGGCCATTTAAGCAAACATGAACGGCAGGCGTAGCTTAAATAATACAATGGTTACAAAAAACCCCTTAGTATTGCCATTCCATGCTGTTTCATTAAACCGTAACATGAGTGGGTTATTTTAAAGAAAATATAATTTTTGAAGTATCCTTGCAGAATAAAATAATCTAAAAAAATAAAAATTAAAAAGATAAAAAAATGAGTGGGGACGTATCTTTGGTGATATTTCCTTTAAATTGATGCATTTTAATTTATCTTTGTATCTAACAATTTAAGTGGGAGATAACTAAAACTAGATGGAATTAGAAAGAAAAATGTATTTTTCAACAATGTATATAAATTAAAAATGTTGAAAAAATGCTAGGTTTCTAAAAATCGAATATCAAACTGTTGGTTGAAAAGAAATAAGGGAGACAACTTACCTTTATAACCTATCAAGTATTTATATGTAGCAAGATTCCAATGTTTAATAATTTTTTTATAGAAATGACAATTTATTCTAAGTTTAATAATTCAGTTTATGCAATATTATTAAGATTTGCTTCTTTGTTATCCAAAATTATTATATTTTTTTTTAACTTAAAATAAATGCAACCTTTACTATTTTGTACAAACAAATTCGGAGACATTCAAACACATATGATTAACCACATTGCCTATACACTGTTATAATTTGCCATTAAAACAATTGTTTTCGTACATCAAATCACAAGCTAAAAAAACACAGGCAAACATGAAGACCAGTAGCATTCATCAGAATGTGCAACGTGCATATGTTTACATGGACTGGAGGCTCAAGCCATTGATGATGTTAATGAAACAAAGAGGGACAGACTCTAAGACTTAAATTGGAAAAATACTGCCTCCAAGAATCTTGGAAAATTTAGTGAAATAGAACCCACATTGATCACCATTCCTCTAAATACCACCAAGAAGTGAAGACAGTTGGGGGATTAGCCATTGTAGAGAAAGGACGTGTTGTATATTTTGTAGTGTAGATCTAGTATTAGTGATTGGTAATTAAAGTTCAAGTTATATTTCATGATCGAACTTTTTGGTATTATTAGTGTAGTCGGAAATAAGAGTGTTTCAATGTTTATAGCAGGAGTGTTAGTAATAGAAGTAGTCATCATATATAACGCATACATCCCTCGCCCCACCACACTCAAATTGAAGGCTTTTAAAAATACCGAAAGAGAAGCGGGGACGGAGTGGTCTAGCGGTAAAAAGCGGGGCTGCCAACCAGTAAGTCTCGAGTTTAAGTCTGTAGACCGCCCCTGAGTCCATCCACGTTAGTAAAGTAAAGGCGGCTGGGCATAGTGCTGACCACACTATCTCATCATATAACAACGTCACAGACACAAGTGAACTCTACTTCACTTGCCCTATAGAACGCCAGATTTGAAAAGGGAACTTACTTTTTTTACAATACATTTCAATTCAGATTACCGGAAAAGCGCTGAAAAATTGATACAGAACTACACATGTGATTAATCCTTATACAAGCTTATAATGCCTCATAAGTTCCTCTAAGTCCCTTATAAACTAGTAAAACAGGTTTACTTATGTTAACTTACTGCTTCCCTGATTAGTGGGTCAATCAAGTAGTTGTACGGACAGATGATCAGCTCTGCTTCATCTTTGATGGCTCGAGACAAAAAGTATGGACACACCTAGGAAAGATGAATAACTTGAAATTTCGGTGTCAAATAACAGAAAAAAATGTAAGTCTGAACTTGATTTGTACTAGAGTTGTTACCCTTTTCCCCCTGCAGAAGTGAACCAACTCCTCCAGATCCCAGGCAGTGTCCAGCCCAGCACTTTTGATTGAACTTTGTGATGACCAGCGTGGGGTCCACTCCTTGAAGCGACATCCTGGACCCTACAATAGGTCACGAGTTTTATCAAAATTTGTTAACTAAATAATTGCATTAAAAATTAATCATATACTTTATTCCAATTTAAGGGACTTATAAAATTTATACCAGTATGTGCTCTTCTTCTATTACCTTCTGCTAAGTAGTTCTATCATAACTAACAATAATATTAAAAAAAATGGATAAAATATTGAATGCCATAACAGCCATGTATTATATCCAAATAGTTAATATACAGTAGACATACATTTAATAGCTCTTTGCATGCATCATTCTTATTTTTCCCTCTAGACACCTCTGGGTGGATGCAGGTATGCTCTCTGCTCCCAAGCACTGTCATTCTAAATTGACATAATTGAGATTATTATTGATAGATAATTATAATCATCATCAATTTGTGTATTTCCATGCATATCACAGACTCCACTGGAGCCAAAACAACAGTGAATGTACTAGATCAAGTGCAGTTATTGTGTTGCAGGTCAGTAGATAAATAAATATAATCTGTTAATCTAAGACAAATTCTAGCACAACTTACTTGACATTGTGATACTTGGTTCTCTTCAATTCCCTTACAATCTGAGCAACTTGTTTGTGTGTGCGTGTACCAAAATATATTTTGGGTATCCTTAAATAAAATAAAAAATATCATAATTTCAGTGGTAATTTTTTTTTACTACTGGCAATATCCAGGAGAAAAACTTCAATAAAATTAATCTATGAAATTGTTTAATATAAAAATAAATATGCTTACAGACATGTCAGGCAACAAGCAAGTGCAACTGAAGACAATTTCAAAATACTGAGAACCCAGCATGTAAAAGTTGAGTGGTTAGCACAACTTTAGCTAGCTTTATCTATCATATAGAGTTGATCTGGCAATCTAACTGAAACGTTCAACAATCACTCACTTTATATAACAAAACTCTTATGTAATTCTGGTATAACAAAGCTCTTACATAATTCTGGTAGTCCTGCCAGGTGTGGTACTTTTGTCACAGCAACATTTCTGGCACACTTTGACATTCTCCTCTGGTCCTGGCTCTTGCTTGACCCCATTTAAAATGTCTCCGACTGACTTCATGATCATGTCCAGATCGACTGGTTTGGCTTTTGTTTTCTCGTCCTCGTAAGAAATTTTTACATGGGTGCGAGGACTTTTCTTCTTTCCCTGATAAACAACATCAGTGATAGAAAGATCATAAGGTAATACTCTCAAAAGCTGGTCATTTAAAAATATATTGTGATTAAACTTAACAGTTTTCAAATTAAAAAAAAAGGAATCATGATAACTAGCAAGATAAAAAGCCCAAACACAGTGCATTTTAATACCATATGAACTAGAGAATCTTATTTTATCATGGTAAAACTTTCAATAAAAAGAAATTTGAATAACCAGTAGTCATCTCACTATTTTAAAAGAAAAATTATACGTTTTAGTCAATAAATTATCATCACACTTACAGGAAGATTGAATATTTTATTCTTGTCTTGAAAGTCTTCATCACTGTCCTGACCATCTAAAAACAACCATTTTATTTTCTTTTAACGAAGAATGACAGTAGTGTCACAAGGTGGGGTAGAGAAGTCTGCACCCAGTGACACCATAGTTTTAAAAAAATTGAAGAATTTACTAAATAAACAAGATTATATCCAGTAAAAAATATAATGGGTGGGGAGACAACCAAGTTATCTGGGGTGGGGGGATGTTTACACACCCGAGACATCCAACCTAGTGATGCCACTGCTGAATTAGTAGATGAGCAAAACATTCACAGTGAAAATGATTACTTACTGGTAAAATTTAGAGATGTTACTTGATTTAACAGTTACTTTTTCAATGAACAGGTTGGTATGTTGTTGCAAAAAATAAACATTGCATGACCCACCTGTTGACTGTTGCCATATAGATTCTTGTTGTGGGTTGACCTCTGGTTTGTCATCTGTCTTAGTTGTTGGCACATCAGCAACAACTAAATTGTGGCAGTCACAAATACACAAAGCTGGAAACATGGAGAAAACAAATTTTACTATGTAGAGTTTAGCGGTATAGCTGTCATAAATTCTAGTCTGATATTGCTGTTAAAAAATTCAAATTATCCAGAACAACTGTCCTTTTTAAAATAAAAATTGTTTATTATACTGGGACTTATGTCAGTAATTTAGCATTCGTAATTGATATATTATACACAGCAGCTGAAGCTAAGCTGGATTAGTAGCAAAATATAACGGTTTAAATTGACAAAAAATATTACTGAAGTAAATGAAGTGAACAACTGTAAATTGTTGAATTATAAACAGTTTCTTCACACTTAAGGAGAATTGAAATATTTATAATTGACTTATTACTTTGCTCAGAATCTGTAGCAAAAAAGTCACATTTGTTTTTTGGTATGGCTCAGACATGAAGTATAACAGAGACAACAAGCAAAACTTAAGGCTTTATCAGCATCTTAAAGAAACACTAGTCAGATAAAATTGGTTGTGATGGCTTGAGTTTTTAAAAGTAGCCTAAAATTGTTTCATAAGCAGCATGTCGTCACAGCCCTAAGCTCTGCAATGAGCCAAAAAAAAAAGAAGACATTTTTTTTTAATATACCTGTTTTAGTCATCTCCTCTTCCTCTCTGTCTCTTTTTTCTTGAACGAAAAAAAAAGATTGTAGTGTAAAAAGTCAGTTAACAATAAAATTACAATGGTACTTTAAAACACGAACAGGTAGAGTGGAAAAACATAAAAACATACCTTTCTCAGCTAATTGCCAGGCCAGGGATGAACAGAGTAGTGCCAAGCTTTTGCCACTGCCTGTTGGACTTTCTAAAAGACAGTTCTGGCGTCTCTCTATGCCTTTTATAATCTGATTAAAAAAAGTAAACTTTGTTTCATTATTCTGATTTCTAGTTTTCTTTCTAAATCTTAACACTATGTTCCAAACAGAATAAATATTTAAAATATGCAATAAAACACATAGCATTTAGTTAGACCTACTTTGTCCATCATAGAAAACTGTGAAGGATAAGGCTTGCATGGAAAGTATACAGACACGCCAGAAATCTTGTACTCGCTGTGTTGATTCATTGTGCTAAATCTCAGTTGAAAATTGCCCAAAATGCTGAAAACATATTCATATATTTAATAATCTATTGTATATAGGCCCTAGGCCTAAACTTAAACCTAGTATTTAAGACTATATTGTATATAGTATAGTAACTATATAGGCCTAAATTATTTTTATAGGCCTACCTAATAATACTAAGTATTTAATTTAAGCATAATTTCATAGATCAAGAATAGATCATATCCGGATATTAGACCTATAGATCTAATTCTAGAATCTAGACTAGACCTAGAATCTAAATCTAGAATTTTAAATCTTTTTCATTTAATTTTTTTTTTTATACTAGATCTAAGGCGCTTAGCACCTTTTAGATAGATAGAGAGAGATAGTAGAGATTAGAGACTGAGAGGAATATAATTGAATAGATCTAGATTTCTATATCTATAAGTTATATAAGTGTACTAAGTACACGGTAGGCCTATACTATACAGGCCTATGGAAAAGTCTGGTTCTACAGTTACAGAGGATTTTACTTTAGTTTTTAGGCCTAATTAGTAATTAATAATTATGAATTAATAGTTTATACTTTATAGTTTATAGGCCTATAATTTTTATTGATGACTGATGTCGGCTTGGGTGGTCACTTCAATGTCAATTGGCTTACTATTACTAAGTTACGAGAGCAGATCTAGATTTCTAGGTTCATTCAACATCTAGATTCTAGATCTGCACTATTTTAGTATTTTTAGCGGCAAATTAACAAATTTAGTTTTGCTTCCCCCCCCCCCCTATATATTAATAATTTAAAAAGGTCTGTTTAGGCCGGACCCAAAATCACATCTTGTTACGTCACTTTCTAAATCCCTTTTCTATATACTATTCATACAGTGACTGTTACTTAGAAAATGATTGCTAACGATGCTTGTTTACATTACATTAGGCATCAGTCATTTAAAATAAATTAAATCAAGCCGGAGTATCAAACCATAGCAGAGAAAAACTAAGACTGCTCTCCCTTTGAGAGTTTTCCTATCGGAGAAATTAAAATTGACCAACCGGATATAAACAAACTAATGTTTTGATTTAGACTACACACACGTGTGGGATAATTTATAAAATTATCTTAATTTCATGGTTAAAATATTTAACTGTTTATTGAATTTTGTATCCGTTTCTTTTTAAATACAAAAATTACAACGCTTTTCAATAACTACAATGGCGGATATAAAGGATGATCCTCGTTTCTCACACATATCTTCAGATCCCCGTTTTAGGCCCATGCCCAAGTCAAAACGCAAAGTAAAACTTGATTCCCGATTTAAAACTTTATTTACCAGTACTCATTTTAGTCATAGAACTGATATTGACAAAAGAGGACGTCCAGTGCTTGATTTCTCTAAAAGAAATAAGCATGTCATGGAAAGATTTTATGACTTATCAGATTCTGATGAAATTGAAAATAATTCTGTCGCCGAGTCGGACTCTGAGGATGATGAAAAAACGATTGATCAGAAAAAAGGAAAGAGAGAAAGAAAAATTGTAAAAAAGACAGCTCAGCTGGAGTCAGATGATTTAAAAGGGAAAAGTAAAGAACCGAAATCTCGAAAAAGAAAAGCAGCAGATTCTCTGTCACCTTCAAATGCAAAACAAAAGAAGCCTGAAAAAATCTTGAAATCAAAATCCAAATTAAAAAAGAAGAAAAATGAAGGTAAATTAAATAAATCTTTTTATCAGATTGTGTTGTTTAGTTAATCTTGTCGTATTAGGAGAATTTTCCTAATTATCTAAGAATGCTATTATGCACATAGCTGCCACATAGTCTAGAGACTAGATGCCGAATTGTCAATTGTATGACGTTTTTTAAAACGCAGAAACTATTATCCTAGCCTAGACTAGTGGTCCTAGTTTGCGATCTAACCCTAGGGTTCAGTGAGTCAATCTTAGGGGTTTGGTCGAGTTCTTGTCACACGCCCAACTTATATGATTTTTTAATTCGTCAGCGTGGACGATAGAATTAGTGGTACTGACCAATGACAATTTTATAACAACAGCACAATATAGTGCACTTAGCAAAATAACACATATTAGTATCATAGTATTTCTATATCATCAAAGCCACGACACACATACATCACAAATAGTGTCTATGCTACTTATGCCGGTGCTCGTTGATTGTGTATATACGTGCTGTGCCGAACATACTTTTTACTTCTATATTGAATTATGAATAAAACATTGTGGCCCAGTAGTCAACTTATGACTGTCGTGATGGTATGTTATGTGATTTTTTTCTTAATATTGACGGTGAGCAAAAAACATAGTGGTTGGACAATATATACAATATAAATATATAGATTCACATGTATAATTGTATTACAGAACTTCATGGGACTCTTGGGAGTCAGCGTCCTAATTGCATGATTTGCTTTGCCAAATAAAGCAATTCTCATCTAGCACTAAAAACTTTCTTAAGCTGCTTAGAGATGGAAAATACAAGCACACAAATCTCGCTTAATTCAAGGTGAAGCTACACATTTCTGAACTGGTGTCTGTATGGCACACTGATTGGCAGTTAATATTGACTATTATGTTTTTGTGTGAAAATCATATATTGTAATGGACTTGTTCTTTGAACACACTGATGTTGAAGCACAGTTTATTTTTTGCATCAGTAAAAGATATACCTGTTTTGAATTTGAAAAAAAATCGTTTTTTTATTTTTCCTATTAAATTAATTTTAAGGGCTCTGTTGTTATGATATAGCAGTTAATGACCATTTTGATGCCAGACACAAACACATAGCAACAGTACACTAAGCAGCACAATTTTAGTCTTATCTGCTATCAGTATCAGCTATAAAAAAATGATATTTGTCTTGACAATTTAATTATAATTACTTGAGGATGGAGAGTTATTGATATAGAAGATAATAAATCTGATGATGGTTTTGATTTAGTTTAGAATTTAAATACAGAGGAGAGAAGTGATGAAGAAAATATTGGTACACTTGGTTTGAGAAATAGATGAAGCGTTTTGGGAGTTAAAAAACTAATCATTTATTTCATTTAGTTTAGTAAGAATAAAAAATTGAATACAAAGATGGATAAAGCAACTACTGCTGGTTGAAATTGACTTAATGTGATTATAACAGCCTAAGTATGCCTTTAAACAAAATTTTGAATCAGCACGTTGTATTTTCTGAACTATTTCTCTGTGACTAGTGTTGCAAGGTAAAATTCAGGGGACCATTGTTTGATTGTCAGTTCCTATTGTACCAATTTAGCTAACACTAATTTAACTAATACAGTAAAGAAGTATCGAAATGAGTATCTTTTCCTTGTTGTTGAAAATAACCTCTGTTTTTTTAGTAATAGAATTATTGACAACCATTTTTGTTTAATGATTTCAGAAGTCTCTTCAGAGGAAGACACAGGAAATGAAGACATTGATAAAGAAGATGAAAGTGATAGTGTTGATGATGACGATGATGAAAGTGATGAGGACGAGTCAGATATCCCAGAGTTCACTCCTGCCCATGCCATTGAAGAAACGGAAGTTGACCACAGGTGGAACGAGCTTCATACCGACGCCCTGGTTGTGTCTGAATCAACTCGCAGAATCGCTGTCTGCAACATGGACTGGGATTATGTGAAGGCTCAAGATTTATTTATTTTGTTCAAATCTTTTGTTCCTGAAGGCGGGCAGATAAAAAGCGTCACCATCTATCCATCTGAATTCGGCAAAGAGAGAATGGTAGAGGAGGCGATGCTTGGACCTAAGGAGATCCGTGAAGGTCTAAAAGTAGATGAGGTAGAGGACAAGAAGAATAAAAAGAAAACAAAAGACCAGCAGAAAGCTAAACAGACTGAGAAAGAAAAAGAGGCAGCGCAAACTGAGAAGCTGAGAGAGTATCAGTTGAACCGGCTGCGCTATTATTATGCTGTGGTTGATTGCGACTCGGTTCAAACTGCTGATGCCATTTATAACGAGTGCGACGGGCGGGAGTACCAGCTCAGCTGTGTCAGGCTGGACCTGCGGTACATCCCTGATGACATGACATTTGATGACACGCCTAAAGATCGCTTCTCTGAAGAGCAGAGCACCGTGGGGTATCAGCCGAGTAAGTTTAACTCAACAGCTTTGTCGCAGGCCAAGGTGGAGGTCACGTGGGACGAGACCGAATTCGATAGGTTAAGCCGACAAATCAGCAGTCTACAGCAGAAGGATTTAGAGAGTATTGTAGAGGAAAATAAATATGCTGATATTATAGCACCCCCGGAGAGCGACTCAGAGGACGAGGAAGATGGAAGACCTAGTTGGTTGCGTTCTGTTTTAGATGATGAGGAGGGTGATAAAGTGTACACAGAGGAGGAAAAAATTCAGCTGTATCGCAAGGTGTTGATGGACAAACTTGAGGAGGAGGAACAGGAGAAGAAAGAGGAAGAGGGAGATATGGACAAGGAGGTTGAGTTCACTCCGGGGTTAAAGAGTTCCGTGGAGAAGAAGTTAAAGAAAAAAGAGAAACAAAAAGACAGTTCGATTGTGAATGAGTTTTTAGAGAAAAAGAAAGAAAAGAAAAGGAAGAAGAAGGAAGAGCGGATGAAAAAGAAGAAAATTGCTGGTGATGATGAGAATGAGAAAGCATTCAGTGATGATGATCTGCCGGATGATGTAGACATGGAGACCTTGAAGGAGTTGATGGATGTGGATGCAGGCACCTCTAAGACAAGTCAGAAGAAAGACAAGAAGAGGAAGAAGAAGAAGAAATATTTAGATGAGAAAGAAGGGATGGACGAGAAAGAAAGGGCCGAGCTGGAGTTGATATTGATGGACGGGGACAATGATCACAAGAGTCTACAAAAACCTGAGCCAGTGAAACAGGTGTCCAAGAAGAAGCAGAAGAAGTTGGCGAAAAAGAAGAAAGATAAAGTGGACAAAGAGGATTTTAAACTGGACGTTGATGACCCAAGATTCAGCGCCCTTTACAGCTCCCACTTGTTCCACATTGACCCCACCGCGCCGCAGTTCAAAAAGACCAAAAACATGGAGAAGCTTGTCAACGAGCAGATTAAAAGAAAAGGTAAACTCTCTGGTGCGAAGAGTTCCACGAATAGTGTACAAAATGACAGTCAGCCTCAGACAGTTGACTCTAAAGCTTTGTCCAAATCCTTGTTAGAAAGTTTGAAAAGAAAAATGAAAAAGTGATGACCTGTATTATTTACTAGTATAACATAATTGACATATTGAGATGACTAGCTTACATTCACCTTTGTTAATGTTATTGTTGCTACTGTTGTTACTGGACTTTTGGTTGAATTTATGTGTGCATAATGGCCTGATTCCTGGTTTATGATTTGTCATTTTTTATGTAGCTGTAACTACAGCTAAGACTCATATGCTGCGCCCCTCCCCCTTCATATTTGACCACAACTGGGTGCCACTATCTAGGTGTTACACTTTGGTTATGAACATGTGGTCATTTTAGCTCATTTAAGAACTCTTCTGTCCTGAGTGGTGACATTTAGCAAGAAGGCCCTTTACCCTGTGGTGTGTTAGGTCTAATGCCACTCCTCACAGTTACATGATTTGGTCCATTCACTGAGACAGCCAGGGTGGGGTGCTTGGAGGCACATGACTAATGTGAGAGATTCCTAGTACCAGATTAGTGTGGCATTATACTTATAGCATACTTAAATGGAAAGGTAATGGTCATGTCAATTATGTTGGATTTTAAATGAATATTATTTATTTTATGAGATGTTTTAAAAAAAATAAATAAATACTATAGGCAATATTGATTACACTGGCTTGTGGTGGTTTTCTAATACTTGTATGTTGGCCATTTTAAAAAAAAAAAGCTTATCTTTAAAAGGCCAAACTTATATAAGTGTAGGCTTGGTCTTTAATAAAAACTGGTGTTGATGAACAACCCTGTACTGGTACGTTCTTATCATGACATCATTTTTGTTCAATCTGTGGTAACTTTTTTCTGATAGTACATATGGGCATTCATGTGGGGACTACTAACTGATGCTGGCAATGACTGGAGAATCCTGGGAGATTCACTTGTGCTAGTCTCTAGAGGATTTTAATCTTGATATTTATTATTATTCAAACGTTTCCTGCAACTCTGCCTCAACTGCTTTTAAGTTTAACTAAGCTACATTTTCTTATTAGGTACCTGATAACTAGTGATAATCATAAACAATTTCACGCTTTTTTGTCGAATTTTGACACCATTGTTCCCACCCATTATAACCATGAACACCTCACCCAAAAAAAATAAGACCTCCCTGAGAGTGAAATGACATCACGAATCACACCAGCCTTTTAAGTTTTACATTAAAAAATTATTATGTATAATTTAGTCTTTTAAAAAGTGCGGCGACCCCCCCCCCCCCCCCCCCAGTTACTCTCAAGCATTGAGGTAGCATTGAGAATTTTTTTTCAACAAAGATATTTATTTTTAGATAATGCTTCTCTTGTCTCAGACATGCTTTATTTAAAAAAATTCATCCCGAGGTGCATCGCACTACCAGGATTAGATGTAAAATTATGGGGCACAATACCGCATCAAGCTCGGTGCGAAGCTATAAAGGTTAGACCACGTAACCCCAACAACTTTTTCTATTTATATTTAACTCGTAAGTCTTTTTTATCTTACACCAGGAATAAATGAATGCATATTGAAATTGATTGACATACTTTTTGATAATTTTATTTTTGACAATATATATTGTATTTAGGAATAAACAACCACAAACTCTGTTTAAAATTTTTATTAAAAAGAAAACTACTAAACATCGTGTATGAATCAGCAGCTGAAACAATAAATAGCTTGTCATTAAAGACAAATATGCAAATAATTGAAATATATTAGCTTAATAAGCATCATTATAAATACTAGTTAATAATAGGCTTATGTAGCTACAATAATAATATTATTAGATGTATTATTAGGGTAGAACTAGAACTTAATTTTAAAATGTTATATATATATATATATATATATATATATATATATATATATATATATATATATATATATATATACATATATATACATATATATACATACATACAATATAGGAATATTATAATTATATTGTTTTAAAAAATGTACGAAGCATAATATTTTTTACGAGCCGACCCACTGCGTATCATACGCCGCTATTTAGTTGTTTTTTTTTCTACTTTTCAGTAATTTATAATTTGTGAATTCGACAGTACCAATGCTGCCACTGAAAATATTTGCTTAAAAACACTAAACCCCCCTCCCCCCCCCCCACGTGAAAGCAGCCTCCTCTTAGTTACCTCCTCTAAGTTTAAAATAGTTTCAAACTAAATTATCTGCCCCTAATAGCCGTCACCAAACCCGTCTCTATGATTGTAAAATGTAAACAGCGTGACCACAGCTCACCAGACAATGTGGGGGTGGGGTGGTAGTGATAGTGATAGAGAGAAAGAGAAAGAGAGGGGACTGCAAGGAGGCGCTTGCAGCTTGTTTTCTAACGGCTCCCAGAAGAGAATTATATATTTAGATTTTGTAACTCTCGGTTCATTTTTAAAGATTTTATTAAAATTCTCGGAAATTTCACACTTTTCTCAAAAGAGTATTTATAAATCAATAGAATGTTCAGGCAAAGAAGTATGTGATATACTAGTACTTTGCCTAAAATGATGTACACAATGACAATGCCTATCCGTTCTCTATCATCAGATAATAATTATATGTAATTATTTGAGCTATTGAAAATGAGCAAATGGTTCAGGGGTTAGTTTTTACTTACGTTGTTTTACTTACACATATAGGCTATCTGTCTTGGAAAAAGTTTCAAAACAAATGAAAAATATAGTGTGGTCGTCGAATTTTCGCAATTAAAAAAAGTGGGTGATAAATAACAGAAACGAAAAATGAGTTTAAAAAAATTATATTAACTATACACTTTACATGTACAAACATTTCAAATCACATTATATTTTTAATGTGGGTTTAAAAATTAAACATCAAAATTATGTCCCTTTACCGTCGGAACAGTTTTACCTACTTTTTTGGTTTGGTGTCCTGGAATGTAAAAAAAAAAAAGGTTGAAAATTTTAAATAATTTTCATACTACAAACAGAAGGAGTGGTAAGTAGATCTAGTAATAAACAATTTTGTAATTGTGCCTGATTGAAATGAAAAACTCACGAGCTTACGTGAAAATTAGATAAGCATAGTTCTGGCATCACGAATTTACAGTTTAGTTTATATAACTAAAATACAAAGATTAGGTTCCACAGTAGGCCTAATTCAAAAATATTTTACCTTAATTTTAAAATTAAATATCAAAACGCAATAAATTTAACATTTTAAAACTTTTATTTGGACATTTGTGTTTTAAATATGACGTTTAATACATGGATTGTGCAAATAATAAGCAATTTTAAGCATACTCCAAGACCGAGTTTCTTCCAGGCATATCTTCGAATGAAATGTATATAGAAAATATATACTTTTAACAGTGTTCGCCCCCGAAGAAAGTCTACCGCCTCCCCCCCCCCCCCGAACGAAATGAAATTTGTATAGAAAATTGTTAACCCCCCCCCCCCCCCGAACGAAATGAAATTTAAATAATTTATATAGAAAATATATACTTTTAACAGTGTCCCCCCCCCCCCGAAAAAAAGTCTACCGCCCATCCCCCCCGAAAATTTCAAGTGCCCCCCCCCCCCCGGAGAAAAAAGTCTGGAAGAGACACTGCTCCTAGACTTTAATTTTAATTGAACCTTCTTAATATTTAAAATATTGTTAAAATAATTAACCATGCCACAAACCATGTTGCTCAATTTGCACACCAACAGCAATTTCGTAAATATTATTTTTTACTAACTGAAACTGCTGCTGCTAACCGAAATTTTTAACTCACGTGTTAATCTACTAATTATTATTGTTGTAATTCAATGTAATGGAATAATCTATAGCCTCTTCAGATGAGCAACTTTAACTCACTGACACCCCAGAAACAGAAACCTAAGATTTAAATCGAGCTTGTGCTCACCTACCATCAATAATTCTAGATTGATACTACTTAAACTAGGTTATTTAATAATAGCCAACACATTATCTTTAATGTTTTAAAGTTTAAAATTGAAAGTACAATCCTACCAGTTGTTATGGCTAATTATAAAAGTATTTTAAAGTATTACCTAGAATCTACTATTAATTATTATGTACATCGTACACTGTGTGACTAACTTAATTAAGCAGAGTTCTTAGGGGTCGTCCATAAATGGAGGGGGTCCGTAATTTTGTGACGGTGGGGGGGGGGGGGGGGGGGGAATTCAGATTGTGCGACGTCACACTTTTGCATTATAAAAAAGCAATGTTAGAAAACGAATTTTAGACGTTATTTCGCCTTTTAGAAAACGGTTTTAATAAATCGTAATAGGAGTTGGTTAAAATACTCTACTTTGACAGATTTCAGACAAGAGCTTGGAAAAATATCGATGTTTTTAAAAAAAAAGTTCAACTGCAATTTTGAGGGGGTTGTAGGCTGAGGTGTGACGTCAGTTTAGGGGGGAGGGGTCTGGCTTAATGTGACGACGTGTGACGGTGGGGAGGGGGAGGTAAAAATCGTCAAAAATGCGTGACGTTATTTATGGATGACCCCTTATTTAATAAAATCACAAACATTTAAATTACAGTAACCACTGTGTGAAAATGTGCGAAAAATATTTGAAGTGTCATTTTACATTGCAAGCGCTGGTGCGTGCTGATGTGTGTGCGCGCGTGTGTACGAATGTTTTTGTGATATCTACATATATTATGCAAAAAACAATGAACTAAGTTCGGTTATTAAACATATGTTGAACACACATAAGCCTATACCTAAAATGTCTATAAGATGTTATTTACACGGACTCCTGTGTATAGTTTTTCCGTAATATATAAGATTACACTGTCATGGTATGGAAATTTTACATTAAAAAAGTATTTACGATTTCCTTGTTAGTGTGAAAATCGGCCTATATAATTTGTCTTAACATAATTAGTCAATCAGTTCTCGCAATACAGCGTGAATGTAAAAATCAACCTACACATCTGACTGTGAACCAGAAGTTGTGATAACTGGTTGTTGTGTGGTAGGAGGTTCACAGCACTCCCCGGGTATGGGGCAAACTGGCACACTAAATTTATAACCAAACCGGTTTACATCCATCACGTTGATATAAAATTTGGTTGACAAACTGCCTGAGCTGCTGACGACTATTGCACTTCCAATCTACATGGTGAGAAAAAAATTCATAATGACAGCAACTCTAGCCTAGGAATTTATGACAAAAATATGTATATAGAATAATCATGTCACTACCTGTATAAAGGCTAATAACTTTTGGCAGATCTATGATAAAATGCAAACAATTTCCAACTGAGTTAAGAAAAAAAGTAGAACAATTAGAAATATTAAGTGAGGCCATCAAGCACGTTGAAACGACTCTAGGACAGTATGTAGGCACTACTGTCGATCACTACCCCTACTCACTTCGCGTTCATTACCACCCATCATACCCTTTCACCAATAACCATCTTTCATATGGAACCCGCGTGAAGCATAGGGACACAACCACACCATCGTTCTCGGTTTTAGGCGATTTCTCCAAGTTGGGCCCACGTCATTTCGACTGCTTCTGCTTCACCGACAATTGATGTTTCTATGCGGTTCGGATGTTCCAAGTCCCTATTCCGGTGTTCGTCAGAAAATCTGTCAGCACGCTAGGTTCACGAAGGCTTTCACTGCCCCGCGTCATAAGCTCTACTAGAAATGACTCTTCCTTCCCAAGCTCTCGTTTTTTATTGTGTTGTGCGTTATCTGTAGCAAATACCACCGTCAATTGTATAGTGTATTTGGTTTTGGAGGACATATAAAAGCAAAAGGTACGTTCCATTGTACCATTGTAATGTCAGTAGACTACACTAGCAAAGAAGTGGATTCTTAACTGCGAATGAGATGAAACTTCTTACACTCTTTCTTCAGAGATTGCGCTTGATGTTTGTTAAGTTTATCTAAGTACTCAGCACTTCTAATGTGACAACCGCGTTTATCGAACAGGAAAGTAAATTTTCCTCGTTTAAAAATAGTCTTAAACAAGTGACCATCCAAACAATCGGCGCTTTAAAGAAACAATACGGTCATTAAAGTCTCGATGTTATTATTTTTTGTGTTGTTCACCCGAATGTACAGCAAATCTATTTTAAGTTCCAAAGTACTGGATACACAAGGTAAATAGTGTTGACACATAAATTGATAATAATGCAAATATGCAGTTACAATTTAGTTTTCTATTTTCTAAACATTATAGTTGGAATGAAATAAATAACTCAAAAAAAATAAAAATAAACTCCAAATCATGTAAAAACTTACTTCTAGAAAACTTTCAGTTTCAGGTAAGAAAATGCTATAAGAGTACTGTTTTTCCAATTTATCAATTGTTACTGATTTGATTTCCGTGTAAATAATTTCTTCCCTAGAATTTGCTTGATTTCTGAATGAGTCGCAAAATTGATAATTAGTCCGCGAAGCACATCCAGTTCTCATCAAAGTATCAACGCCCTGTATAAAAAATAATAAAGCCAGCAGATATTATTTTCTTTTAAATATTTAAAGGCAAAAAGTTTATCATTTATTTCAAAATAAAAATTCTTGACACTTTTTGAAGTTTGTTAAACCGTCACGTAAATGGAATAATAATCAGTCAGTATATTTTCAGAACATGTTGAATACATGCACGAAGTTAATTCTATGACAAGTGCATACCTATTTGGAAAAGTGATCTATATTTAAAAAAAAAATCAACTTATCTCTGTAATAATTTTCTGAGTTTCGTAAACTTTTTATACTAATAATACTTTAACTCCTCTGTAATATGCTATAAACCTTTTTTTTTAAAAATACAGACCTTATTTTAGGATCCCCTTAATTTTTTTCATAGAAACTCAATAGGTGTTAAATTATAGCTGCACGAGGCTCATGAAATACCTTTACAAACATATCAGAAATGAATGATTTGACTAACCTGAATAATACCCAGAACACTCTTTAATGTATTTATTAAACTGTGCTTCAAATATGACGTCGCGTTAAGCCAGTCTGATGGTAGCCTTGATAAAAAAAAACACGTAGTATTGATGTGTTTGAATGAGAAATGAATTTCAATGTTACAAATGGCTAGGTGTAGTAAATGTTTCTGGCATCTGTGTAAAAAACCACAGATAAGATATGTTTTATAAAACTAAATATATATTAAGCCAGTGGTTCCCAAACTTTTTCGAGTGGCGACCCCCTTTTATAAAAAATAAGTGACCCGCGACCCCAATAGAATTAAAAAGCCGAACTTAGTATGGAAATTAATAGCACTTCAATAAGATTTTCTAGTAGACTTTCAATATGAACTACTCTTGATAACTGTTTTAATACCATGAGTAAGATTGCATGCTATTTACTAAACATTCGCGTTTAATTATTTTGTTAACTCCAACCTATGCCGTTATCAACGTTCAATTTATTTCTTAATTTTGTTTTTAATCGGAGAATAATGTTGAAAATCTATTCTCGAAAAGTCAATCAATTTCACGTTTGGGTATGAATGGTGAATACTACACAAAAATTGTGTGTGCAGTTTTTCATTTTACGCGAAATCATTCTGCAAATCAAAGAATTCATCTTGTAATTCACCGGGCAACATCAAGGGAAGAAGAGAATGGGTAATGCATGAATGCAGATTCTTCTTTTTTTTCAGCTAAGTGAAATAGCGCTGCAGTTCGTTTTCAAGAGATTCAAGAAATCGCTTCTTTCAAAATTTTAATTATCTCACAATCAGATTCATCTACCACACTTCAGAGTTTCTCAAATTTACAAATTTCTAAGATTTATTTTCTTCGCCGATTTAGCAGCTTTGATAAAATGCCCCGATATTATCATGGAAAGTGATAATATTCGTTCATTTTCCCTGAAGCTTCAGGTTAAGCTTATGTTGAATACATCTGCTAGGTATGATACTCTCTCCAACCATTCTATGTCGTTTTAAATTTTAAGTATACCAAAAGGTTTTGTTTCCTTTGTACCTCCAAGAACAAATTGATTTCAGATTTCAATTCAAAAACACGATTCACATCAATTCGTTTGACAGCCAGCGTACTGTAGTGTAGAAAAGCAGAACCTCGTGATCTATATTAATGTTTTGGCTCAGTTATTTGAAGGCTCCGGATATAATATAATTTACGAGCAGTGTTTGGTGAGCTACATCTTTTCTGTTTTCTGAAAGCCCGATTTTGACCTAAACATAGATGGCGCACCATCCATACAAACCCCCATAGCCGTTTTAACCCATTTTAATAATCCAGTTTCAAAAATTGTCATTTATTTTCTCCACGCTATCTTCACAAAATAGCAACTCTTCTTTGCTATCAACTGAATGAATATAGACAAAGACTAGCAACTGCGAACAAGAACTCACGTCTGTTGATTTAATATCTTAAAAGGCAAACAATAAACAAAGCTTGACTTTAATAAAAATGTTTTATTTAACATTTACGGAAATGTCTGCTATAAGCCGCTGGATAGTATTATCAGGTAGAGATATTTGTTGCATCTTTACTGCACTGGAATTCCCAAGAATTAACTTCACCATCTTCAACATGCAGCGTTTGATGAGATTTTCCTCCTATTGTGTTGTTTTTTTCTTGGCATTTTCTATCGCGACTTCATTTGATGCTTGCACTAATGCTGTGCTTTCTTGGTGAAAACTTCCTGTTCGATCAAGTCTCTGACGTTTGCAACTAGCTTCATGCCGACGAAAGAACTCCAGATCTTTTTTAGTGTGTTCCGAATGACTCGTCTCAAATGACAATTTAGTTTTGAAGATTTCATAAACCCCTGACTGAGAACAACTTTGTACAGTACGCATTGCTTCTTCTCTATTCCATTTCCAGTGATGTTAGTAAAGCCGAATTTTAGATATTCTTCCAAATATGTATGTTTTGTTTCTCATTACTAAGGTTTAGTATACCAGTTGTCGACCCCCTAGAAAGCCCTTCGCGACCCCCAGTTTGGGAACCCGTGTATTAAGCTGTAATAAATAAAAATCTATGTACAAGTACGATCTTAACATGAAAAAATAAACCGGGAGTGATGTCCCCTAAAATTTCTCGAATATTCTAATATAATACTACGGGGGATGGCAACTCGGGACATAGACAATATTTTAAATCCATTATTAATTACTTAAACTTTTTATAATGGAATATAATCTCGTAAAAAAAAAAGAATTGCACACCAAGTGAATGTACATAATAGTGCGGGATATTATTAGTACTTAAAACATTCACATGCGGTTTTTTAGAAAACGGAAATACTCAAGTTACTCAAGTACTCAAGTTATAGGCTTTTGAAAAATTCAAAGTAGAAAAAGTTCCACTTCTGGTTATCGGAAATCGCTCAAAAGTTGAAACGGATCTACGATTTTGATATAATACTTATATATAAAATTTCATCAACTTAGCTGTAACGGTACTCAAGTTATCGTGTTTACACACACACACACACACACACAGACACTCATACACACAAACATACGGACTCAGGGACCCCTAAAACGTCGAGATTTGCAACAATCTTGGGTTTTTTTTTTGCACGATTACAAGACTTTCTCTATACTTCGTATATACAAGAAAGTAAAAATCCAAATATTGTCATCTGTACTCTTTAGTAAAGTTATTGACTTAGAAGAGACAAGAATTACTATGAAATAAAGAAAGAATAATGTATAAGTTGTCATGATTTAAAGAGTGTAAGCAGGACAGAGTCAACGCACCCGATGCCAAAATAATCATACTATAAAATTGATCCTAAAAGATTAACATATAATGTATGAAATGTAGGAATAATCGAGTTTTAGCAGTATACAACAGCATTCGTTAACTAACTTTGCAATGAAATATATTCAGTATGAATAAACCTGCTGATAGAAGAGCTGTCAAACAGAGCTCAAAGAAATAAATAAAAAGCGTACTCAAAATTATGAAAAATATACCTTTGATTTAAAAGTAAAGTTAAGGAAATGAATACAAATGTAAACCTGGGTATAATAAAATTGAACAAACATATAGGCCCTACGAAATATAATTTAGAGTTAAAGTATAAGGATGTAAAATACATTACAAGCAACTAAAGGAAAAATTAAAAACATAATTGTTTTAGAAGAGTGTTTCATAAAGGCTGCAAAATATTTTTCACAGCAGTAAATTTAATATCATTCCTACTCATAAGTTGGTCTTTGTCTATAGTGTAAGACATCCGTACCTAGCGGATAATTTAGTTTGCCTCTTTTAACCTATGGAGCATTAAATTACAATTCAGTATAGCTCACCCAGGGAAGTAACTTTTATTTATCATTTAACGAATTCTCCTGCAAACATTAATTAAAAATCTTACATAGAACTTATTGATGTCAACCACCTAGATGGAACGTACTTAACAAGCGTACTATTGTTTTGCACACTTGTTAAATACGAAGTAAAACTAGTCCAGTCAGTAGATGATTCTTCGTGATCAATTACAATTGAGCCAGTGGTTAAGATTCCAAAAGAACTAAGAAATTTACTGAAAAGAAAAAAAATCATTTAAGAAACACACAATTCAATAGTTATATGAATAATAATATAATAAATTTACTACAATAATGGCACAAAAATACGATGGACTGAATCAGGACAATAATACATTTAGGTACTTTTTGAGACAACGGTTAGTTTTTAAACCAGGTGGAAGAGGCACTTCATCGCAAGGTGTGGAATTCAAATTGTTAAAACAATCTCAAAATGTACTTATTGGATCATAAAGATCATCACGACTTCACTCAGACATATCAGACAAATACAACCAAATATGGACAAAATACAGACATATTCCCCAACAAATGACAAGAGTGACGATAGCAAAGATGAGTTTTATAACAGAAAAGATAATATCCTTTTCATAGACAATTTCTAAGTGAACATAATGAAACTACCCATCTCCAAAAATATTTAAATATTACAAGCATTAAAACGGGAACATCAAAGAAAACTAGGAAAACAAGTTAAAATATATATTTACTACAAGATGCTAAAGTGTTTTCTAAAAAGGTCCAGCACGAAGATTGGATCTTTCTAGATACAATGCAAGAACTGTTTGTTTTGAATACTAAAGACTGAACAATAACTCCTAACAAAGCTAGAGTTTTCGCCCTAGACTAGATTATTTACTCACTTGTCTTTTCCTATACCAGATGTTATTATATAATTAAAGCTTTCGAGGTTAGTAAGATTACTGGTATTCATGGCTTCCAATAGATCACCAAAGTCAGATTTTGACATCAATGGGACAATATATTTTGCTTTCTTTCGCAGACTCAGTGCAGACAATAAATCGTTCATCTGTTAAAGAAATGTAGGTAGTTTAAAAATATAATTAATACTATCATCTTATTGTACAAACAATAGAAATAAAAGTTTGCTTATTATTATTTTATTATTATACTTATATTATCATTTATTCAGACATTACAACAGAATGCCAACATTTACATATAGTTGATGTTCATTTAGATCTTAACACCCATTTTTGCCAATCATTTACCCAATTAAAGGTCTATTGTTTTAAATAACGGAAATACATTTTGGGCTTAGCCCTTAAATGCATACAGATACAGATCTGCAACATCCTAGTTATCTTCCCATAAAATATTAGCCTAAACATGTTTGATTCTGTGCATCGCGTTTTTTGACTGCTACAATGTTAACCTACAGCTTGCGCATGTCTAAGCGAACAAGATTTGTTTTACCGCCAAGCCGATCTCAAATGTGTGCATGGTCACAGTGTTTTCTATCTCAACATTTTTGTTTGGCGTTTCAAAGTTCATCAAAGTCGAATAAACTTGTTTTGGAATTTAAAAAAAAAAATATATTTCTGACTACTTAAGTTGTAATATAATATGGACCCTAGATCTCCAGGACCAGTGTGGACCCTGGATCTCCTGGACCAGTGTGTACCATGAATCTCCTGGACCAGTGTGGACACTAAGTCTCGTGGCATAATGCAATGACGGTGCAAATACACATCATGCTCAAACAGTATGCGACAAGTGCAATGTATATCTTTGTTGTAATAAGAACAATAACTGTTTTAAAAACTATCATCTCACTTCATAACGTTGTAAACATGCAACAATTAATAATTTAATTAAAGTTCATTTAAAATTAAAAAATGACCTTTTTCTACATTGTATTCTGCATATACACAACAAAAAAATTGCTGGTTTTTTTTTTCCAACAATTTAAAAAAAATCATGCATTTAAGGGTAAAACCTACCTTATAGAAAGGGGTTTAAAATGTATTTAAAGATAAATTAAACGAGCTAAATGTAACATACAATCTACCTTCTTCAAATTTTGTTATTGAACACTTATAACATGTATTGAGTATTTATAAATTTTGTCTTGTGAAATACGTTTAGCATTATGTTTTGTGTCTTTATTCATATACATTTTTTTCCTGTTTTTCAACAAAATAGCAAATAGCATATTTTAAAGAGAAATTTTGACGCTTGAATTAATAAATAAGCTTTTTGCCACCACTGACTTAAAACTAATTTTTGTCTTCATTACCACCTGTATTCACATTTTCTTTTTTATAGTGCATAACCTGACGAGTAATCGTTATGTAATGTGAGACTGTGGTTGATATTATTTCATGTTGTTTTCATTTTGTTGTATTTTTCTGCTATTGTGGACTAATTTTTAAAAAACAGCAAACCTAATTACAATAAGTCTACCAAAAACAAAAGTAGATTTTTTAAATTTCATAGAAGTCCCAACCCTATTTATTCACATAGTGTACACTAATATTAGCTTAATGGGCTGCCTAAGAAGAGAATAACCGGTTTGTCCAGTATTAATGGTATGTCAATTTTTAATATCAGTACATGTTTTACAATGATTACCAGTAGTATTTTAGTACCTACTGCGATAGAATTATAATCCGCAGTGTATTGGATACAAATGCTTTGATCCATTTGATTCTTAAGTTCATCAAAAGCTGCCTTCCAAAAGCTGTCACTACCAGCATAGATGATGATGACATATCCAGACTTCACTTGTTTCAGAAATTCAACTATTGCCTTCAGATCATAAACAAATGATGGGCTCAACCTCAGTAAAGTATTTTGCTTTGTTAGACTTTGATCTACGAAAATATAAAATACAGGTATGAACAATCGCATTCAAAGCATTAAAGATTAACATATATGATATCCCACACTAAACCAGCGGTACAATTCTCACCCAGAGCATTAGCTGTAGGACTAACAAGAGTAATCTTCAGATCACTAGCAATGTTGCCAGCTCTTGTAGCATCCTCATTAGTGTAAGGACCCACAAATGCCACCAGATTGCTTGCAGGTAAGTTTTGTATAAATATGTCACACTGGGCATAGCTCAAGATGTGTTTTAATGTCTGAAATTCAATAACAGACATATATATATATATATATATATATATATATATATATATATATATATATATATATATATATACATATATACATATATATATATATATATATATATATATATATATATATATATATATATATATATATATATATATATATATATATATATATATATATATATATATAAATATATATATATATATATATATATATATATATATATATATATATAATAGTAGTTTTACAAAGCGGGGAAGTTAGGGGGTTGCGGTCCGCACCAGATGACACCATTTAGGTTTAAAGCAACTTTTTATCCTGTCAAAATGATAAGACAAATGATCTCAGGACAAACTTAGGATACTTTAAAAATTATTCATCCTAAAAAAACAACAACACCGACAAGGTTAGTTTTATGGAAACAACAAGAAAAGTCAATATTAAGAAGAAGAAGAGTTTAAGAATAATATTAATAATATTAATTATTATTAGTAGTATGCCTGAAGTCACAGTCGCTTTATTAAATGTCATGCTTGGTTGTGTGGCATAGTACGGTAGGCCCCAAATGCTTAGGTTTACATGTTAACGGTTAAAGGTTACAAGTTAAAGGGTCTTACACCCCGGTAATATTAGAATGCAGTATAATGTTACAACTGGTGATAATAACTGTCCAATGGTAATAATAGAACTACAACTTGAACGATCTATCAATTGAAAAACAGAGAAATACCAACACAGAAATAATTTTAATGTAACAACGTGTTATTAAACTTAGTAAATAAGTGGAATTAGAATTCTTCTGTCTGAAAGGAACCCGACATAAATAAGCTACGAGATAAAGCAATGGATTTTCAATTGTAGCATACAATATCAATGGTTCTCAATTTGGATGAAATATTTGTTAATGATTTCATTCAATGTCATTACAATAAAATTCTATCTTAGGACTTGACCTAGACAACTTGGAATCTTACACAAACAAGAAAAAAAATCCCTGTGACGCAACGGGCTTTGCAGCTAGCTATATATAAAAGGAATCATAAACACAAATTTATGAATTTTTATTTGTAAAAATAAATAAATAAATATTAAAAAAAAAATAATGGTAACGTCAGTATAATAACTAGAGCATTATGGTTCCACCTTTTCTATTTATAACAGCCATTCTGATAACAATTAGTATTAGATAATTAGTGAACGGTTGGAGCGGTAATTGATAAATTATGATATAAGAATTGTATCATTTCCGGTCATTTTAGGAATCTACCTACCATCTCTGGTCTCATACAGTTGTCAAACGCCACAGCACCAACACTGATACGGTTGGTATCAATAATCTGGGCACTATATCTATCAATAGCCCAGAAAAAAGCCTGTAAAAATAATTTATGAAAATTTAAAGACATATGACTTAAAATGATGATGAATTCGTAAAAAAACTTGAATAGTCCTATTAGTTAAATTTCTAGATAAATAATTTTGAGAAATGTTTATTTCTGTAAAACTGTTGATATTGTTAGAAGTGTTATCGAACAGTGTATAAATAAGTACATCTAATCTTTCGTTAAACGCAGGAATAATAAAAATATAATAAATAACTTTTTAAAAAGAACGTTACTGAAAAACAAAGTTCTTTAAACAAATAACTAATTGAATACCATTGCTCTGAATACAAAATGATACGTGTTTGCTTCCAATTTGGTCAAGTCTACACTAACAACATTGAAAGTATGGTTAACAGAGCTGTTTAAGGTACACGCAAAGCAGACTTTGACTGGTAATTGTGAGAGATTAATGAATTGAAGCAAAGAAATGGAGAATTGTTACCCAAAGAGTTAAAGAAGAAGGTGTGGACAGCGTGATGTTAATGGAAGCAGTGTTAAAAGTGTAATTGTGTGGCTGGGGTTGAAACTCCAGCACTGAGAAATGTGAAGGGGGAGAGAGAGATCCACACATGCACATTCTCCCATGTGTGTTGTGAGAGTTGGTAAAGAGAGAACAGTCTTTAGCGAGGGTCACACCTGAGCTCTGTAATACGCATAACATAGCGAAGTTTGGATTTGGTCATCGCTATCGAAGAAAGATTCGACTGAAGGATTAAAAAAAAAATTTAGCTGTGGCAAGACCATCATAAGAAATGCCTCCACCAAGGAACTTGCAGAATGTCGAGTAAATAATGAGTTAGGGCTTTGGATTTCCGGCCTGTCTGTCTGTCCGTCGGTCTGTTTGTCCGTCCATTCATCCGTCCTTCTGTCTGTCAATATATCTGTCTGTCTGACCAGCTGTCTGTTTAAATAAACTTTTACAAAATTAAGTTTACATTAACTTAAAAATGCAAAAATAATAAATAAAAAGTCTTTGAGCTAACGTAATGTAGGCGTAGATGATTTTTGAAACGTTTTCAAGGAAAGTACTATAAAGGCAAATGAAACATTTATTATCGATGATAGTCATATATGCTAATTCGGCATGCTACGTTAAAGTGGATGAATAATGATCTATTAAATATGCGACACACTGAAATAGACCAGGACACACCAAAAACTAAAGCTTTTAAAAAGTAGTGATTATAATATAGTTAAATGTTTTTTTTTCCAAACAGCCTAACACTAGAAGTGTAATAGTTAAACAAAATGCCAATAAAACATGGCTTAGAAATGTGATGTGTATAGCCAAATACGATGTAGTCTAGAAGATAATTAGAAACTAAAGTCTTGAATTTCGCTGTCTGAGTTCGTAGGACGTCTCTCTGTTCAAATCTGCCGCAGAGGCCACACAAAAGCATAGTATCACAAATGTACATTAGTTCTATGGACCAGAAGTTCTTCCCCTTTAATGTTATACAACAAAATCTCACCAGAACGTTAAGTATTCCAGCACTAGAGATCTGATCAGAACATAGCTGAGTGCCATCCCCTTTGTTGTGTACATCAAAAAGACCACCAACAATAAAGAACTGGTTAGGGTTAGAATACGATGGTTGTTTGGTTGCTGCCCCATTAAAATAACATTCTGATGTTGTAAATGTAGTTGGGCATGCCTGACCCATCTCACGTGTCAGGCACATGAAAGCCAGGCATAACGTCAGCAGAAGCCGCATCTGGAACCAAATACAGTTTATTTTTAAGTCAGGACAGATTTCTTAACACACGCATACTTTTAGAATAAAATCAAGACTTACTTGTTGGATCAGTATAATCTTTTGCCAGCTAGAATGAAGACAAAACTGAAAACACACAGCCTTACAGCCTTACGGCTAACATGTAATAAATGTGTCCCATATTGACAGACTGGTTTGGAAAGTCGGATATTTTTAGATCTTTGAAAGGCCACGCCATCCGTGAACTGATTCTTTTATATTTGGGTTTTGTGCAGCTAGACACAGTATTATACATCTTCGTAACTGTAAGGGCGGGAGTATATGGAAGGATTGAAGGAATGAAGAGAAGCGGTCAGAGGCGTAGCTTAGGGAAGGTATTTGGGGCGCCGACACAAATGGGGCACCAATTAGAGAGCTCGACTGCTAACCCGTAAATCTCGTGTTCGAATCATGGTTTAAGCCTGTAGAACGTCCCTGAGTCCATCCAGCTCTAATGGATATCTAACTCACGTTGGTGAAAGTAAAGATAGCTAACCACACTATGTCGAAACAGGTGAACTCTACTTCCCTTGTCCCATTGACCGTCAAGTTTCGAAAGGGAACTTTTACTTTAGTTACTTGGCTTTACGGATTTGTACATAACTTATGTGACGGCAAAATAAAAAGTATTAAGGGATAGTAACTTCTAATTTTGCCTTGGCGTATAATTTGTATTTATTTACACCGATCCAATATTTCAACTAGATGTTTTACTTTAATAAAACAATATTTTATTGGCTGTATACAAATGAAAAAAATAATTGTATGGAGTTCTCGTTCGTCCTAATTAAAATTTATGTTTTAAATTTGTAAAACTTGATTACTACTAACTAAATGAAAAATACATTTTAAATAATTTGAGTTATTAAAACTTTTAATATGTTAAAAGCGCTAAAATTGTTTTTGCAACCATTGCGCTAAAAACAAGACTGCTGCTTAATTGAATCTGTTGTTATTATTGTCTATTAGCATACACGAGTACACTTTCAGACTATAAAATACGAGCCGACCCGCGGCATAACATACGCCGCTATTTAGTTGTTTTATTTTCTACTTTTCAGTTATTCATAATTTGGGAATTCGACAGTACCAATGCTGCCACTGAAAATACTTGCTTTAAAACACTAAACCCCCCCCCCCCTTTCCCCTAACCCCGACCCTACACCCCCCCCCCCCGTGAAAGCAGCCTCCTCTTAGTTATTTCTTAGTTACCTCTAAGTTTAAAATCGAACTAAATTATCTGCCCCTAATAGAAACCCGACTCTACGGCTCTACGATTTGTAAACATTTAGCTTTGTAAACATTTAGCGTGACCACAGCTCACCAGACAATGTGGGGGTGGGGTGGGGGTGGTAGTGATAATGATAGAGAGAAAGAGAGGGGACTGCAAGGAGGCGCTTGCAGCTTGTTTTCTAACGGCTCCCAGAAGAGAATTATATATATAGATAGACCTAGATCAACTTTTGTGTTAATTTTTGAATCTCTCCAGTCTTTCACCTGCCGGAAAAAAAGTTAACCGAAACCCAATATCTACCAACTAGAGCAGGGGTCTCCAAACTACGGCCCGCGGGCCGGATGCGGCCCGCGATGTCCTCTCATCCGGCCCGTGGAGATCTTTTTGTCCACGGGAAAACCGTTTGTTGGTGATGGCTGAGGAACTTTGCCCAGAAAAAAATCAAAGACATGCATGGAAGAAACTGGCCCCCGAACTGAAATTTGATAGTTAATGCGGCCCTCGGACTGAAAAGTTTGGAGACCCCTAACTAGAGCATTCTGAAAATACCATACCTATGTCGATACACACTGTTATAACACCTCTAGCAGGTATATAATAATAAGATCACGATAAATGTGTACTGCATGGACAAACAGGTTTGGGTAGTCGGATATTTTTAGCATTAGCGCGCTGTTCTGACATATTTTGGGCAACTAACACAGTCGAGAAGTTTACATTGTTCGTGCTGCTGCCTAGTGTAAGGTTAGGACTTGGATCGTAGCTTAAAGAATAAGGGAGGGAGTATGGGATGGGATAGAAGGAATGGTCAATGGGGATAAAGATGTGTCACAATAGAGAATAAACCGAGAGTGATCTCTCCTAAACTTTCTCGAATATTCTTATATGAAACAACAGGGGATGGCAACTCGGAATATAGACATGATTTTTAATTACTTAAACTTTAAAAATAGGATAGAATCTCGTAGAAAAAAGAATTACGCACCAAGCGAACGCCAAAACCAAATGTGCATAATAGTGCGGAATATTATTAGTACTTTAGAAATTTACATGCGTTTTTTGAGAAATCGGAAATAGCTTAAATTACTTCTTCCGGTCAACAGAAATTACTCAAAATTTGACAGAAGTTAGAGGATTAGATCTTTTACTTACATGTAAAATTTCAGTTATCTATCTGAAATAGTACTCAAGTTATAGACTTTTGAAAAATTCAAAGTAGAAAAAGTACCACTTCCGGTTATCGGAAATCGCTCAAAAGTTGACACGGATCTACGATTTCGATATAATACTTATATATGAAATTTCATCAACCTAGCTGTGACGGTACTCGAGTTATCGTGTTTACAGACACACAGACACACATACACACACACATACACACAGACATACGGACAGAATTCCAAAAATATGTTTTTCCGACTCAGGGAGGTGTAAAAGGTCGAGATTTGTAAAAATCTCACAAATCTCGACTATTTTTTTTTGCACGATTACAAGACTTTCTCTATACTTCGTATATACGAGGAAGTAAAAAAAGGGAGCGGCTTTTTGGTTCTATGCATTCCCTTGGGGAACAGAAAGTTTACCGAATCAACTTACTTCCTGATTGTAAAGTTTAATAATTTACTTGCCCCATAACCAGAAACCGGGTGCTATTATTGTCTGAAGAAATATTTCAAACGTTATAATTTGTGTAGGTGGTACTTGCTGTCAAAACGTAAACATAAACTCACACAGGCCTCTATATTTATCCTGTGAATGATACGGTAAAAATAAAATAACCTTTAAGCAAGGGTAACTTTCTCTGGATGGTTACCTACCGTAGTTTACGTAATTTGTTTGCCGTTTACCTTAACGTCTAACACGATTTATTTCCTTTTTACCTTAAAGTCTAACACAATTTGTTTACTGTTTACCATAATGTCTAACACAATTTGTTTACTGTTTACCATAACGTCTAACACAATTTGTTTACTGTTTACCTTAAAGTCTAACACAATTTGTTTACTGTTTACCATAACGTCTAACACAATTTGTTTATGGTTTACCTTAAAGTCTAACACAATTTGTTCACTGTTTACCATAATGTCTAACACAATTTGTTTACTGTTTACCATAACGTCTAACACAATTTGTTTACTGTTTACCATAACGTCTAACACAATTTGTTTACTGTTTACCTTAAAGTCTAACACAATTTATTCACTGTTTACCCCCATGTCTTAAGAACACGTTTCCCATTCAAGCTAAACTGCCATCATTTTAAAAACCAGATCCATTTTTATTGTTTTAGAATAAAACGTTCCTTTAATCTCGCATTTCATTTTTTGTAACCACTGATTTCATTGGTCGAAGTGAAGCAGAATCAGTAAAACGTCACAGAGTTCACCCAGCTATGATGGGTACCCAACTCACATTAGAGAAAATAAAACGGCTGTTGACCACACTATCCCTTCCTGTGCCAAAATCACTGGAACAGATGAACTCTACTTCATCTGCCCATGTGTTTGGGCACGGATGGGAAAAGCTGATGAAGTAAAACATAAAGTTACAGTCTATGATATAAAGGACAATAGAGCAGGTGAAGTAGAATTCACCTGTTACTGAGAAACTGGCATATGCACTGCTAGTTCACTAGCCACCCTCTTTAGTTTTTTCCCCACTTGACATGTGGTTCTAATTAGACCCGAATTAACTCTGAGACTCCTGGGACTTGGAATGGACCTTGTGACCTTCGGATCAGAAGTCGTGAACTCCCTGCTTGACCATGCCGCCCCATACAATCTCTCAGGCTTTATTTGTTGTTGAAAAATTAAATGACCAAGTGGTGCTTACAAATTAGAAAGTGGAGGGGGGATTGTACTTTTAATGTATCCTTACTGTTATCCAGAGGCGTAGCGACCCTTCCCGGCGCCCGGGGACAAACTTTTCGATTTGCACCCCCCCTTCGAGATTTCGATTTGCACCCCCTCAAACTTTCGATTTGCACCCCCCCTCGAGATTTCCATTTGCACCCCCCCCCCTCAAACTTTCGATTTACACCACCCTCAACCTTTCAATTTATCTTTCCAACCCATTTTGGCGCCCCCTAAGGTCGGCGCCCGGGGACATATGTCCCCCCCCCCCTCGCTACGCTACTGCTGTTATCCCGTTTTTTGTTGTTATGTAAAGCATCTCAATTAAAAATGAAGAGTTGATACAGAACTACAAATTTGATATAATACTTAGGAAATTTCATTAACCTAGCTGTAACGGTACTCACTTTATCGTGCTCACAGACATACACACACACATATACACATACACACAGACATACGGACAAAGTTGCAAAAATATGTTTTCCGACTCATGGAGGTGTAAAACGTCGAGATTTGTGAAAATCTCATCTACCCGCTACATTCGATGATTTTCATAAAAAATTGGCAAAATCCAAAAAAAAAATACTTTTTTGTTTGTGCGCGTAAGATTCAAAACAAATTCATATAATAAACTTGTTTTTTTTTTGACAATCTAAAACACAAACAAAATAAAACACATTGTATAGATAATAAATACAACATTTAATTCTAAAACAGTAACAAATAATACAAAATCATTATAAAACAGTAACAAATAATACAAAATCATTATAAAACACCATAAGAATACTCAACGCCTTACACAACCAAATGAACAGTGGAATGGCTTTTGGACAGTATCGCGTGAATGAGTGAATGTCTGTGGTTGTGTGTGTGTGTGTGTGTGTGCGTATAATTACACTTTATTGTCATTACAGAATCATCAATTTGGGTTTTTCCCAATTATCATTTGGAAAATCAGTTGATCCGAATAGCACGTTCTTTAAAGATGTTCTATACATGATATATAAAACGATAAGAAAGAGTTTCTACTTTATATGGAGCTATATGGGTTAGGGGTTGGTTAAAAACACCAGATTTTGAGTTAAATATTTTCTATCTCGAACGGGTTTTTATAATCCAAGTCATAAACCATAACCGTGCGAGCCAATCGTGGATTGACATTTTCCTTCTTACTTCCCTTGTATTATTATTTTTCTTCAGTCGTTGATATACTGGCTAAAGGGAATGTCGTTAAACGTAGGCCATTGTCCTAATGGAAACTAAATGGACATAAGTCAATGACCTCATGGAAACTAAATGGACATATGTTAATGTCCTCATGGAAACTAAATGGACATAAGTTAATGTCCTATTCGAAACTAAATGTATATAAGTCAATGTCCTAATCGAAACTAAATGGACATGAGCCAATGTCCTGAAGCAAAGTCCCCCTCTTTACTCGATGTGATCAACATGACTTTCGCATCTAGCAGCAACTGTTTCTCTCTCCTCCTCTCTCTATCCCGCTTGAAGATACAGATATCCGTCGCTGTTTCATCATCCGCGCCACTCCCCCACGGCTGTTTCTCCCCGGAGGCAAACAGGAAGTAGAAAACAGCCGTCGCTGCGGACACGCCCACTTCCGCCCAGAAGAGCGGCGCCCAGTAGCTCACAGAGTTCCGCTCTCCCGCGAGGAACGACGCGAACAACGTACTCAGGACGCTGCCGACTATTCCAGAGATAGCAACGGCCGACACCGGTCCGGAGAACTGCGGGGAGAGGTCGACGATGTTGCAGCTGTACCCCGCGAAGGTCATGCCCCCGATGACGTAAGCAGACGCCATGAAGAAGACGGAAGTGACGTAGGTTTTGGAGTAGATCATGCAGATGAAGAACACGGCCTCGGCGCCGACACCGAAGCACTGCATGAACTTTCTGATGCTCGTCACGCTGAAGAGCCTAGACGCGATTAGACGATCGGCGATGAAACTGCACACACAGATAAAAATACTGTTTAGTACGTACGCAAGGGACATAACTAATCCAATATCCGCGGCTAAAATACCGAAAACTTCCTTGAAGAACATTGGATGCACGGCTAAAATACAAGAAAAAACAAAACTTTTACAGAAACTCGCCACCCAGATTGCCCAAACAGGTTTTGAGGTTAAAATCTCCTTCCACGGTGTTGTTTCAGCGACTTCCTTCGATCCTTTGAAAATTATCTCCCCTTCTTTGATGTATCTTAACGCTTCATCTTTACCAAGAAAAGGACATTCTTGAGGTAACGGGTACGCCACGAACGACCACACCAACGCCCATATAACCCCTATGACCCCGCAGGCGTACATAGGTGAATGCCAGCTGACGTAGCACATCAGAACACCTGAGATAACATTCCCCACAGCCGGGCCGAGGTATAAACCCAGAAACCCCACAGAGAACATCAACGACCGTTCATGCTTCAGCGCCCACGATGTAATCAGCACAGCTATAGCAGGCTGACCCAACCCTTCGATCAACCCTTGCAGAAATCGTATCACCATGACACCAGACTTGCTGTTCTCGAACACCACGGGAAGAATCATAAACAACACGCTGGAAATAAAAGTTCCGGTACCCATAATCCTCGGTGCCGGAAACCGGCTTGCGAAATACCCACAAAACACGAGGCTGATGAACATTCCGAGGAAGTAAACCGTATGAAACTGCATGCTGCTGCTGAGGTCGAAGCTGCTAATGTAACCGCTGCTGGCGTTGGTTCTGGTACAACCCGGGAAGAAGCCGGTGACCTCCGAGACGTTGGCGCGGCTGGTGTGGGTGAGTACGAGGACGAAGGCAGTGCGCATGCTCACGAGGATCATGAAGCCGAGGCTCGCCAGCCCGACCACAAGGTACCGGTAGGGAAAACAAAACGCCATCTTGTGATGTTGTTGCTGCTACACTGTGTGATCAATCACGTCTTATGACGCGTGGAGAAAAAATTTGATTGTGTTGTGAATCTTCACCGTGCTCATGCTAATGATATCAAATACATAGGCGGCTCCAGTACAGGTAAATGGAAAGGGGGGGGGGGGTATTAAACGAGTGGGAATGGTTAAATCCTCCCCTCCCCAATCTAGATGCTAAATTAAAAAGACAGGCATTGAGAAAATTTAACAAAACTAAAACTGAATTTAATAATGTATCTGCGAATTAATTTTAAAAAAAAATATTGTCGAAGTTTGAGAGTTTGATACTAGTGTAGCATAATTTTCCTGTCATTGTTGAAGGAGGGACGTCAAAATGTACAATCTGACAGCGCCACTGAGCTAATCAACATATTCGACCAGGGCAATATACATGTAGACTTCACCAGGTGACTGGATGGTATACAACACAGCAGTGATGAGCCAGGCATTTGCATAGACTAAAATACAGGCCTAGGGCAATGACAAACACACGAGACTAGCTGGAGTGTAGGGGGGGGTCTGTATTGTTCTTGTATGATTTAACACGTGAAGCTGACAACACTGACCACACCACACTGACCACACCACACTACCACACCACACTGACCACACCACACCGTACTGACCACACCACACTGGCCACACCACACTGGCCACACCACACTGACCACACCACACTGACCACACCACACTGACCACACCACACTGGCCACACCACAATGACCACACCACACTGGCCACACCACACTAGCCACACCACACTGACCACACCACACTGACCACACCACACTGACCACACCACACTAACCACACCACACTGATTACACCACACTGACCACACCACACTGACCACGTTAAGATGGATTATTTGGAAAACATTTTTTTAAATATTTAGATTAATAAATAAAGTACTAAAGTATAAGTAGGTATAAGTAGGTAACAGTTACTTCCCATTTACGTATTCAAAACAAATAAGAAAGGTAATCTTTATTTTTGTTATTTATAATTTTTGCATTGTATTTTAATAATGATTGGAAAAATGCGGATTGTCTTTTCCTAAATGTTTAACACGTTGGTGCATAACTTTAAAAGAATGTAATATTTTATATTTTATATTATTTACATCTATCATCCAACCCTTAATTACAAAACAATAACCTTTAAATACTGTAATATTTATTTTTAAAGATATTAAAAACTTCAGAATAACTAACGTTCAGCACTGAGAGAACAGCTAGAATATATGTTTCTTATAAAAAAAATTCTTGAGTATAAATGAAACTTTATAAAATTTTGGATCCCCTTAATAAAGGGACAAAAAAAAAAAAAAAAAAAAAAAAAAAAAAAAAGATTTTACTTTCTCGTATACAGAGTATATATAGACCTATATACCCACTCCCCCTCAGTCCACTTCACCCTAAGACATGAAAACCCCACAGCCCCTTTAACCGTTCTTACGACCCCACCACCCATCCCAACATCTATTTCGAATATCTATGCATTTACACATTCAAAGTTCTAAATCTTGCTTCCTTCCCCTCATCTTTCACACAGCAACTTTTTGAAAACTCAAGGCGACCAGTATATAAATAAACACTCTTTCAACTGGTCAACATATTTTGTTTCCCTACATGGAAAATGCTTCACTGTCCCATTGACCCACCGCAACCCCCCCCCCCCCTCTTTGAACAATTACCTTTCCACCCGGTGTCCTGACACTTTCATTTGACTTTCACCCCTTTCACTGTTATCCCTTTCAATTTTTTATAATCACATACATGACATCATGTAAATATTTATTTTGTACATTTGCAAAAATTTTCGTTTTCATTTGATGTTCAAAATTATGTAAAGAATTTGATGTTGATGTACTTGTTTTAATTGCAAATAAAAGTATTATAAAAAAAAAAAAAAAAAAAAAATTAAACAATTTAAACGCTCAATAAAAAAAAAAAAAAAAAAAAAAAAAAAATTTAAAAATAAAAATTATGAGGAATAAAATAATAGTTTAAGTTCATAATCTTGTGAATGTTTAAAATAAATTAATTTAAAGATTTAGTTTAAACTTTGTATAATTTAATTTTCTGTAATCCCAAACTTATTTCAGCTCTACTTAAAAGCCCCCCCCCCCCCCTCAGCCCACCAGGCTTAAAAAAAACACTCTTGCATCATAATTTTATTACACATTTACATTTTCAGGTTTTTAAAAAAAAAAATAAGTAAAATTGTAATTAGACGTTTTGTATTAGATCTATGTATAAGTAAACCATCTTAAATGAATAAAAGTAGGCTACAAGTAAGAAAGAAGTATTACTATTGCAAATCTGTATCAGTCCTCACAAGCCGATGATGAAAAGTGTAATACTAAAGCGAACATGCAAGGCAAACTAACACTGTAAACTACATGTCTGAGGCGGAAAAAAAATTATAAAAAATATATATATAAAAACCTAAAACAATCTGGTGTGGAAATTAATAATTTCATCAAGAAATATTAACTATTGCAAATAACAAAAGAAAAGAAATAAGCACCCTCTATTCACATAATACCCTCTTTACTGCCATGCATGTGCAATATGTTTCATAGTCGTAGATATAACCTCTTGGTTTATTATATTTTTACTATTAACTGTAAGAGAATGTACTATTGTGCAGTGTGTTTGGTGTGTTTGGTGTGTTTGGTGTGTTTGGTGTGTTTGGTGTGTTTGGTGTGTTTGGTGTGTTTGGTGTGTTTGGTGTGTTTGGTGTGTTTGGTGTGTTTGGTGTGTTTGGTGTGTTTGGTGTGTTTGGTGTGTTTGGTGTGTTATGTCCTACCTCCGACAGCCGCGGAGGAAGCGGACGCCCCAGGTTCGTTTGGTATGGTACCGATAGAAGACGTTGTAACGGAATCTCAACAACTTGCCGTGAGCTCGTTAATGTAGTCTAGGGGTAAAACACGACAAATCAGAGCGACTCACACGCCTTAAACTATGAATACCTTTTTAATTTATGTACAAGAAAATGACACTAGGTAAGATCAAAATATACAGATTCTCAGTGTAATATAAATAAACTCAACTCCAACTTACAGTTTGAGAAAAATCACAATACATCACAGCTGTGATAAATCATTACTACACACAACTGAACTGGCCTCATAATAACCACCTCAAAAGACCAAGGAGAGACAATTTGCCTCTATAACAATAGAAATCCTTATACAGATTAAACTATCACCGATAGTCAAAAAGGTGTAATAATACACCAGAACACAAATTCAGTAAACTACAACTAGTCACATAATCCCTTATACAAAAGGTGAAATCATGTCACAGAATAACAATACTGCAAAATGGCGTACCTAACCACAGGCACACCTCTCCTGGTCCCTAGGTCAATCTGGCGGCCCCTGGACATGAACATCCCGTGATTAAATACAACTCAGAGTAAGGGGAAATAACTCAAAAGTCTTACGACTATTGGTTGAGGGTCAGTCAAGGATCCTCACGGTCGCAAGTCCATTGGTTGAGGTTCTGCCAGGGATTAAACTTACAATCACATGATGTGACAGCGTTCAGTTGACCGGGTTGTACCAGTGAACTGACAATTCTCCCAAGGACAAATACATAACTCAGGAGATTGAATATACATAAAGCCAAACAGACCTAAGTAGGTCACATCCCCTCCCTTTTAGAGAGGCATTTTTGTTACACAAAAATGGCAATCACTATATGGAACAAATCTGACACAAAAAATGTCCAATTATAGTAACTAACAAAATTTCTATATCAGGAAAAAATATCCTTAAAAATTAAAGGGAAACAATTCACCTTTTTACAATTTACCAAAGGGAAACAATCCTTCCCAAAGTAATAATACATCAAAGTTCCTTATGCAAAGGAAACCAAACATATCCATCTGGATATAATATGTTTGAAACTTACAACTTAATTCCTTTATTTAAATGTCCCACTACAACATCAACTGAATAATGTGATACATTTTTATACCAACTCAATGCACATTATACAAAACCACCTTTAAATAAGGTTCATTTGAAAATAACAGGCATTTTCAACAAGTAATCAGTTTCGGAAAAAACCGTACAATTCTGATCTGATTGAAAGCTTGGAACTCCAGCCACCAGGCTACAGTTTAATCAACCATAACATTTGCAAAATGGTTATAACTAACCAAAAAAGTTTCACAAGATCAATGTGAACATCAAAAGCTGTTTTACATTCTTGACAAACAGTCAGCTACAATGTTGTCAGTTCCTTTAATATGGGAAATAACCAGATTAAAATTTTGGAAAAATAGACACCATCTTAAAATTCTGTTGTTATTCTGTCCCAACTTAGTGGTGAACTTAAGAGGATCATGGTCAGAAAATACCATGACTGGATTGATGGAAGAAGTGACATATACTTCAAAATGTTGTAAGGACAGGACTAAAGCTAATGCTTCTTTTTCAATAGTGGAATAATTCTTTTGATTCTCATTTAACTTTCTAGAGAAAAAGGCTATTGGATGATCGATCCCTCGGTTGTCTTCCTGGAAAAAGACTGAGCCAATGGCAAAATTGCTAGCATCAATGGCAAGTTTAAAAGGCTTGCTGAAATCTGGTGCAGCCATAACAGGAGCATTAGATAAAAATGACTTAATGGTCAAAATAGCTTCATGACATTTAGTTGACCATCCAAACTCAACATCCTTTTTCAATAAGGCCGTAAGTGGTTCAGCTACAGCTGAAAAGTTTTTTTACAAAAAAGTTTATAATAACCAGCCAGCTCTAAGCATGGAGGGTAATGTTTTAACTACCTGTGAGAATGTCTGATTCTCATTAGAAGATAAATGTACATGTTGGTCTTCTAAATGGGCCAAAAATTTAGTATTTAACAATTTTGGGGCCTTTAACAATTTAAGAGTAGCATCATCAAATTTACTAGATATACTTATAAGTAACATAAACTTAGCTGTGGAGACAGAGTTAGTGAGTTTACATGATAAACCAGTTGTTTCTTTCTCCGGTCTGGGAAGTAGATGACGCAGTCCTTGGTAATCTTGTTAAATGCTTCGTGTAGCACCGGAATCTGTTTCATCGGCCTGGGGAATATTTTGACTGGAATTCCCAACCAACTGACAGTTCTTACAATGTCTGCAATAACGGGTGTCATCGTTGTGCATTCTCGGCCAAAAGAACAGTTCATTTTCACCGTCGGGGTCTGTAGAGAACGGGTTCTGAACTTCCTGGGGGTGGACTTTGCTTCCCGCTAAGTCATTACCTAGGAGCAAGTGTACTCCTGGGACAGGTATGGAATCTATCACCCCAAGGATGACATCTCCTTGGATGAGCTGATGTCTCAGGTTGAACTTATGTAGTGGAACTACTGTTGGTTCAGCTCCCACTCCTTGAATGATGGTGACATCACCGGTGTTGGTTTCTGGAGCGATGTTCAATGAGTTTCTCAGCAAAAGTGACTGAGAAGCCCCAGTGTCTCTTAGGACTACGATGCTGCGCGATGATGCTGGATCTCCAGGGTTGCTGATGACAGCATCTGTCATGAATGACTTGAAGCCAACAGTTCTCGATTCTTCACCATTGGTTGCTGCTGATGTAACCGGTTGGTGAAGAGGATAGTCATAAGATGACTGGACGGAAGTGGTGGTCACTCCGTTACCTCCCTGTGGACACGCTGGTGTAGGGTCATCACGACGGGCGAGGTTCACCTTTGGACTTGCTTGATGGGGGAGAGCGTTACGAGATGTTCGTATATACTCTCTGTTATCTCGCTGTCGCAGGAAACAGTTCTTGATGATGTGCCCAGGCTTGGAACAATAGTGGCAGATCAGTCGCCTGGCTGTGTCTCTGGGTATCTGTGTTGATTGACGAGATCTCAGCAACTGGCCAACAGGGGGATTGCTGCTGATGAGAGGTAGTACCGGATTGTATTTGGTACCAGAGCCCTGTGACTTCTTATGTACCAGCTCGTATGTATCAGCTGATTCTGCTGCCCTTTTGATGTCTGTTATTCGGTTATCCAAGATGTGTAGTCTGATCTCTTCAGGTACTGCGTTGAGGAAATCTTCTCTTAGTATCAGACTTCTGAGTTTGTTGAAGTCGTCGACATTCTCAGAATGGAGCCATCTTGAAAAGACTTTTTCTTTTTCAAAAAGGAACTCAACATAGGTTTGGTTCTGTTGTTTCCTAATTTTTCTGAACTTAATTCTGTAGGCTTCTGGAGTTATTTCGTAAGCCTTCAGAATGGCAGCCTTGACCTTTTTGTAATCTGACTGGACTTCGCGAGAGAGTGCCTGGTATGTGGTGGCAGCCTTACCAATTAAAACAGTGCTTAGTAACGTCGTGACTACGTTACTAGGCCATTGACAACTTTCAGCCATGTTCTCAAATGTATAAAAAAATACGACAAGATCTGACTCATCGAACTTAGGGACTAATTTGCAAAACTGGGCCAATGTTTGGGCCACAGACAACTGAGAAGGACCTCCTGACCTTGAACTACTGTCAATAATACCAAACTCATATTCCAACCTCTTCATCTGAATTTCTCTTTCTAACTTTAGTCTGGCCTCAAACTCCCTATCAACAATTTCCACTTCCCGTGCCAAAACTTCAGAAAGAAGACTCTCATCTAACATGCCTTCATTAATGAAGTAAACAATAACTTTGTCCTTCAACACCCTAGAGGTCTGAGTAACAATATAGTCCAGGTTTAACTTTTTGACAACTGTTATCAAATCTTTCCTACTTAAGTTCTCAACTGCTTCCACAGTAGGACTTAACAACAAAGCCTCCATAGCTAACAAGTAACAATGTTTACCTTCAACTGATAACAAAAACAACTACTCAATAACTAGTTCAACTTCTTCGAACTACTGACCAAACTCTAAATCACAAACTCAAACTAATGCCAAACTTGCACATAAATCAAAATCCCGGACGGGCCCCCACTTGTTATGTCCTACCTCCGACAGCCGCGGAGGAAGCGGACGCCCCAGGTTCGTTTGGTATGGTACCGATAGAAGACGTTGTAACGGAATCTCAACAACTTGCCGTGAGCTCGTTAATGTAGTCTAGGGGTAAAACACGACAAATCAGAGGGACTCACACGCCTTAAACTATGAATACCTTTTTAATTTATGTACAAGAAAATGACACTAGGTAAGATCAAAATATACAGATTCTCAGTGTAATATAAATAAACTCAACTCCAACTTACAGTTTGAGAAAAATCACAATACATCACAGCTGTGATAAATCATTACTACACACAACTGAACTGGCCTCATAATAACCACCTCAAAAGACCAAGGAGAGACAATTTGCCTCTATAACAATAGAAATCCTTATACAGATTAAACTATCACCGATAGTCAAAAAGGTGTAATAATACACCAGAACACAAATTCAGTAAACTACAACTAGTCACATAATCCCTTATACAAAAGGTGAAATCATGTCACAGAATAACAATACTGCAAAATGGCGTACCTAACCACAGGCACACCTCTCCTGGTCCCTAGGTCAATCTGGCGGCCCCTGGACATGAACATCCCGTGATTAAATACAACTCAGAGTAAGGGGAAATAACTCAAAAGTCTTACGACTATTGGTTGAGGGTCAGTCAAGGATCCTCACGGTCGCAAGTCCATTGGTTGAGGTTCTGCCAGGGATTAAACTTACAATCACATGATGTGACAGCGTTCAGTTGACCGGGTTGTACCAGTGAACTGACAATTCTCCCAAGGACAAATACATAACTCAGGAGATTGAATATACATAAAGCCAAACAGACCTAAGTAGGTCACAGGTGTGTTAGGTGTGAATCATGTTTGACAGTTGAGCACCTGGTCAATGTAAGTGAACGCGTGATTGATCAATCGTTGCATTTTATGATTTTTGGATATCGCTTACTGAGACCACACCACACTGACCACACCACACTGACCACACCACACTGACCACACCACACTGACAACACCACACCACACTGACCACACCACACTGACCACACCCCACTGACCACACCCCACCACACTAACAACACCATACTGACCACACTACACTGACCACACCACGCCACACTGACCACACCACACTAACCACACCACACCACACCACAATGACCACACCACACTGACCACGCAACACAGCGGACGGTTCCAGATTTCTCCCATCCACACCACAGCACCAAAACGATGACGTCAACTCCGTACAGCGACACAAGACGATGCCAATCTTGTCGCCCCCGCTTAACTTGAAATCTCAGCCGTCCGTCAAATCGCGCCAGACGACCAACAGCCTCCCGTCTGTCCAACCGCTGGCAGACGACCAACAGCTAGGCGGGATAAAGGTGTTCGTGAAAACATTTCTCCTACATGTTTTTAGAATTATTGGCGGTAGTTAATTTAAACTTAGGCAAATGTTTTTACTGTGAAAAGTTTAAAAATAGTTTATTTGAAGTGCCAAATTAATAATCTAATTAAATTCAATATCTAATCAATTATTTTTCTTGGATTCGCTTAGCTAAATTTGAGACAGAGGACCTACATTTGGATAACAATACTGAAAAAAATTATCTGACTACAGATTTTTTTCGCCGAGTTTCAAAACATTTTTCGCATTTTATTATTTAGATGAGGACTTCGAATTCAAGAAGGATAACTTATATTATTTGGTGCACTTTATTGTGTCATTTTGTTTTTAGAAATTTATAAAAAAAAGATACGAGTTAATAATGTCATTTTATTAAGGATGCGTTTAGTGGTCCGATTTGGAGTGCAAAAAATCTCCTCTTTTTATTTATTTGTACCTGGATTGCGAGTGATGCTATGGTCCATGAAAAGGATTATCTCAGTAGTGGGATTATCCAACATGTTAAAAATGCGAGCACGATGTTTTATTGATATTTTTTAATATAAAAAACAAGGTTTACCACAGTGTCAATGATTGCATTTATTATCATAAGCAAAACAATAAATTAATTAGGTAGGTTTTCATTATAACGATCTATTGATTCTCCCCGCCCCTCCCCCCCCCCCCCCGATATAGATTATTTTTGGATTATGGGTATGGATTGGCAAAGTAAGGAGACACGCATGAATAGTAAAAATGTACTAGAACCATAAACAAAGGCAACATTGATTAAACATTGCTCTCTAGATTACCTTGAATAATCTACCTTTCATGTTCTTTATTTAATCTCACTTGTATTTCTTTAAAAAAAAGTTCATTCTTGTTTCGCTTCTCCACGGAAAGCAATACCAGACCATTATTAGAAGAATTGTCCTTGTTCTGTAGCAGTATTTTGGTATGTTAATATTCGTGTGCTACCCAGGAGTTAGTTTAGGGTTTGGATCGATGTGATTTTGGAAAACTGACCCTGTATCCAGGTGATTTTTAGAGTAGTAAACATAGTCATTCAGTTAGGAATGAAAGGATATAGTTAAATGACCGCTATACTAATAGTTGCTAAAATTTAAAAAAAAATGAATTTAGTGAGTTTTTTGTTTTTTTAGTTGAGCTTACTGATAGTTATTTCATATTTTCTTCATTGGTTATGTAATTTATTCTGTAAATCCACTTCGATATATAACCGGCGTTTCTATCCGACTTTTTCACCTGGGGGGGGGGGGGGGGGGGGGGGGGGAAGGGGGGACTTGAAACTTTCGAGGGGCGGATAAAATTGTCCGGTCCGGGTGGGTGAACACTGGTAAAAGTTATATATATATATATATATATATTCATATAAATTCAATTTCGTTCAGGGGGCGGGGATGGTGGGGGCAAAGATGCTTCGGGGGGGGGGGGGGGGGGAGATGGGTTTTTAATGTGTGGCTCAGTGTCGACAGAGGTTAGGGCTGGATTATTCAGTACTGTACCCAGGGGATATAGCCCAGGGGCGGGATACCTGTGTGTTGAATAAATACAGAAACGGGTGGGGCGCTAACGCTTAAGTTTAACTCTACATCTGTAGGTGTTTGTGTGAGGATTACAAAATGAAATCTGTCTTTAATCACTAATTGTTAATCTCCGCCGCTAATCTTGTAATACACAAAGATACATTAGTTGACGCGATGTTACCTGTTTTGATATCTAATTGGATTATTTAATTATACTTTTTTCTAATCTTTCAATCAAGGTATACTTAATCAAAGTCAACAACAGGGTCGTTAATACCATAGCTAATGAAGCAGCTAATATCAATCTCTCCCCCCAATCACCCGATTACCGATTTATTGATTTACTTAAGTGATCACGTTCACGTTCTTCAGTAGTGCCACTCCTACATATATATATTAAGTTCTCAAAAGTATTGAAAACAAGCCTATAGTAACACTATAGTTGTTGGATTTGAAGTCGGCAAAATGAAAATATGTGGTTGAAAAAAATTGGAATATTGACTAGAATCCGAAACAAAACAAAAATTATGTTTCTTCTCTAAATTATTCATCAGGATAAAAATGTTTTAAAACTGGCACAAGTTTGAAATCGTTCACATCTTTTTAGAGATGTTCAAATTTAGCAAACACGTTGACATCATGTTGAGTTGTTTTAAGCGATTTTAAAGTGCTATTGTTCTGTTTTGGATTATTCAAGTAAAATACTTCAATGTGCTAGAAATTGTTATTAACAGTATCAGAGTACCTCTCTGCTTCTCTCGTTGCCATCGTCACATCTCTACGTTAGGCTTACATGGACAGTTATACAAAATGTACATTTATTTATTTGAAAATGTGGAAAAAAAAGCTGTGAAATAGTATTATACGAAACCGTAAGTAAAGTAAAAGCTGTGTGAAAAGATTTGAAATTTTTTGATTTTTGAAATCTGATTTTATTTTGGAAAAAATTAAATATATACACATTTAATGTAAACATTGAATGACATTGCTTAAATATTGTAGATCCGAACGCTAAAATATAGGGTTACTTGTTCCGTAGGCAAAATATTTTCAGCTAAAAGTAACTTGTTGCGGTTTTTTTTTGTGTTCTGGATTTGTATTGCATACATTTTGCAAGTGTGAACGCGTTGTTGTAGTTGTTTTATTGTTCAATTTGTTTAGATACCTTAAAACAGTAGCTAAGTCTCATGTCGCATTTAGTCATTCATGTCAAATTCTATCCTATCTTTTACAAATACCAGATAACTTCGTTGATACTTTTTGTGTTTTCTTCATTGTTGTGCTGTAAGAGGGAGGGGGGGGGGGGATGGGGCGTGGAGGGGATGACGCAACAGACTAAACTATTAAATTTAATTCAAGGTAAATAGAAAAACGCAGTAGCGGGTGGGAGTTGGGTGGGGGTGGGGGTGGGGGAGGTAGTTGTTTTCGACGTTTACTTTTTTTCCATTCATCAGCCCTCCCGCTTAACGCTTGCCATAGAATCGGTCAATGGCGGTAATCCGTTCGTCAATATTTCCAGATATCGACAAAACGGAGCTGATTGATGCCGTCGTTTTCTGGCACCCCCAGATGCCCAGTCTCCTGTGGGGTCGTCAATAGCCGTTAATTACGCCCGGGGCCCAGCCTTTTCAGGCAGGGGATTCAAGGAGTTCCGTCGTGACGCGGTGGTTGTGGGTCGGGGCTTGAGGGGTGAGGAGGTAGGAAATAATGTTTGAGAGGGGAGTTAAAAATAATGTTTGAGAGGGGAGTTAGAAAATTGTGTTTGAGAGGGGAGTTAGAAAATTGTGTTTGAGAGGGGAGTTAAAAAATTATGCTTGAGAGGGGAGTTAGAAAATTGTGTTTGAGAGGGGAGTTAAAAAATTATGCTTGAGAGGGGAGTTAGAAAATTGTGTTTGAGAGGGGAGTTAAAGAATAATGCTTGAGTGGGGAGTTAAAGAATAATGCTTGAGAGGGGAGTTAAAGAATAATGCTTGAGAGGGGAGTTAAAAAATAATGCTTGAGAGGGGAGTTAAAAATAATGCTTGAGAGGGGAGTTAAAAAATAATGCTTGAGAGAGAGGAGTTAAATTTTTTTGACTCATTTTGATGTTTAAGTGAGGCGCTAAAATTATTATCTGAACGACTTTTTGAGGCGGGAGTAAACAAAAAAATGTGCCAGACGGTAGTTAATTCGGACACTTGTGAGAGAGAGAGTAGTTAAAAATGACCATCGACTGAGTTTTCGACAGATAGACCTAAGCGTAGGTTGGTAGTGCGCAATACTGTGGTGAAAGCCTACCTTGGACTAGGGTTCGAAAACCATTGAGAAACCACAGACTTTTAAAAACCTATCTCTGATGTTACAAGGAGAGTCTCTTGTTTATCGACTTTCACATAGCAACTTTTCACAATTCTAGTTTCTTCAATCTTTAGCTCTAATTGACATCTTGGAAACTTAACAAAGCGAGAGCTAAAATGTATTTCAGATCATGTGATCTATTTTGTGTGCAGTCCGCCGTGATAATAACTTTATTTTATAACATGTAATCCATTTTAGGGACGGGCTCAACTTTAACGTGCACGGTGTGGTCGGACATAGAGCATGCGACTGCTAACACGAAAGTCTCGAGTTCGAATACCGAGTCCATGTCAGTAAAATGTCACGGAGTCTACTAAGCTCTGATGAGTACCTGGCTTGCGTTAGGGAAAGTAAAAGCGGCTGTTCATAGTGCTGACCCAAATAGCAACTATAAAAGGTAAGCTCTACATCACCTGCCCCAAGTACCGTTAGGTTTGATAGGGTACTTTACTATTTACTTAAAACCTTTAATCCATTTAGAGACAGGCTCAGCTTAAATAAAATACCTGGCAGGATATTCCCCCCCCCACCCCATCCGCTCTACTAGTCTTAAATCACAAGCACTATTTGTATTTTGTGATAAGTTGTAATACATTTTGGGGATATTTGGTGAAAGTTTGGGGACATTTTGGTATTAGTCTCGCTCTTAACCCGCCAATAGCGAGATTAGTGGTATTACATTAGCTGTTACATTTTGTATTACATTAGCCGTGTTACATTTTGTATTACACTAGTTCTTTTACAATAGCTTATTACACGATGTATTACATTAGCTCTATTACATTAGCTTAACTCATATACAACTGTCGTGGAGTTAAAATAGTATTACACTAACAGATGCAATTAATTCAATGTGATTTACAAATCAGATTAAGTACTACATAGTTTAGTATAGTTACACTAAATTCTACTTTAGGAGCTTTTTTAAAACGAGAGGCTGCAACCATGAAAAACGTACCGTTTTTTTTGATGATTTTGTCAGAAGTTTGCTAGTTTGTTCCTTTTCGGGTTTTTTTGTTTGTCATTTTCACCAGGTGAAATTTTCAGTTTCAACATTCGCGTATAAATATCGTTTTTTTTTACTCGCTGCAGAGGCGTAGCGACCCTTCCCGGCGCCCGGGGACAAACTTTCGATTTGCACCCCCCCCTCGAACTTTTAATTTTCTACCCCCCCTCAAACTTTCAATTTGTTTTTCCAACCCATTTTGGGTCCCCCTAAGGTCGGCGCCCGGGGACATATGTCCCCCCCCCCCTCGCCCCCCCCTCGCTACGCCTCTGACTCGCTGCAATGGTTGTGCATATAGCAATGCTTCATTAAAATATGTACTACTTTTGTAGTAGTGATACATAACGATCTGTGCAGTAATGGTAGATACACTATACCAGAAGCCGTCCTAAAATTAGATATTAACTATACATGTTCTACATTTAGATCTATCATTGATAAGTGACACATTGGAGACTGTAGAAGGTGTCTAAACTATTGGAAACAACTAGTTCGATACGGTGAAAACCAATAAAAACAATGTACAAGTTTTTCCCATTAGGGATAAAAATAGATCGGCGTACTCTCGAACACAGCTTGAAAATCTTAATCAAAACAAACGCTGGATTTACAGCACGGGCTGAATTTACAATGGACTCCTATGCCGTCGACTCGCGTTTGGATATACTTTAAAATCAATCGGCCATTTTTTATATCGGCATTTCTATTCAAAAGTAGCCAGTCACGTGATCCGGGAAGGCTGGGACACGGGTCTGTCATTAGCGGGACAAAGGACCGGTGGGGACAAACGGTCGTGTGACCGTGTTGGATACCCGATCCAGTTTGTGTACACAGTTATCTAATCCATGGTCTTATACCCCGCAGAGCCTGGCTAAAGTTATCCCCTTCAATGCCAGTAACATGAGCAGGATGTGCGTAAATTTACCCTATCTGTATCCAATATCCAGTGCATATTGGATCCACAATTATATTATCCACATTCAATCCACTTACAAATGTATTCATTGAAGACGTGATGTGGTTCGTAGAATCTTTATTAGGTGGCGATGTAATCTCGTTTTGAGGGAATGCATTAGGGGGTGGGGGAGGGAGGGGGGTGGACCGAGCGAAAAAGGAGTAGAATTGTGTGTGTATGTATGTATATATAAGGTGGGGAGATTTCAAAGCCAAATGTCCCCCTCCCCTCATGAAACAAACCACAATGTAATACTACCACCCCAAACCTTTTGTGTTATAAAACAATGTTATAAGACCCCTGCTCTTATCTTTTGGTCTTGTCTATTGGCTGCTTTTCATATTCCGAGGTCAAAGACACAGGTGTACTCTACTTCACTTGCCCCATCGACCGTCAGGTGTGAAAGAGAACTTTACCAGGGTGTGTAACACAGAGTGGGTTCGAAACCTAGCTGGTTGAGTAAAAAAAAGACTGACACAAGGAAGAGAAGTTTAATCCAACACTTGAACCAGTCTGTGTTGAGATTTGTTGATATAGAGGAGTTCGAGCTATGGAATTTACTGGGTCAGTTTTAGCAGACAGCTAGCAGACGTCAAATTAAATGGACTGTGAGTACAGGGAGGGTGTACTGTGTGAGTGGGTGGGGGTGGTGGAAATGAAAGTTTCGACAAGAAGACCTCTAAAATAAACAGGAAATTGGAATAAGGCAATCTTTACGTTTCTTTGATAAACTGTCCGATATAAGCGTGAACAAGTCCAATGAATCTGTCGATTTGTTCCAAATTGTTCCAGAACATTTGATTAAGTCTATGCGAATAGCAGTTAAAGATTCAAGAACAAAAAAAAAGCAATTCACTTAACGTGAAGAATTAAGGTCGATCTTTAAGTAATCAGTGACATCCGCGCTTATATAGCACATATGTGCATAACATTACTCGCCCTAGGAAAGAGATAAGCGATGGTAAAAAAATTAATTTAGTGTAAAATTAATCTAGCAGGGAAATTGACAATCCATGCTTCTGGCAATGAATTACGAAGCTATCTCGTTTATTATTTGCGTGTGTTGACGACAGAAACAACTTTAGTTAACCTTTTCGTACCCAATTATTTAATTAATTAAATGTAAACGGGTCAAGTAGATTTGTGGTCGACGCGAAAAAGAAAATATGCAGCCTGTTGCGTCAAAAGCTTTAATGATTTCAAGTGAGTTAATTATCACGTGGTCTTTGATTAAATGGGCTAGAAAGGAATAATAGCTGATTTGGTGTAGGCGCTCCCAAATATCTTAATTTAAGCTCCCAAATAACTTAACTTATGCTCCTAAATATCTTAAGCTCCCAAATATCTTAACACAACCTCACAAATGTCTTAATTTAAGCTCCCAAATATCTTAACTTAGCTCTCAATTATCTTAACTTAAACTCCTAAATGTCTTAACTTGAGCTCCCAACTATCTTAACTTAAGCTCCCAAATATATTAACTTAAGCTCCCAAAGGTTTTAACATTAGCTCCAAATATCTTAACTTAAACTCCCAAATCACTCTCAACTACTTGCACTTAAACATGTGACAAAGTCAGACCTGACTGCTCAATCAAATATGACTGACAGACCATGACTTGGCGTCGGCTTAAAATGGACCTTGGTATCGACTTAACTGACGCGAGGAATAATTAGAACATTACACTGACCGGAATAAACCAATCACTGGACTTGTACTCGAGTGGGCGTGTCCATTCACTTGTATAAGGAACATTGTACCAGTATTAAACTATCAATGACGTGATGTAATAATTACACATACACATAGGACTAAAAAATATCTTAACAATAAAGGAGCATGATACACACAAACAGTAACGCATTTACACATACACACATGCGCGATAACTCTAACCCAAAAGGATAGGGTTGATAGTATAATACTAGAGCAAGATAGATGGGTAGTGTAACGTTACGATTATGATCTTGCTTAGGGATTAAGTTTAGTTACTAATGAACACTCTCATTTCGCCTTTACGCGTTACATATATCTAGTGCCATGCACATTTGTAGGAAACACTGCTCCACTACAAATAAAATGCTTGTATATCAGCATATGGACTTTATTCTATTGTTTTAAGGTTTAATTAAACCGAATCAAAAACAATAGTCGGTAATAACATATTTCTTCACTGTTTTTTTTAAAGTTAAAAAAGAATTTGGATAATGAATTAAAAAAAACAACAACTGTTGTTATTTAAAATAATTAGTTACAATGTTACTAGCTAGGCAAATAAACAATTTGGCTTAAGTTATTTATTTTTCGAAACCAGATTTTTAAAACGTAAAAAGTAATTGCGAATTTTATTCTCGAAGTTTCCGATGACCCTGTAAATATATGCGTAAATAACAGCCTCAGGGAGGTAACTCAGAAATAATAACTAAAAAGGAAAATTTACCGCCTTTTTGTGTCAAGAAATTGGGGAGAAAAGAAATGAGAGATCGATATAAATTGATCGATTAGAAAGGGGAAGTAATGTTAGATTGATTGCTCCCCTTGATTGAGATATCGTGTCAGAGTTTTGTTGAATTGGGTTCACATTTTACCGAGCAGGGGCTGTAACTCCCCCACCTATTCCAGGTAAAGTGCTGGAATACGAGCAGCACGAGGATGGAGTGGCTGAATTACCATGGTGGGGCGTGGGTTCGAATCCCGCCTACTCCATGTAATGTGAAATAGCTTGGATGGTTTGAATACAGCCGATGTAATTAAGTTAAAGTACATTGACTTAAAGTGTTGTCTTAATTAGGTAAAATTAGCTTGGTTCTTGGATCGTTATAAATACGTCAAATTACCTTGATCTAAATAGACTAATTACTTAAGTCAAAAAGCTAGTTCAGATGTCATACAAATTAAGTCAAATTAGCTTTGTTCAGCGGGTAGTCATAACTAAGTCAAATTAATTGGATTCAGGGATTGTTATAAATATGTCAATATATCTTGACCAACTAATTAAATCACATTTAAGTAATTACTTAATTTTATCAAATTAGCATGATTCAGGGGTTGTTATATATTGTCAAGATATCTTGAATAAATGATAGTTAAAATTTATTCAAATTAGCTTGATAATACAGTGGTCGGCATCACAGAATTCCAGAGAACTTTTTTTCCCAGTTTTTCTGAGCCTTGTCTTCAGATACAATGTGTCGATCATATCATAATTGTAGTTATTATAATCTCTTCCTATATGCCAGTGTTTCTTTCACACTTTTTGCTTACCTGGGGGAGGTAGCACTTGAATTTTTCGTGGATGGGGGGGGGGGGGGTGCGGTCTAAATTTTCTGGGGGAGGGTTGCGGACGATGGTAAAAGTATGTTTTCTGTATAGATTATGTTTTGTTCGGAGTGGTGAGGGGGAGGGGGGGGGGGGGACGACGACGGTAGACTTCATTACGGGGGGGGGGGGGGGGGGAGAGGCCTGAAAGAAACTCTGCTCCTTGCTGTTGACGTGCTCTGTTGGATGTGATGCTTAGTGCCGGTCCGGCTGTAAATTTTTTTTCTGTCCCCGACTCTTCGGTAAAAATTTAGCTTCTCCAGCAGTGGACCACTCACACCTTTTTCAAACCCCTCAGCTACCTCTGGGCATCAGACAGGCAAACTTAAACACAAGGATGAAGAACTGTGCATTTCTCTCACCAATATGTACTTAAAATACTTTTTGACTCTAATTAACCATCTATTGAACAGGCAAAAAAAAAACCGTATTTATTCTACATATCTAGAATTGTATTTGTCTTGGTGTAACCCTTCCCTCCCTAAACTGTTTCACCCGGTGCGGTCCGCACCCCCCGTCCCCGCATTGCGACGCCTCTACCCCCGTACGGCGCCACTTGGTTGAGTCTTTTGGTTAGCAAGTTTGTTCTCGATATCCGGACGACTGAATTTCTTAGTAGGCCTACTTCGCTTTTTAAGCTTTAACACATTCAATACTTTGTGAGTTTGTCACAGTATTGACAATCTTGCACTTTAAAAATAATAAATGCATAATATATACATATTCTATATTTTTATATGTTAGTTTATGTATAATAATATATAAATAAATAAATAAAATATTAGCAGCTTTAAATAATACAAAAAAATTCTGAGGTTTAACAAGAACAACAAAATTATTTTAGTAAAGATTTAATTGATTTATTTTCCCTAACAGGAAGTCGTTTTTATTTTTACAAAATGACATGAAAACGGTTTAAAACTGGCCAAAAAATAATTTTTTGAGGAGAGGAAAAGAAGCCAAAAATGTTGGCCAAATTCTGTGTTCTGAGCGGCTGTTTGGCCGAGATAGTTTTCTTCCTGTACAAGACTGGGGAGGCGATGCTGGACGCGGCCATTCGACCCTTCGTCATCAACGCCGTCTGCAAGGACATGACACGTGACATGGTCATCGTGAGCAACGACTGGACACCCAGGCAGCAGATGTTCATGAACGGCTCGCTTGACCCCTGCGATTACCTGGAGGAGCTGCCACTTCTGGAGTCACCTGTACAGGCCAGGTGAAATCTTGAGCTCATCGTCGTGGGGGTTCATGGACAAAGCTCAAACCTTCATTTTTTAGGTTCATGAACAAATCTCAAACATTTATTTTGTAGGTTCATGGACAAACCTTCATTTTGTAGGTTCATGGACAAATCTCAAACCTTCATTTTGTAGGCTCATGGACAAACCTCAAACCTTCATTTTGTAGATTCATGGACAAATCTCAAACCTTCATTTTGTAGGTTCATAGACAAATCTCAAACCTTCATTTTGTAGGTTCATAGACACATCTGAAACCTTCATTTTGTAGGTTCAAAGACAAATTTCAAACCTTCATTTTGTAGGTTCATGGACAAATCTCAAACCTTCATTTTGTAGGTTCATTGACAAATCTCAAACCTTCATTTTGTAGGTTCATTGACAAATCTCAAACCTACATTTTGTAGGTTCATGGACACATTTTCAACATTCATTTTGTAAGTTTATGAACAAAAGACTGCCGTTTTGTTGGTTCATGTATACATCTTAAAACATCATTTTGTACGTTCAGGGACATATTTCAAACCTTCATTTTGTAAGTTCATTAACAAATCTCAAAACTTCATTTCGTAGGCTCATGGACACATTTTAAACCTTCATTTTGTAGGTTCATCGATACATATGAAATTCTCGTTTTGTAGGTTTATAGAAAAAAAATCAAGTTGTTTTTTAAAGGCTATTTGATATATCTTAAATCTTCATTTTAAACGTTGATGGGTGTATCTAAAATTGCCATTTTGTAGAATCATAGAAAATAATTAACCTTCATTTTTGATTTATTGACAAATCTGGAACAAGTTTAAAGCACTACATAAAAAAAAACCAGTCTGCAAAATGCCTTGATAGGTATTTTCAATTTTAAAATGTACTGGCATAAAAGTCTGTTCAATTTTGTGTTGTTTCAGATCTGCGACATTTTTAATGATTTACCGTATACTAGTCAGTGTACCTGCGGTATTTCTAGGGCTGTTCTGTGGAGCGTGGAGTGACCGCACGGGTAGAAAGCTGCCTATGATGATCCCAAGTTTAGGTAGCATTCTAGCCGTGCTGTTGTACATGATTGGCATTGTCATGGTACAACATACTCTGATGATTATCATGGTCGGAGCACTGGTTCAGGTCAGTAGCTGATATATATATATATATATATATATATATATATATATATATATATATATATATATATATATATATATATATATATATATATATATATATATATATATATATATATATATATTCCCCCCCCCGTCAATTAACCCCCGGACATTTCCCCCGACATTACCCACACGCGGAGTAATTACCCCTTGTCATTGTTCCTTCCTGTCAATTACCCCCCCCCCCCCCCCCTGTCAATTACCCCCCCCCCCCCTGCCCAGGACAGGGTTAGAGTAAGTGTTAGGGTTAGGGCTAGGTTTAGGGCTAGGTCAAGGGTTAGGGTTAGGGTTAGGCTTAAACCAATGTTTAGCGTTGGTTTTGGTTTTGTGTTAAGTTTTAGGCTAGGGCGGATGCTTAGGTTTTGGACTTTTACTTAAAGTTAGGATTAAAGTATTATTTAGGTAAAGAATTCTAGTTGGAGTTAGTATTCTAAATTGAGGGGGGAGGGGGTAATTCCCGGGGGGGGGGGGGGGGTAATTGACAGGGGGGGTTATTGACAGGGGGTAATTGACATGGGGGTAAATGCCCCCGGGGGGGGGGGGGATCCAGAGGGGGGGGATGTCCGGGGGGTAATTTCCGAGAGGGGGTAATGTCCTGTAGCCTATATATATAAATATATATATATATATATATATATATATATATATATATATATATATATATATATATATATATATATATATATATATATATATATACATATATATATATATATATATATATATATATATATATATATATATATATATATATATATATATATATATATATATATATATATATATATATATATATATATATATGACATAACCTCGTGAAATATAATAAGAGAATAACCAACATATGCTATTTAAAATAAACTTTCCCTGACAAACTATTTAGATATTTATTTATGTGGACACAAAAAAGGTCAAACTAAACCTAATTCTGGCCAACGGACCGGTTATGTTCGCAATTTCCGCCCTCACTACCTTACACAACCACGTGACTTTACATCCTTCCTACAGGGAATTCTGGGTAAAAGTTCAGTGATAACAATGGCGGTCAACAGCTACATCAGCGATACGACCTTTAAGGAGGACCGGACTAGGAAGCTGGGGAAGCTGTTGGCCATGAATTTCTTCGGACTCTTTATAGGTCAGTAGCCGGGGTCATCTTTAGGTCATTAGCCGGGCCATCTTTAGGTCAGTAGCCGGGGTCATTCTTAGGCCAGTAGCCGGGGTCATTCATAGGTCAGTAGCCGGGGTCATTAATAGGTCAGTAGCCGGGGTCATTCTTAGGTCAGTAGCCGGGGTAATCTTTAGGTCAGTAGCCGGGGTCATTCTTAGGTCAGTAGCCGGGGTCATTAATAGGTCAGTAGCCGGGGTCATTCTTAGGTCAGTCACTGGGGTCATTCTTAGGTCAGTAGCCGAGGTCATTCTTAGGTCAGTAGCTGGGGTCATCTTTAGGTCAGTAGCCAGGGTCATTCTTAGATCAGTATCTGGGGTCATTCATAGGTCAGTATCCAGGGTCATTCATAGGTCAGTATCCAGTGTCATTCATAGGTCAGTAGCCAGGGTCATTCTTAGGTCAGTAGCCGGGGTCATTCTTAGGTCAGTAGCCGGGGTTACTTATAGCTCAGTAACCTGTGTTATTCTTAGGCTGTGTTTATGAATGGAGCTTCAGAATCACTTTAGATGTTTTTCCCCCAATGTTTTATAGAATCCCTGTTGTGAAGAGCACTTTAGATATTTTTTCCCGAGTTCCTTTTTAAGTTTCCCTGATTTTTTCATGTGTTCTGTTATGCTGTTTCTGTTTTCTCTGTTTAATCCTGTGTTCTCTGTTAGGTTCCTTGTCTGCGGGGTGCTTGATTTATTTGTCCCATGTTCCCTGTTAGTTTAGGTTCCCTGTCTGCGTGCTTGATACATTTTCCCCGTGTTCCCTGTTAGGTTCCTTGTTGTCCGGAGTGCTTGGTATATTTTCCTATATTCCCTGTTAGTTTAGGTTCCCTTTCTCGCGCTTGATATATTTTCCCCATGTTCCATGTTAGGTTCCCTGTTGGCCGGGGTGCTTGGTATATTTTTTTCCTCTATTCCCTGTTAGGTTCCCTGCTGGCTTGATATATTTTCCCCATGTTCCATGTTAGGTTCCCTGTTGGCCGGGGTGCTTGGTATATTTTTTTCCTCTATTCCCTGTTAGGTTCCCTGCTGGCTTGATATATTTATCCCGTCGGCCCGTGTTCCCTGATAGGTTCCCTGTTGGTTTGATTTAATTCCCTTGTGTTCCCTGTTAGGTTCCCTGTTGGCTTGATATATTTCCCCTGTGTTCGATGTTAGGTTCCCTGTTGACTTGATATATTCTCCATGTGTTCCCTGTTAGGTTCCCTGTTGGCTTGATATATTTCCCCCTGTGTTCGATGTTAGGTTCCCTGTTGACTTGATATATTCTCCATGTGTTCCCTGTTAGGTTCCCTGTTGGCTTGATATATTTCCCCCGTGTTCTCTGTTAGGTTCCCTGTTGGCTTGATATATTTCCCCCGTGTTCCCTGTTAGGTTCCCTGTTGGCCGGGGTGCTTGGTATATTTTCCTATGTTCCCTGTTAGTTTAGGTTCCCTTTCTCGCGCTTGATATATTTTCCCCGTGTTCCCTGTTAGGTTCCTTGTTGTCCGGAGTGCTTGGTATATTTTCCTATGTTCCCTGTTAGTTTAGGTTCCCTTTCTCGCGCTTGATATATTTTCCCCATGTTCCATGTTAGGTTCCCTGTTGGCTTGATATATTTATCCCGTCGGCCCGTGTTCCCTGATAGGTTCCCTGTTGGTTTGATATAATTCCCTTGTGTTCCCTGTTAGGTTCCCTGTTGGCTTGATATATTTCCCCCGTGTTCTCTGTTAGGTTCCCTGTTGGCTTGATATATTCCCCCGTGTTCCCTGTTAGGTTCCCCGTTTGCTTGATATATTCCCCTGTGTTCCCTGTTAGGTTCCCTGTTTGCTTGATATATTCCCCCTGTGTTCCCTGTTAGGTTCCCTGTTTGCTTGATATATTCCCCCGTGTTCTCTGTTAGGTTCCCTGTTGGCTTGATACATTTCCCCTGTGTTCCCTGTCAGGTTCCCTGTTGGCCGGAGCCCTGCAGGACATCGCCAACCTGCAGACGACCCTGGTGGTGGTCAGCGTGTTCCACGCGGCCTCGGTGCTGACGGTCGTTCTGTGCATGGAGGAGAGCATGCACGACAAGATGCCCAGCGGGGAGGGCTTCGACGGCCACTACAGTCGGAACCCGCCGCTCTTCAGGTCAGTTCGTCGCGTTATCCTCAGGGTTTCTTTTAAACATTTATTTTCCTCCGAGGGTGGAGCTACTTGAAACTTCCGGAGTGCGCACTTAAGATTTCCGGATGAGAGAATGGTCGGACACTTGTTAAAGTAGATCTTATATAAATCCTATAAAATTTATTAATTTTTTTTAATTTCGCGTTTGTGGCGGGCTATAGGCGAATTCCGCGAGACACTGCCCCCCCCCCCACCCCTCCGAAAGATGCATGAAAGAAACCCTAGTGATAGTCTTTTGGTCGTCTCCTGTCTTGATTACACCAACACGTCTAGATAAACAAAAATTTGCCCGTCATGATCTCATCTGTATGCAATGAGAAAAACCTTCCATATTTACATACAAGGAGTGCCACATATCAACACCCAATCTCAGCTTGTCTCGATTGCCTCTAATCTCGCTTTAGCGTCTTCTTCGTCTTTTATACAGCTCTTACTAAAAATAGACGCAAGAAGATAATGGGACGCGGTGGTAGAGCGGTTAAGCGTGCGAGTAGTAAACGAATATTTCGAGTTCGATTCCCGGGCTGGAGGTTATTATTCGACCATGTTTTAACATCTTGGATGAGTACCTTGTTTACATTGGGGAAAGTAAGAGCTGCAGGGCATGGCAATGTGGCGGGGCATGGCGCTTTAGCTAAGCATAGCGCTGACCACACTTTCTCTTCAAATGCCGAGGTCTGAGAAACAGATTATCTCAACTACACCCGACCCGCGGATTGTTTGATCGACAACACCGGTATATTCTCAACTTACCAACAAACTCCAGGGGTTTAACCATATTTCTAGCTCTTCTTTCTAGCTTATCAGACACTAGCGGTGTTAAATTACTGAACAAGTCCTAAATAAAATCCAAGTGTTTGCAGTTCTTCATGAAAAAAAAACTTTTTTTTTTTGTGTAAAAAAAAAACAGTTTGGGATTCCAACAACTTCAATAGGTTTTTAAAACGGGAAAAGTAAAGACGGCTGTACATAAAGCTGGACATATAATCTATTCCCTATTCCTGTATCATGAATACAGATTGGCTTTAGTATACGTAATATACACACGATTTGCCATACTTTCTAAAACTTCATATGCGTTTATGGCAAAGAGACCGGCAAACCTGTAAGAAATTTTCTATTGACAGTCTCCAGAGCGTGAAGGACTCAGTGCGGGCCCTCGTCAAACCACGAGAAGAAGGGAAGAGAACTCTTGTTATAGTCGCCTTCATGGCCATGTTTCTCAACCAGACGTGTAAAGTTGGCGAGCAGGACGTCACGGTGCTGTTTGTGCAGGTAACATGACGTCATTGTTTTGTTTGTGCAGGTAATGTTACGTCACCATGTCCACGAAACATGACGTCACTGAGCTTTTTGAATATACAGGTGGCCGGAGATAAAGAACGCATGAGTACCTTGTACTTTAGCGGTGGGTTTGGTGGGGGGAGGGTTGGGAGGGGGGGGGGGCATGAAATCTGCAGCAAAATAAGTTGTGTGAAAACCTATAGTCGTTTGTAGATTTTTATATTAATTAATTCTTTAAAACTTACATCCGCTAAAAATTAAATGTAATTATAGTGGGTGCCCTGTGAAAGTGAGGCCCTATGACATTGATGGCTTTTGAAAGTAGGGGCCTAAGTTACAACTTGTTTAGTTCAGAACGGAGTCCTCTACTTCAAGTAGCATGACACCTTTTGTACAAGTTCTAAAGTGGCATCATGACATCATAAATGACCATATGTTGCCTCTGTTACTAGACCAACACTATATAGGCTAATTAAATTTTAATTCGCAACGATTTTGTTAAGAGCGCTGCTCCTGTGTTGATAGATAACCCTTATACTAATCAGGTGATTTAGTATTTGTGAAAAAAACCTAATGCTCCATTCTACCAACTGTTGCTTTACGCCGGGCTGAAAATGGTTGGCCGAGCAGGTTTTGAAAGCATACAGGAGAGAATGAGAGAGAGAGAGAGAGAGAGAGAGAGAGAGAGAGAGAGTGTGTAAGAGAGAGGCTATCATGTAATAGTTTGTGATTGCTACCGCACTATTGCCAACAAAGAATTGACCTTTTCAACATGACAGAGTACCTGTCGTTTCTACACTGTAAATTGAAAAATACCAACGTTATAACTGTATACGGACACGTAGCTTCCCTTCTTGCATGAACGTATTTTAATTATGTATCGAATTTGCTTGTATGATTTCTTACTTTGTAATATTGTGTACACTTAGTTTAAAAGGCTAAAACATTATTTCTAGTTTCTGTAAGCCTCTGTTTAGCCTGTCCAGAAACCTCTTTATTAAACCAGTCCATGTTTTTGTCTACATACCCCCCCCTTCGTTCTATTCAGTTTGTTTTCCATGTCTATCTGCCGGCTCATATTTTACTTGCACAGAAACCCCCTTCTCTATGCAACCTGTCCATATTTTACCTGCCCAGAAACCTCCTTCTCTATTTAAACTACCTATATTTTACTTACCCAGAAACCCCTTTCCCCATTTCAAACTGCCCATATTTTACCTGCCCAGAAACCCCCTTCTCTAATCAACCTGCCCCTATTTTATCCTCCAAGAAACCCCCTTCCCTATTTAAACTGCCCATATTGTACCTGCTCAGAAACCCTCTTCTCTATTCAACTTGCCTGTTTTATCCTTCCAGAAATCCCCTTCTCTATTCAAACTGCCCATATTTTACCTGCCCAGAAACCCCTTAATCAACCTGCCCATATTTTATCCTCCCAGAAACCCCCTCTCTCGTGGGAGCCGTCCGGCTACGGATACCTCCTCTCCGTGGACTACGCCGGGATGGGCCTCTGCCTCCTGCTCCTGCTGCCCGTCCTGTCCACGTTCCTCAACGTCAGCGACATCGCCATCGTCCTGCTGGGGCTGGGCTGTAAGCTGGTCAGGACCGTCTGGGCCGGCTTCTGTACCCAGACCTGGATGGTCTACGTGTCGGTCATCGTGGGGTCAGCCGCAGGGGTCATCACATCCGGGTTAAGGTTAGTCAACTGTCCTAAGGCTTGTTAATTAAAAATCAAAATTGTTATTTGTTAGAAAACGATTTCTTATTTTTATGTATTAAATTGAAATTAGAATTTAACATTTAAAAAAAAACGCTGTTCTATTGTCCTTAACAAATCGTATTCCATCTCTACTGATAATGCTATGTCTTAAAAAACATACATTTAATATGAAATTTATGACCTGCTTTCGGTTCCCATGTTCATTCTGACCAAGGCTGTGTTTAACTATTTGGTCCCCTATTAGTCCCCAGGTCCATACTGAGCAAGGCTGTGTTTAACTATTTGGTCGCAATGTCCATACTTATAAAGGCTGTGTTTAACTATTTGGTCCCCAGGTCCATACTGACAAAGACTGTGTTTAACTATTTAGTTTTGGCCATACTGACCCAGGCTATGTTTAACTATTTGGTCCCCCTAGGTCCATACTAATCAAGGCTGTGTTTAACTATTTATCCCCAGGTCTATACTAAGCAAGGCCGTGTGTGATGACGAGACGGGCAAGGTTTTCGCCCTCGCCTCCAGCGCTGAGACCCTGGCTAAGCTGCTGGGCTCTGTCGTGTTTGTCAACATCTACGCCGCCACGCTGGACATCTGGGCGGGGCTGGCCTACATCTCTGCTGCGCTGGTCACTCTCGTGCTCATCATTTTAATGGTCAGTATCCAGGTTGATAAACACTGTTTGTTAGTGTCATTTGTAGGATAGTTTTTCACAATGGCTAATAATAATAATTTAAAAACAAATTACGATATCTAATTCTTTGGCCGGATGTCGCCCGCAGACCAATCGCTTATTTACGGTTTGTTTTTCAAATGTTAATGACGTCTTTAAAAATAATTTTTATTGTAGATTATGATCTACCTATATAGTTTTATGTGAATGAATAATCTATCTAAATACTTCTAAAACTCAACTTTGTTTACATGTTTGAATTTTTGTTTGTTTGTCCGTTTGGTTAAAGGAGAGAATCTGCATTATGTGCAGAGCTGTAAAATAGTAATTAGGTAGAGAACGATTTTTATTTTCAGACAGACTGTTAATCACATATTTATTTTAAAACGTTAATTAATTTATTGATTTATTCATTGTTAGATTAACCACAAAAATTATAAAAGTTCAGAACAATGACTTTACTTAGAGTGAATAGTGATGTCACATGATTTATTTATTTTTAACATCAACAATGGCGGCTTCCATCGAAGATTTTGTTGCCTCTATACAGATGTATAACGCAATATAGAGCTAATTTTCTGTCGGATATAGCTTTAATGATACGCCTGTTTGCTATATTTATTACGTTCCAACACTTATATCAATTTTCAACTGTCCTTTTCATTTAAGTATTCAATAAATTTCTCTAGACATCTAGATCTAGAATCTAAATATCAGCTGTCGAAGGGAGTTATTTATAGATCTAGAATCTAGGTCTAACAAAAATTATTTATTTAAAATTAAAAAGCCTTTTAAAATCAGAATACATTATTATATTATTTATTATATATACAAGTGATTTATCTATCTAGATCTAGGTTCTAGATCTAGATCTAGAGTTACTGCAGAAACTCGACTTAACCAAACCAGTCGTAGAATCTACATAACTCTTTCTAGATCTAGATATTAATTAGTTTCTATACTAAACTATTTGAGACCTTCATTTTTTAATATAAATCTTTGTTTGTTTAGCTATGGAATTGGCTAATTTAAGATTGAATTTAATTTAAAAGATAATAAATCTAGGAACTATTCGCACAAATCAAGTTTCTTAAATAGAGTCAAACTATTTAATTGTAGCACAAAAAGTGTCATGATGTCACTAGCCTAAATAGCTAAGGTGATATTATGATGGGCTTCTACACGGGTGGCACGGGTTCTAGACACATCATCTCAAAGTTAATATTTTTTTTCAATTTACGCCTTTTTATGTGGGGTCTGTTTATTTTGTGATGATAAGTGGCAGACGTGATGGCATTTATGGACGACCCCCGAAACCCACAGTTATCTAACTAGATAACGGGTAGTCTAGTATGCCTTAAAATTTTAATTAAAGCTCTAACTGTTTTTAAACAGGCCATGTCTTCCCCAAAGTTTCCAGAAACATTTGCAAATACAAACTCGTAATACTGATATGGTTTCATTTGTTCGAAACTCTTGGAAAGATGTTTGCGAACGTCTTTGAATCAATTTTTAAAAAATAAATTCTCATGCACACTTCATTTGAGCAATGATCCGTTGCCGGAATATCCGTTTCGCATTTTTCCTATAAATACATTATCATTTTTATCATTATCATTTTTTAAAATCATATAATAGAGTACACTCGTTTTAGTGACCTCGGCTTATGAAGGGATAGTGTGGTCAGCATTATGCCCAGCAGCTTTTACTTTCCCTAACAAGTTTCTGGTTTATATTAGTGCTGGGTCGTCCTGCATACTCAAACCCAGGATCCGAACTCTATACGTTCAAGTTAGCACATTAGACTCCATTGTACCTTATTGTGTCTGATCACCCTAAGCACAAATATCCTCCAACAGCTGTACAACAGTCAACCATTTTATCCCACCCATGTTGTTTTCGCCCCTCCAGGTCTGGCTGTACAAGGAGCAGCAGCTGGTCACCAACACCAGTCTCATCATGGGCTACCAGAGCACGTGGGATCAGCGACTCCTGGCCGCCAACAACTACCCCACCATCTGCGAGCCCGAGGCGGACGACCGAGAGACCGAGTCCATCCTGCCCCTGAGTGCCAGCACTGCCAGTCTTTCAGCCCTGCCGATCACCAGCCCTTGTGAATGACATCAGCACTGACGCGACAGACGGACAGAGACTTTCAGGTAGAATATTCATAGAGGAGACGTGATGTTACAGACAGACGTAGCGACGAACGCGAAAGTTAGAAAACTTACAGATAGAAACCTAAAAGAGGACATATGATGAGACAAACAGACAAACGACACAAACTGAAAACATATATTTAGAAACAAAAAAATTATAGGATGCTACAGACAAACATACAGACAAGAAAAACATGTTGATATTGACAGAGTACACAGACAGATTTAAATACACACACATAAGCTGCAGAGAAAGACAACATTAACGTAATTTTATGCCAGAGAGTTCAAAACTTTTGATCACCGCCCCCCCCTCCCCTCCCCCTACACTGAACATCCAAAAGAGCATGAAGTCTACTCTACCTCTACCTCCCAAAACTCCAATCCAATTAATATCTATTTTTTTTAAAAGTCTTTAAAATTAATGCTATTCTAATATATATCTTGGTCTACCCCCTAAATCCGCTATTAAACAATTTAAAAATAAAATAAAAAATTTAGACAATGGTAAAGCTGGATAGTTCTAATTTTTTTTTAAATATATTGTACAGTTACATTTAAATTTCTGCGCCTACCCCTGCACACGTCCGAGTCTCACCTAGGTGGCGTGTATTCCAATTTTGAAACCGCTGCATTAAATTGTTGACAGAACAATGACATATAATACACATCAGACAGACGACGCACGCGAGATGGTACAGACAGATAGACATACAGACAGACATACATACAGACTGAGAGGCGACACACGCAATACACTACAGACAGGCAAACAGACAGACATACAGAAAAATGCTACACGCAATACACTACAGAAAGACAAACATGCAGACAAACATATAACACACTACAGACAAGCAGACATACAGACAAATGCTACATGCAATACTTTATAGACAGACAAACATGTAACACCCTACAGACAAACAGACAACGCACACACAAATATATTGACACAAATAATCTTTATGACTTCACCAAAAGAAATTACCCTCACCGAATCACCCTCGGGGGAGGGACTTTGACATTAACAAAGACAAATTGAGACCCAGTCACCACACTCGATTACCCGAAGTTCATTAATATTGTATGGGAAATCTGATGAAGAATTTAAACGTTGGAATCAATCAAGATTTTTAAAAGCCGGACTATCATGCGACTTTAAACAAAGCGTCGATAAAAAAATGAAGTTGGTTCTAGTGACGAAGATATGAAGCACGACAGGATATTAGTGGGATGGGAACGGGATAAATAGACTAACTTGTAATTTTAGTATGAGAGTTTCAGTATAGGGTTAATGTTATATTTAAAAGTTTACCAAATCGCTAATGTTATCTTTGAAAGTTAACGACTGACCAAAGTTTACCAATGACTAATGGTTTCATTAAACGTTAAAAGAAAAGCTAAACTTTGACCTTTGAATGCCTGTGTTTTTCACTATTATGATGTTATAGTTACGTTTTACTACTTGGCTGGTGTTAGGATGAGACAAGGCTAGATACGTGTAAGAATGGCGCTTGCTCAGTTTTTACAAGTATTACATTATGTTTTAAGATCCAGTTTAATTTTATACCAGGGCTGAGGGCAAGGTTGTAGAATACAGGACCGAGGGCCACAATGACAAATATACAGCAAAAGGTCACAACAAGTAACATAGAACCGAGGGCCACAACAAGTAACATGAACCGAGGGCCACAACAAGTAACATGAACCGAGGGCCACAACGACTGACATAGAGCCGCCGAGGGCCTCAATACCTAGCCCTGTTGACCCTACACTTGTTATTTATTGACATGAATCTCACTCACAAGACAGATTGTTATAACAAATGATGTTTTAATAAACTTGTTGCAAGCAATCAAAAGTTATTCATCGTGTGGTTTAATGTTAAATGATGGGTTGACTTGTACATGTGTTGTGTGTCGTCTTGTGTATCAATGTTGAATGATGAGTTGACTTCTACATGATTGTGTTCAATGTCATCTTGTGGTTTAATTTTGAATGATGAGTTGACTTGTACATTTGTTGTATGTCGTCTTGTGGGTTATCAATTTTGACGGCTTGGCTGAGAGTGAGATATACGCCAGAGAAAGCAACACAATTTTCAGTTTGATTTCTATTGTTGAATTGAGTACTTTAGAGCGTATATTGTCTTAAATGACACTTAGTGTTAATACTGGGAAATACACGGGAAAGGTAAATATATAGATGGAGACCATGACCGAAATTCTTTCGAGGGGGGGGGGGGGGTGGGGGAAGGGGTGACGCACTTAAAATTTCCAGGGGGGGGGGCTGCAAGCAATCGTTAAAAAATATATTTTCTATAAAAATTACATATTTTTTACTTTGGACGAACTGTAAACGATAAACATATTTTCGGGTCTTGAGTTGGGGGTGGGTGTGGGGGGTGGGGGTGGAGTGGGTCGGTCTCCCCTACCGAATATATGGTATAGCCTCTAGAAAGCACCCCCCCTCCCCCTGACCATGAATAATTTGGTGTAAAAAAGGGTGTGGTTGTAAATATATTATGAGATACACATAATTTTAGAGAACATCCCTGAAATACCTTGATTAACACGGCTGTGGCTCTGGAGAATAAGAGAGCCAGGTTTGTTGACTTATTCATCTGAATAGCACACCTTTTGTGTTCTATACCATGCTCTGGCATATATACCACAATACAATAAAATAATTAACCCCGTTCTGACCCATATAATACAATACAAAAATGATTTATTCCATTCTTACCCATATAACACAATAGGAGAATATTATTAACCACCATCTATATTCTTAGTGCACTATTGCTGGGATGTCGCCCTTTTATTCAATCCTGCAGTCTCATGTTATTTAATTTCCTAAGAATTGGCTACCACGAGAAAAGCTAAAATTAGACTCGGAAATTAAAAAACTGTAGATGGTGACGTCAGCCGTGAAATTATTCGCCGGAATCGCGTGCGAGCTACATACAAAATCCACACAATCGCTCATTTGCAGATTACCGCATTTAGACGTAAAATTCTTATCGTATCTCGACTATTATTGGTATTAACTGATCCAGTTCAATAATACATTTTACAGTTTTTTTAAGATGGAATTTAAAGATACGAATTTGGCCATCCAATTGGATAATTAGTTGACGGGTAAAGGGATTTTTACTGGAATCATTCACATCGATGAATCAAAATACAATCCTATAAAATCAAACATTATAATAACTTTATGAATATATGAGAGCCGAACTGATCAAATACTGTAAAGATGTGTTTTTACAAGCTTTTATTTAACTCACTTCCTCTCGAAACAGCCAAGCGAAATTAATGGCACTTCTAACTGTCAGATACGGTTCGCAGTTGGTACGTGGGTCAAGACATGAAGACAATGCAACATGACATTAAATTTGACTTAATTAGTTGCCTGATTAAGTTTTTCTGAATTAATTAATATTTTGTCCAAATTAGTAGGCTGTCTCATCGAACTATTCCGTGCTATTAGATACGCGTCATCACGTTCAATAGGGCGTAATCACGTTCAATAGGTGCGCAATGGTTTTTAGTCACGTACTTTATTGTACATAAAACATGTAAAGTACTAAAAAATGTTCCATAAAAAACGTTTTAATAACCATCTTTTATGTAATAATGCGCTAAAAGTAGAAAAATAAATTATACTCTACTATTTAAATAACTATAAAGAAAAGCGTCGATATCTTCCTAAATATTAGTAAAGGTATTCAATTTATACTAAAGTGAACCCCGCTTTTCTTTATAGTTATTTAAATAGTAGTGTATAATTTATTTTCTCCTTTTTAGTGCATTATTACATACAAGCTTGTTATTAAAACGTTTTTTTATGAAAAAATTTTACAAGTTTTTATTTAACTCACTTCCTCGTCAGTCTGTCGTCAGTCGTCAGTCTGTCGTCAGTCGGTCTAGATCAAAGCGCCCGAGCAAAATTATGGACACTTTTCTGACAGATGCGGTTCGCTTTTGGTACGTGGGTCAAGACATGAAGACAATGCAACATGACATTAAATTTGACTTAATTGGTTGCCTTATTAATTTTTAATGATTTAATTAAAATTTTAACCAAATTAGTAGGCAGTCTTACCCAACTAATCCTCAATAATATACTTGCGTCATCTCGCTCATTAGGTGCGCAATGATTTTTAGTCATGCAACTCTATTGTAAGTTTTAAAAATTTAAAGTACTGAAAAAATAATTCATAAAAAACGTTTTAATATCAAGCTTTTGTGAAATAATGCACTAAAAAGTAGAAAATAAAAAAAAAATACACTACTAATTAAATCACGCGACAGAAGGGCCCTAATTAAAAAACTTGTAAGACTTTCCAAAATAATCTGCTTGTCCTTTTTGATCTTCTTTCTTGTATATTTCATTTTGTCTAAACTCACATTAGAAGAGAGATACCGAGTATATATATATATATATATATATATATATATATATATATATATATATATATATATATATATATATATATATATATATATATATATATATATATATATATATATACACATATACATATATATAGCCAATCTATGGATGCCCACCTGATTGTCCAGAACCCCTAATCACATAACGACCCCTTATATTGAAACTTTTAAGCCATGTATTTCTTATTCTGCAACTTGATTTTATTTCAAAATTCATCCATATAATTTTGTTATTGCTTTAAATTGAAACGAATTTGTTTTTCCCCCAATGTCTTTACTCTGTCACAGATATTAACTTGCATTGAAAAAAAAATCTTCTAATTTTTTAAAAGGATTGTTTCGTTCCTTTTTCCAAATTGTTGTTTACTTTGAGCTGTTGTGTATTTTGATGATCCATGTTTCGTAATTAATATCCTTTATCGCGTGATTTTCATTGCTATTGTGGTTTTCTTTTGATTTTTTAGAAGATAATAAAGCTTTGAAACAGTTCTTTATTTTAGAACTTCAACGAAAACTAATGTGGCTCACATAAAGGCACTACTAGCACAGGACAGAGACGCCTAGATAGTGGCCTAAGTTCTAGGGGGGAGCGACAGGCTTACCAAGCCTAAAGACAATTTTTATTCAGGTTTTCTCAAGCATTTATGTTAATCATAGTGATTACAGAATAGAAAACTAGTTTTCAAATATTTTTTTTCTGTGAAAAAAATACTTCCAGACCAGTCGATTTTTTATCTCGATGTTTTTAAAGGCAGTATTGAAGAACAGTCAGCATTAAATAACAACAGTTGCGTCACTAGGTCGGGATTACCAGCAACGCAAGGGGTCACATGTGAATCAGGGGGGGGGGGGTCACCAAGCCTCAAGTAAATCAGGGCGTTACAAGTACCAACAAAAACAACAGAACAGTTGCGTTGTGTTGTTGAGCTTCTTGTTGTACATACCTTTTAATTTAAATTAAAAAGAATTAATGGATATTTAAGGTCTTCAGTTTAGAGCGTTTGTGTTTTTAAAGTACTGTCCAATATGTAACAATGACCGTCTGCACTTCACCCCCTGTCCGCAACCGAGTTGACATAAAATAAAAGCTTATGTTCTTTTGCTGAAAATTTATTTTATCAGAATTAGATATTAGTCGCACATCGAGTTAAAATGAAATCCTTCACTGTGCTGTTATGTGTTTTGATATGAAGTCATTTGAGTAAAACCTAGCTACATGTTCAGTAGATAATAATATGAGCAAATAGCCTACAGCTTATATAGAAAATATGAACAAAAACTTGATCTGTCCGAGAAAAACGCTAATCGTGTTATTTTTATTCAAAACTTAAATTTTTTTTTAAAGCTGTTGGAATTGGTGCATTTAAATTCCTTTTCAATCTAAAAGGAAATCGATCTTATCACGAATCAATTTCTGTCTAAATCGAACATCAACTTCACCAAATTTTGAGTTTAGGACACAATTTTGGTCTTTAGAAAACAAAAGACTTGTAGAATTAAAAAAAATTATATTTCACCCTCTCTTGTTTCCAATTATCCACCGTTGCGGTTTCTTGTGACGTCACCGGGGTGGACGGGACCACCAAAAGTCAAATCACTCCACCGCCATCACGTGACTGCTCGTGACGGCCGCACGAGACATAAGCGTCCATTAACCCGCTTCCGGCCTAATCCTCAGAGAAAACAAGCGGCAATAACTCGTGGTATTCAAGGGGAAGAACATTTAAATCTTGCTGTGTTCAATGGCCTTCGTCGACATTCGATCTAAAAATAAAACTTTTAAAAATGTTTCCGATCCTGAAGTTGAGAGATGGGGTTGTGTTATTTCAATTATAGCAATCCAGCTCAACGCATTTATCTGTACTTTGCATAAAACAAAATGTATTTAGAAATAAAACACGTTGAAGCAGTGACGGATTAGGGGGTGGGACGATGGGGCAGCAGCTCAGGGCCCCTAAAATGTATGGACTATCACAATTTTATCTAGCATTTTATAACGAATTCTACTTTCCTAATGTGGGATTTGCGTCTAAATGATCGTGCAAATATTATAAAATTCATACACGCTATTTTACCGAGCCATACAGTAAAAAAAAACTACATATTAATGTGGTTATCATCCATGGTGTGTCATTTATTAAATTTTTGTGTCGATGTCATAATAATAGTAATGGAAATTAATGAAACATAAGACGATTAAAAATATCCCATTAACTAATACCTTCCTAAATATTGCAGGTCCCATTGGGGCAAGTGTCCATTGCGGCATTTGTCCAATTTGGGCATTTGTCCCATTCGCCAAATGTCTTTCGTGAAAACGTCATGCTCCCTTCAAATAGATAATATGTTGCTTCCGTGTTTTAACCGGCAAAGAAAACCCAAAGAAAATAGTCCCTAATACACGACAATTACCCAATAAAACAGGACAAGATATCGTTTTAGTTAGGACGACGTAATTTTATATACACGTATAAGACCCATTACGTAGTTTTCAATCAATGTTTGAGCGATTTCCAGATAACGGAAGTGGTGCTTTAATCTATTTCCGTTTGATGAAAAATTGATAACTTCAGTACTTTTTTTCATTTAGATGGACGTATTTTATAAATAAATATGAGATCCTATAGGTAGGTTTCTTTCTATTTTAAAGCGATTTCTAAAAAAAAAAAGCGAAGAAGTGCGTTTCTCTATTTTCAGTTTCTCAAAAGCCTATGACTTGAGTATCCTTTCCATATGTGGAAGAAATCTCATATTCGATTTTATATAGAGTTTGATAATTTTATCTTATACTCTCATATAGCATGTTATAAGAACATTTCGACGCTGCGTTCTCAAAAAAAAAAAAAAAAAAAAAAAAAAAAAAAAAACCGAGCAGTTTTGCAACAAACTTACCTATCCTTTCTATAGCCCGATTTCATCAAAGCATTACTGTTATATAAGTAAAAAGTTTAGGGTAACTCATTACCGTTTTATTTTAAGTAAGTTTTAGGCTGCTATATAAAAGAAAATTTAAAGTTAAATTTGTATTACGCCCACATGATGCAAGGGTTATGAAATTCAGCAAGAAACTGAAACCTGTAACCTGTTGTAGAAACACTTTGTATGTATTTATTTATTCAGAAGAACAGGTGTTGATTTTTGTACAGAGAGAATGTGGTAATTGAGTGACTTCGGCTGCCACACGGTGCATATCTACATAAGACAGGATAAAAATTACGTCGAGCGAGCATGTCTTGAAAAGTAGGTGGTAACATTTCACAGGTCAAGAATGCTGAACAAGGTGTGTGCTCTAAAATTCTGTCCGGTGGATGTTGTTTTCTTGTTGTATAAAAGTGGTGAAGCCATGCTGGACAGCGCTATCCGTCCTTTTGTCATCACAGCTGTCTGTCAGGATATGTCACGTGATGTGGTCAATGACAGCTGGACACGTGGGCAGCAGATGTTCATGAACGGCTCGCTTGACCCCTGTGATTACCTGGAGGAGCTGCCACTTCTGGAGTCACCTGTACAGGCCAGGTGAGATCTACCTACATATTAGGTGTACATTTGATCATATTTGATTATTTATATTTTCGCAAAGTTATGTTAAAAGTTAATAATACACTCACGGTGGAGTTGGACGCGTGCGTGCCTAATATAGAAATCCCGAGTTCAAAACCCGTAAATAAGAGGCTCGTTATTTGGTGACAACAGCCCATCTAGGAGAGAAAACTCCATAATCAAACAACTGCTGCCTTTTAGTTTGTTCTTTGATAGACAAAAGCTATCGAAGATATAAAAAGAAAAGAAAAGCAGCTGAATTCCTAGTCAACAGTCCATATGGCGCATAACATATTGATATATAATTTTAATTATGTTGGATGAAGCGTTGTCCAACACAGAAGCGTAGCGAGTGGGGGGGGTATATATGTCCCCGGGCGTCGACCTTAGGGGGCGCCAAAATGGATTGGAAAAACAAATTAAAATGTTATTTTAGCTGCATTTTTGCATTGTAAATAGTGTGGGGGGGGGGGGGTGCAAGCCGAAAATTGGGGGTGGGGGGTGCAAATTAAAAATTTGCTCCCGAGGGGGGGGGGGGGGCGCCAAATTGAAAGTTTGTCCCCGGGCGCCGGAAAGGGTCGCTACGCCTCAGGTCCAACATTACAATTTAGAAAGCAGTAAATGAAGATTAATAAATGGTTTCACATGTTTTGCTCACCGACCCCCATCTATCGTCACGCATCGTCACAAAACGTCGGACGACACTCATAAAAATTACGCCACAGCCTACCCCTATCCCATATAAATTACACAATTTTCAAACAGGAATTTTGGTCATCAAGATTAGTTAACTACATTAATCTGAATTATAATTTTCAAAAAAAATTACTTAGTAGAGGTGGAATAACTGCTATAACGCAGATTAACGAATACCTTTTTAAACGAGAAATTGTGACCTAACACTTTATTAACGCCCTTCCCACCTCCTCTGTCCTCCTAGATTACGATAAGAATTACCTGTAGGATCAGTCTTAGGGATGTACATGGATATATTTTATTTTATGCTAACTTTTCAATCTTTTCAGATCTGCAACATTTTTAATGATTTACCGTATACTAGTAAGTGTACCCGCAGTATTTCTCGGGCTGTTCTGTGGAGCGTGGAGTGACCGCACAGGCAGAAAGCTGCCTATGATGATCCCAAGTTTAGGTAGCATTCTGGCCGTGCTGTTGTATATTTTGGGTGTGTTTTTGGTGAAGCATACCTTAATGATCATTATGATCGGAGGATTCGTACAGGTAAGTAAATTTCAATATCATCATGTGATCTCGTATGATGTGTTTATAAAATTGAATCATCCAAACATCATTTTGTCTTACTTTACACATACAGGGTGCTCTGGGTAAAAGTTCAGTGATAACAATGGCGGTCAACAGCTACATCAGCGACACAACGACCAATGAAGACAGGTCTAGAAAGCTTGGACAACTGTTGGCCATGAATTTCTTTGGTCTTATTATAGGTTTGAACATTGATAAGCTTTAATAAATAATTGAAGTAATTAGAAATTATTCTTTCTGAATAACCAAATTAAATATGGTTTCCTAACTTATTTAAACTAACTATTGTTTACTTTCTCGGATAGAGGAAGTATTGTTATCATACTTAATCTTTAATAGATATTTGGACAGTTTTTAACGTTTTACACCTCTATACTTTATTGTATAACGAATACAAAGGCAACCAAATTGGGCGAAAATCTAAATCGAGATTTTGACAAATTTTACCATTTTATAACTTTCCGGAGTAAAAAAAATCATAGTTTTGCAATCCTATCGTGGGTTTTTATGTGTATGTAAACAGGATAACATGAGTACCGTTTAGGTTAGGTTGACAAAATTGTATATATGATATGTAGAAGAGGTACTTTATTTGTGGTTTATAAAATAATCATATTTTGAGTACCGATTGCACTGACAGTGCCTTCCCTTCTTACTGTTATAAAAGAACATACGAGAAAGTTTAGGGGATATCACTCCCGGTTTATTATTAGTTATCTTTCAGTTTGAATCAATAGCCTATAGAATACGTAACAGGTGGAATGGAAAAGGTTTACCTAATATAAGCTTTTTTTAAGGTTTCCTTTTGGAACCTGACAGTCCATGGAGCAAGTGAAGTAGAGTTCACCAGTTTCTTTGACCACGGCATATGAAGGGAAAGTGGTTAGCACTATGCCCAGCCAATATAAGCTTTAACTTTGTCTATTTTTTAAAAAAATATTTAGGTTACGCTTTAGCGGGAGCCCTCCAAGACTTGATCAACCTGCAGACGACTTTAGTTGCGGTCATTGTTTTTCATCTTGCGTCTGTGTTGACCGTTTTCGTGTTTGTCAAAGAGGTTCCACACAAAAGCTCATTGTGTGAGAAGGGAACTGAGAGTGCCACTGGAGAAAAGCAGTCATTTTTCAGGTCCATTAGTCATACATTTAATTTTTATACTATTAAAACATGTTTTTAAGGTGAGCAAACACACATTATCTTAACACAGTGTCACTCTGTTTATGTTCTATTTTAATGGCTTATTAAAAAAGCCTAGCTATAAGTTCCAATAATCATATTATTACAAACTATTTTCATTTCGTATACAAATGTAGAATTTTGTTTAATTATTGACAGTCTACAGAGCGTGAAGGACTCAGTGAGGGCCCTCGTCAAACCACGAGAAGAAGGGAAGAGAGCTCTTGTCATAGTCGCCTTCATGGCCATGTTTCTCAACCAGACGTGTAAAGTTGCCGAGCAGGACGTCACGGTGCTGTTTGTGCAGGTAATGTGACGTTACGGTGTTTATTGAGTCAACGATAGACACAAAATTTAAATATCTACACAATTCCTAAGAAAGTACTAGGAATATTTCAGATTATTCATCAGAAACAACGTTGATACCTCTATATAGACGCTTTCTGTTGACTATACCATTTTTTTTGTATCTGCCCAGAAAGCCCCGTTGTCATGGCAGCCGTCTGGCTACGGGTACCTGCTGTCTGTGGAGTGTGCCGGGATGGGACTCTGCCTTCTGCTGCTGCTGCCCGTCTTGTCCACGTTCCTCAAACTTAGTGACTTCACCATTGTCCTTCAGGGGCTGGGCTTTAGACTGGCCAGGAATGTGATGGCGGGGTTTTGTACACGGACTTGGATGGTCTACGTTTTAGTTATAGTTTGTTCCCCATTAGGAGTCATAGCTTCTGGGTTAAGGTCAGTCTATTTGCATTCTCAAAAACTATGATAAAGAGCAATATATATATATATATATATATATATATATATATATATATATATATATATATATATATATATATATATATATATATATATATATATATATATATATATATATATATATATATGTTGGCTGGTACCAAATTGTTGATTCTTAAGAAGCATGTTGGCTGGTATTATATTGTTTATTTTTAAGTAAAATGGTAACTTGGGTGCTTATTATAAGGGTTTAGGTGACTAGGACTAGTTACAGAAACCCAAGGGGTTAATCTAAGATATTGGGGATGAACAGGCCAGGGAAATCTAAAATCTAATTAAAATGTTATCGGCTCACTCTGGTCGTTAAGGGCTGCGAGCTCTATGCAGGTGCATGAGTGACACGTAATGCTGGGAAGACACCCGCGGTGATTTATGTCTAAAGTTGAGTTCGGGCATGCCGCTGGACGTCTCGGTAGAATCATTACTCATGATCTCTGTTGTGGTCAGTTGTCAGGTGTGAAATGCTGCGGGAGTACCGCGTGGCCGTACGTTAGCTCGAGCGGTGTATGACACGATCGTTAGCCCTGAGACAACGGGAAGATCTATAGCGGTCAGTTATCGGGTGTGCAACGCATGGGTGCATAGTGACCGGTGTTATCTCGAACGTCGAGAGATGGTACGGAGCCCAACTCGGGTTCTATAGCTCTGGGGAGATGATAAGGGGGGCAAGACTAGCCTATAAATGAGGAAGGGCGACTATGTTGAGGTCTCTCTCTCCTACACACGTATCGGAGGCTAGACACCATGGTCTAGGCCTCGGATGGTGGCAGCCTTGAAGGCTGGCCACTAAGGCTGGATTATTGTCCCAGCCGATGTTTTGTCGCTGTACATATGTGCGTCGTTCCAGATATTTATGTATGTGACCTGATGTTTATACGTGTGGCCAATGTTGTACCAGTGGCCAAACGTCTGCCGTGTAGATATGTTCTTCGTTCCAGTGGCCATTATCTTTGTGGCCCGATGTTTGTACAAGTGGCCCAATGTTTTCTTCTAGTGGCTGGAAACTGCCTGTCGCTTGATTGTCGAGCTAGATTGTTGTGAGTACTGATGAGTATTCATAGATGAACTTTAACCGTGTTTGATTAGTGGAATCAGAATTAGTGATGATAACATTTACCCGTGTGATTCTGGGATTACATAACAGTGCAAGTAGTAAAGTTAGAACTAGAGACGATGTCTTTTACGTTTTTGATTTTGAGATTACATAGCAGTACAAGTGAAATTAGGACTAGAAAGAATAACTTTGACAAGTGTGATTCTGAGATTACATAAGCAGTGCAAGTATTTAAGTTAGGACTAGAGGATATGACATGTGTGAATTCTGAGTTGTGTAAATGTAGATTTGCTATTCACACTTATATATGTGTTTTCTATGAATTAATGTCAGTTACCACGGTGACTAATTCTGCATTGAAATGTAAGTTTGATTATTATATTTGTCTTTTTGACTTGTATTAGAAATTCAAGTGATGTTTTCTTGAATATGAAAGACTGGCCAGGTCTTATTTGTATTGTGTCTTTGCTTTTAACATATAAACCTTTGTGACGTCAAACAAAGATAAATAAATGCATATTATGTGTGTTTACTATGTCTTATTTTTAGTTTAATATTGGTGTTGAATAGATTTTAATTAGTTTTGCTCAGGTCTTATTAGACCCCTTTGTCACCACGCAAAGGTGCACGGATAAGTGAATAAGATCACCTCATCGGTTTAAACCCCCCTAACATTTGGTGTCAGAAGTGGGGTATAAGATATCTATTTCTCGACGAACCCCTAACATTTATATCCCACTTCTGACACCTTAGCCCCTTGGGTTTCTGTAACTAGTCCTAGTCACCTAAACCCTTATAATAAGCACCCAAGTTACCATTTTACTTAGAAATAAACAATATAATACTAGCCAACATATATATATATATATATATATATATATATATATATATATATATATATATATATATATTTAAAAGCAATTGTGCGTACTTCTCTCTGTCCGCAATATTTTTGGCAACGTCGTCATCATGTTCAGCGATATATGGAGAACTTAGATACGGACTTCTGTTGAAAATAATATTGTGGTCTGTATAAACTAAATTTTATTTAAAAAAGGAAAATAAAAATAAAGGCATATTCGAATGTAGAAGCAGATTTCTAACTATAGTGTTTATTGTCGTGACAAGAACGGAAGAAACAATGACGTCACATGCCATATGTTTAAACTAAGGGAAGAACACAAAACTAATAGCGTCATCTTCCAATTTTAGAATATAAAGAAATGAACTATTTCATCCAATTTTAATTTAGATCTACGTACGCTATGAAATGTATACAATACAATTTTCTCGGCCTAAACTTATAAAATTTACTTTATCTGTTTGGTTTCAGATCTAGAGATTCTAGATCTTGATCTACGGAAAAACTAGACTTAGATTCTAGATCTAGAACTAGATCTAGACTCTATCTAGATTAGAATCTATTCCTATAATAAATTTCCATACTAAGCTATTTCAGGACTTAATTATTTTATAGAAATCTTTGTTTGTTTGGCTATGGAATTAGCTAATTTGGGATACAATTTACTTTAAAATAATAGGGCCTATTTGCGTAAGTTAAGTTTCTTAACTACCTCTTTTATTCGGTATAGAAACACAAGACAACACAAAACAACACAAAACAACACAAACACAACACAACACAATACAAAACAAACACAACACAAACACAAAAGAAAATACAAACCCAGAAGAAAACACAAACACAAGGAAAGCACAAGCACACTGTAAACAAACACAGTGCAAATACGAAAACACAAACGAAAACACAAACGCAACACATAAAATCAAAAGAAAAAAAACAAACGCAATTAAAATTCCTAACGAAAACATAAACACAACTTAAATCCAAAAATAAACGCATAGTGCTCACAGTCGAGCCCGTGACACCAAATCGCACCTTGCCCGAGCACAGGCAGACTCGCCTGATTCAGTGAACGACTATAAAAACCCCAGCTTGTCCGCATACCGAAAGATAAAATAATACTTAGTAAACAGTACGTTCAGTGTATAAAATTTAAAAAAGGCAGTATTTAAAATATCTGTTTTACCTTCCATATTGCACTTTATCATTTCATGCATTTTTTTTCAGTGCTTTAAATTAAAATAAATTACAATAGAGTTTCATGACTAAAACCATTGAGCACCTAATGAACGTGATGACGCGTCTATAATAGTGCGGGATAGTTGATTAAAAACTATAATTAGTAAACAGTACGTTCAGTGAATAAAATAAATAAAAGATAGCCTTTTATCAATCCATGCTAATATTATAATATTCTAACAATAATGTCCTCTTAATCTCCCCAGGTCTATACTTAGCAAGGCCGTGTGTGATGACGAGTTGGGCAAAATATTCGCCCTCGCCTCCAGTGCTGAGACCCTGGCTAAGCTGCTGGGCTCTGTGGTGTTTGTCAACATCTACACCGCTACGCTGGACATCTGGCCGGGGCCGGCCTACATCTCAGCTGCACTGGTCACTCTAGGGCTCATTATTGTAATGGTCAGTTGTTTTACACTCAATAATAGCAGTTTACAATTTTCATCATCGGCTTGTGAGAACTGACACAGATTTACGATAGTAATACTACTTTCTGACACTTTTCATTAATTGAAGATTGTTTACTTATACATAATACAAAACGTTTATTTTCAATTTTATTTTTAAACGTGAAAATTAAACTGTGTATTTTAATGGGGATTCAATGTTCTCTGAAGAGACGAAAAAATATAAACAAATATTTAGTAAAAGGGCAATTTTCTATTTTGGTGGAGAATAATATTATTTATAACGAGCCGACCCGCGGTGTATCATACGCAGCTATTTAGTTGTTTTATTTTCTACTTTTCAATAATTCATAATTTGTGAATTCGACAGTACCAACGCTGCCACTGAAAATAACCATGATAACCCCCCCCCCCCCTCCTTTTTCCCAACCCCCCCCCCCCCCCCGTTTAGGAAAATTCCTCTTAGTTACCTCCCCTAAGTTTAAAATAGTTTCAAACTATTTTAAACGATTGTAAACATTTAGCGTGAACCACAGCTCACCAGACCATGTTGGGGTGGGGTTGGTAGGGAGCGCGCTTACAGCTTGGTGTTTTCTATCGTCTCCAAGAAGAGAATTATATAAGCGGACTGTACGTCCGTCATCGCTATAGATTTTGGATCAATAAAAGTAAACACCGCACCATGCAGTGCTTTTACAGTGCATTGCAATGCCTTATTATAAGTAATGGAGTAGGGTTTGTTTATATAACGACGTAAATTTATTTTATAGTTGCCACAGTTTTTACACTTTCGAATAACTGGAAGAAAATATTAAATACACGCACATTGCTAAAACATATTAAAAGGAAGAATGTCAAATATTATTTTCGTTTAGGTTCCAAGAAAAAGTGGATACATTTTAATAATAATAGGGTAAAAAAAAACAATTAATTAAACTGTTTTGTAATTTCCCAAGGGAAGTAATTTAAAAATAAATTCAAATCACGCTTTGTAAAAAAAAGTAATGCAAAATCTACAAGAATGAATTATTGTTGCAATAATATAATTAGCAAAATGTGAATGCAAATTTTTGAGTGTTGTCTTTTGTGTTTGTGTGTTGCGTTTGGGTTTGCATTGTGTTTGTGTTTTCTTTTGAATTTGTGTTGGGTTTGTGTTTTCTTTTGTGTTGTGTTGTGTTAGTGTTGTGTTGTGTTTGTGTTGTGTTTTGTTTTGTTCTGTTCCCAAGTTGGTACATTTAAAAAAGATTTACCGTGGCTGAGCACGGGTATGCAGCTTGTATATTTTATAAGCAGCATGGATGATATGTTGAGTAAAATGAGACACAACAAATCATGCATTCTTCCCTTTCAAACAGCTATATTTTCTTTTCCTAAAAAAATCTAGGTTTGTGTGTACCAACTACATCATCCCGTAGCAACAGTTGAACCATTGACCAAGAACTACCAGAGTACATGTAGTCGTGTAGCAGACGCCACTCCTGATGTATCCAGTGAATCGGAGAAGAAAGATCTAGAGACAACTTCCGCCATTTCTCTGCAGTAATGGTCTCCTATAATCCACGCTTCCCTCCCCCTAACTGTTAAAATCTAATTTTCCATCTCGTATGTTGTACTTTATTATTCACTCCTGTCTCTTATATTAAAATATTTGTATCAAAAGAAGATATCCAAATCGTTGTAAAGACCTCAACAAGGTCAAATAATTGAACTAACCTCGCAAGCCAATGTATTACTTACAGTGTTTCTTCCTGACTTTTTGACTTTTTTCTCCGAGGGGGGGGGGCATTTGAAAATTCCCGGGGGTGGGGGTGGAACTGGTAAAAGTATACATAATTTCTATATAAATTCCATTTCGTTCGGGGAGGGGGGGGGGGGTTGGCGGTAGACTTCTTTCAGCCCCCCTCAACCCCCCACCCCCCGAAGAGATGCCTGGAAGAAACTCTGATTACTTGTTGATCCTCTCCAAAAGCACCGCACAATAAACTCTTAGTCCTCTTGCTGATCTATGAGGTTCGTTATATCAGGACTCAATCTTGGCATAAAATTTAACTGAATTGCTTTATCATCGGCTCCCAACATGTGGGACGCGACCCCATTTTGGGTTGCAAAAGGTCGCCAACTTACACACAATTTTTTTTTAAATTATGTTTTGCTACGTTACCTAGAGATGGAATACTGAAGCCTAATCGTGTATCCTGCCAAGTTTTACTCCAGCACGAGTCACTTAGATTCCAAACATTCACTCCAGAACACACACAAAAAGCTTTTGGTGTTTTTTCATTGTTACTAAACTAGTTGCAAACGTCTGAGAATTGATCGAACAGGATGTTTCCAGCTAAATAAAGCTGAAAACGATGAAGATAGTAATATTGCTTCTCAATGTGCATTACAGCAAGAAATAAATAAAAATATATAAATACAGCAACTTCGCCTGTTTCATGCGCAAATTAAAGGCAATTTTATAAAAGGAGTTCTAACAGATGATAAAAGATTATATTTATTAGAAACTATCTCGCGTCCTGAGAAACTTTTTAGATTTCCACAAAGAAATTTAAAGTTTCCGTATTCATGTTTACATAGGTGGAACTGATTGGTTTACTCCAAATTGCTACATGTCGCATTTAGCAAATCTTGTGTTTTGTTTTGTTTGAATTATGGTCGTGTTTAAGTAAATAAAAAATAAGCTAAGTACGTTACGGTCCATAGGTGTAACAAAGAGACGGCATGTTTGATTGTGGATTTATTGTGACCGTGCTCGCTCATAAAGAGTACCCTGAGTGTCAGAGTGATTGAACAGGGAGGAAAGTGTCAGTAGAACGTGAGATACGGAGTAATGCAGTGTGTGGACCTAAGACATTGGAGGTCTGTTAATGTTATTTTTTAAACAGTGATTATTCACCAAGAAAAAAGGTGCTGTTATCTCGAACCTGCATTCGGAGTGTGATTCTTTAGATGAAGTGGATAATGACAGTGCCTAATGACGTGTCCTCGGCCTCCCCCCCCCCCCCCTCCCCCCCCCACCCCAATGAAACAATCCTGGCTACGCCACAGAATGTAACATATATGCTTGAGTTAAAAGTGGCTTGTCTAAAATGAATAAAATAAGTTCACAAGTACAGAGAAATCTACCACACGATTCACACGTATTATCTTTAAGAAGTACTTGATTCGTTGATAAACATTTTAAATGACAACAGATTCTGATCTGGAGCTCTTAACCCCTTTGCATTTTAAGAACTAAGCAAAGAACCCCTTTCTATTTAAAGAAGTACGCAAAGAACCCCTTTCTATTTAAAGAACTACGCAAAGAACCCCTTTCTATTTAAAGAACTACGCAAAGATATTTGTTCACGCGATGCTCTTATTGTCTACACTTGATTCAGCCAGCATTCCCAATGTAACAAAAGATTTCTCGAATGATTCCTCGCCACGTAACATTGAAATAAAACATTTCTCGTTTAATTATTGCGTTTTATGTATCATTTACGCCCGTATGTCAGCATGCTTGTCTTTTTAAATTTTTGCTCGAAGTCTGTCTACATATCTCCGCGAGCGTGGATTTTCAACCTTTTCCCGTACTCAAATAAAGTAATTTAATTCATTAAAAAATGATATGACTTTGTGTTAACAAAATCATTTTAGGGCTGGTTAATAACATGTAGTTTAAACCATCGCATTTAGTTAATTACTAGCCGTCCCGGCCAGGCCCTACACTGGCCTCTGTGAAAAACCTGTCTGTAAAGGATAATGACATGTGTATTTAGTAATCAGCATATACACGGCATTGCCCACCCTAACAACAACCAACCAAAACCAAAACACAAAAAACAACACCCCGCAAATAAAAACACAAACGCAAATACAAAACCAACCGCAAACGCAAACACGAACACAAAGTAAACACAAACACAAACGCAAACAAAAAAGCAAACGAAAACAAATCAAATCAAAACGCAAACACAAACCCAACCACAAACGCAAACCCAACCCAAACACAAAGAAAACACAAACGCAAACATAAACGCAGAATGCTCAAATTGTAGCCCGTCTACATGTCTGTCTTGTATGTGTGCTTGTCTATCGCATCCTGTATATTTTTTATGTTTCTAAATATAAATTTTCAGTCTTTGTCGTTTGTCTGTTTGTATGTCTGTCTCATCAGGTGTCCAGAGGCGTAGCTAGAGGAGGGGGGATGCGGACCTCACCGGGTGACACCATTTAGGAAAGTGACACCAAGGCAAATAAATAGCAAAATTTATACAGAAAAATGATAATTTCACTTAATTAAGAGATTAATATATATATATATATATATATATATATATATATATATATATATATATATATATATATAAGCCGGTAGTAAAATTGAATATATTTTCGTACAGTACTAGATTAAAGAAGAAAATGAAAAAAAAAATGTCGAGGCTGCAATCAAGTAAGACACGACCGTTTGTCGGCTTTCTGTTTAAAAATGGCAAAATCCAATAGCAAATGAATTTGATGAATTTGATACAATTAAATGAAAAGAGAGGCGCGCGTAGTATTTTAAAGGCATAGGGGGTTTGTTGTAAACAATGCTACTTGTTATCAAATAAAAAAAAACTAATACAGATTATAAAATTTTTAAGATTTAAAAACAAGTTTCAAGTTTCAAGTCACGTGTGCCAGCTGAACATCAATCTAATCTGCATTCCACAGATACATTTTAACGCTTGTGTGTTTACAATTTAACCAAAACTATTTTTTTTCTAATTTGTTCTAGGTCACAGCAGAGGCGTAGCGAGGGGGGGGGGGGCGGGGGGGGACATATGTCCCCGGGCGCCGACCTTAGGGGGGCGCCAAATTGAAAGTTTGAGGGGGGTGCAAATGAAAAGTTCTATGGGGGGTGCGAAGTTTGAGGTGGGGGGTGCAAATGAAAAGTTCGAGGGGGGGGGGGCGCAAATTGACAGTTTGTCCCCGGGCGCCGGGAGGGGTCGCTACGCCTCTGGGTCACAGTATTCCTTTAACATTTATGTAAATAACAAAAAATGTAGAATGTGCTTCAATTACAAGATAAAAAAGTATTCAGATGCAAGTTGTATACAGTAAAGTGATAAACATTCTATAGATATGCACCGATATTGTGTAGATAATTTTAAAATGTATATAAATCTACCTGTTAAAATAATATAACTTTTTACTAATATGTACCATTTAAAAATATACAATGCTGTTTGAATATTTATCTGGTCTAACTATCAGAGTGAGTCTTTAAAACATATGCAGAACTAAAGCAATAAAACAAGGCACTCTATATCCTCTGTTTATTTATTATATGCATGCTTGACGCTATCACATAAATACCTGTCTATTCACACATTTCAAACATTTTTTTCTAATTTGTAATTTATTTATTTTTGAGTGACAGCCATCTTTATATATTTACATCCTATGTAACACGAGCAAAACTATGATAAATGAACGGCAACATATTTAATAATAAGACGGATTACAATTTATTTTTGAGATGGCGCGGTCGTGCGGTAGAGCGCACGACTGTTAACCCAAAAGCTATGAGATTGGAACCCGATGTAAAGTTTGGTGCCACTGCTAAAGTTATAAGGGTCATCAATTTATGACGTCCACATAGAGGGGAGGGCGTTCGTCGAAGTTAGACGCGTGAGGACATGGGGAGGGGGGGTCTAAAATTCCAAATTTTTGTGGACGTCATGAATAGTTGACCCTGACTGGCATTTTCGATACTCACTCATTTCTACAAACATAATTTAAAATGCTTAAACTGAGTAAGTTTTTCCTCAATATATGTGTTTGTGTTTTGTTTGTGTTGTGTTTGTTTTTGTGTTTGTGTTGTGTTTGTGTTGTGTTTGTGTTGTGTTTGCATTTTGTTTGTGTTAGAGAGCTGGGTGGACTCAGGGACGGTTTATTCACTTGAACCCGGATTCGAGCTCGAGACTTAATGGCTAGCAACATAGCTCTCGAACGCTAAAGTGCCATGGCCTTCTAGCTAATCGTGTAGACCTATTTATAAAACACAAAGGATATTTACCAACCCATACCGTAGAAAACTCTTATCATTTGTAAGTAATTATCCTTTATCGTGTCTCTTTTAATAGTAAAACTCGGATCATCAAAGTAAACAATAAATACAATACGAAATAACATTTTAAAACAATAGATTACAAAAATTATTTCAAAGCAAGCTAATATCTGTAAAGAGGGTAAAGACATTGCGAAAAAATTAACCATTTACAAATATGTTTGTTGAAAAGTGTTAGTATTAGAATGCCAATATCACTTCAGCAATGTCACCAAACTTCACTTCGGGATCAAGTCTCGTAGTTTTTGGGTTTACAACCGCACAACCACGCTGTCCCAAAGATAAATTGTAATCTGTCTTATTTTTAAATATGTTGCCGTCCATTTATCATATCGAAGGTATAGAGATCAAACGCAGTATTTTCACGTTTTTTTTTCAAAATCGATACTAGTTTATATTTGTATAGTCATGAAAATGAGCTTGTAGAGCACAATGCTAAAATGTCCAAAAACTATACCAATCATTGCATAAAACACAAAACACGATTATAGATCTATTATCTTTCTTTTAGCAACTCAACAGAGCACAAATGTAGTATTGGACAAATAACATCCGTGCATTAGAAATGTTTGTGATTTATTTCGTCAACTGGACACACTACAAAAACATATGGCAGCCAAACCGTGGCATTCGTAAGAAAACCAAACGTTTTCACAATGATCAACTCACTGAAACAGTTGGCCCTGATCAACTCACTGAAACAGTTGGCCCTGATCAACTCACTGAAATGTTGGCCCTGATCAACACATTGAAACAGTTGGCCCTGATCAACTCACTGAAACAGTTGGCCCTGATCAACTCACTGAAACAGTTGGCCCTGATCAACTCACTGAAACAGTTGGCCCTGATCAACTCACTGAAACAGTTGGCCCAGATCAACTCAGTGAAACAGTTAGCCCTGATCAACTCACTGAAACAGCTGGGTCTCATCAGTTGGTCCCACTGTACTTTGAAACTACTAATCCATATCAATTAGTTCATTCAGCTATCGCAAATAAATTAACAACTGGCTATTATTATGTCGATGTTGACCCTGATTAATGCACTACTGAAACAGATTGCTCTAATTAGATCGCCCACGTGTAATTTGATACGACAAATTCATGTAAATCTGGTGATTCATCATTCACACATGAATTAACAGCAAGCTGTAGAGGCTGTAAACTGTGATCCAACTTTAATTAACCAACTGGACCCAGTAACCATAAATACAACCATAGCAGAAGCAATAGGAATTAAGCAGATTGAAACAGCAGTTAGCCTCAATCAGTATAATGCGCGATGAGCATGGACATGTTTCAGATACCAAGAAAGAAAAAAATTGGGAGAAAAAAGAAAAAAGAGAACCTAAAAAATGGGAACGGTACACAAGACAAAAAGGCTCGCAATGATGGTGTATTGTACATTATCAGAAATGGCAAGACAGTTCCTGCTTAATATCCAAAAACAGTTGATTGCAGCATATGTAGATTCAATTGCAACTCTAAATTATCTAATGAAGGTTGACACAACATTTACAAAGAATATTATAGTCTTCCAAGTTATGATATGAAAAAAACAATTTTTGTGCAAGCTTGTTCTTGAATAACCTATCAAAAGGTAGCGACCCAAGTCAGCAACTCCAGATCTAAAGAAAAAGAAACAGAAAAGTCGTGCATGTTTATTAAACTCGAATGATGGTACAAAAAAAAACGACTTTGTCTGGAATTCTTCTGCAAAACGTGGTATCAGCAAACAATTGATCTTAAATTCATGGAATCAGGACATAGTTGTCTAGAGAAACGTGTTCAAATAATACTGTGCAGTATTTTACTAACGGGTTAGAATATTGAAATTCAGTTTTCTCCTTTTTCTTGTTTTTCGGACATGTTACGTTTGTCTTCTATACCCTCGATAATTTTGTTCCTGTTACATAAATGTTACGATTCAAGGACTTCAGCACGCGTCTCGCGACGGGTTTTTCACAACCCAGTGCTTCTCGGTACTTGACATCAATATGACAGCTGCTGCAATGGTGGCGGATAATGGTGCGGTCCCAACCACGCACAGACCGAAGCCAAAACATTTCTAGTTTTCCAGTAGTTGGAGATACCTGTTCACAAGATGGCGGAATATTGTACTGGAACAATATGTGTCTATCACAATAGTGTTTTAAAAAAATGTATTTTACATTTTAATGAAAGGTGTGAAGATGGGACTTGATTATCCTTTATATTGAATATACATATGCGTTTTTCATCAAAATTTAAATATATAAAGACGCCTGTCACTCAAAAAACTTACAAATGATAACAAGTGTTTGAAATGTGTGAATAGACAGTTATTCACGTGATAGCGTCAAACATGCATGGAATAAATAAAAAGAGGATGTACAATGCCTTGTTTTATTGCTTTAGTTCTGCATATGTGCGATATTTCAAAGACTCACTCTGATAGTTTGACAAGATAATGTTAGGGTCATTAAGAGCTGGACTACACATGAGCCGAAAAAAAACAAGCGATCGAATCGATCAAGTACTAATTATAGTTTACATAAGATTCAGCTATTAGCCAACAGTAGCATGCTCTAGCCAATGTATGGTAGATGAAATAAGAATAAGTAATAAAAATTTAATTAGGATCCTACAGAAATAAAAACAAAACAAAAATTCGTAGGATTTCAGTCGTGTCAGTAATTTTAATTTTTGTGTTTTTTTTCATCGATTTAAACAAGTTTTAAATATATGTGTTCTTTCTCTGAAGTGAAATCATTTTAAGATAAATTAAAAATTCAAATCTAAATTATGAAGACTAATTTAAGAATTTACTAGATTTATGAATTGTTTCTTCCTTCGCATAAAGATTATTAACAAGAAAACACCATTGTATTTTATCCTAGCAAAAATATACACCTTCGACCAGAAATGTTCTTCGTGTGTTTTCAAAACTCGAGATTTAGTAAAGTAATAATTGTGTGTTGTAGTCTTTGATCTTACTGTCCGTAAATATTCAAAGAGAATTGTATGTTTTATGGTATTTATTGGTAAAAATTCTATTACTTCAACTGGTAAATATATATATATATATATATATATATATATATATATATATATATATATATATATATATATATATATATATATATATATATATATTAAAATTTAACCGTAACTTGTCAAATAGGCCTATATCAAGCGTGGCGGATGAATAAACCATAAATGACTAGTGAAAAACACTCACTAAAATGTTACGATGAGAAAACCAATAGATTTATAAAGTGAAATAAACAACAATTGTGAACATCTTGCTAAAATGACTTGTCACCCTTTTGAATACTTAGAAGACCAGATACTGTCTCTATTCGCGGACATCGTTATCATATTGTCCTTCAAAACGTTACAATAATTTGTGTGTCGATTGAAGGTTGGTATCTAGAGTAATACTAATGGAAATAGTATGTTTAATTTACATTAGCGCACAAAGACAATATCAATAAGCTTCAGGAAGAACTGAAATGAAATCGATTATTTGTTTTAAAACGCTTTGTAGTTATTTATTCGGAAGAACAGTTGGCAAGGAATGTACTGTGTGAGTTATTAGTTATTAGTGTCACCGGCTGACACACCATCCCACCATGCTTAGCCCACTACGACAGGATATAAATATCGTCAAGCGTGCGTGTCGTGAAAAGGATGTAAGAAGTTCACAAGCCTAGCATGCTGAAAAAGTTGTGTCCTCTAAACTACAGCCCAGTAGATGTTGTTTTCTTGTTGTATAAAAGTGGTGAAGCCATGCTGGACAGTGCTATCCGTCCTTTCGTCATCACGGCTGTCTGTCAGGATATGTCACGTGATGTGGTGAATGACAGCTGGACACGTGGGCAGCAGATGTTCATGAACGGCTCGCTTGACCCCTGTGATTACCTGACGGAGCTGCCACTTCTGGAGTCACCTGTACAGGCCAGGTGAGATCTACCTACATATGGGTTTAGGTTTGCTGAAATTGTGAGTTTTCTAATCTTTTCAAATTATGTGCAATGAGCCGTTATTAAATGATTGCATATTTTATACTCACCTACCCCACTTAACGTCACACACACACACACACACACACACACACACATATATATATATATATATATATATATATATATATATATATATATATATATATATATTTCACGTTTTCATCTTATCAGATCTGCAACATTTTTAATGATTCACCGTATACTAGTAAGTGTGCCCGCGGCATTTCTCGGGCTGTTGTGTGGAGCTTGGAGTGACCGTACTGGCAGAAAGCCACCAATGATTATTCCAAGTTTAGGTAGCATTCTGGCCGTGCTGTTGTATATTTTGGGTGTGTTGTTGGTGAAGCATACTTTAATGATCATTATGATCGGAGGATTCGTACAGGTTAGTCAGTCTTGTATATGCAAATATCATGTGATAGATCTAGATGTATTTGTCTTTCTATCTATCTATCTATCTTCTATCTTTATACTACTAAAACTCAAGTTTGTTTATATGTTTGAATATTTTTTTATTTTTTATTTTTTGCTTTTTTGTTTGTCTGATTGGCTACAGGAGAGAATCTGCACTATGTGTAGAGCTGTAAAATAGTATGTAGGTAGAGAACATTTTTTGTTTTTAGACAGACTGTTAATCACAAATTTATTTAAAGAAGTTAATTAATTTATTGATTTATTCATTGGTAGATTAACCACATTAATTATAAAAGTTTAAAAGAATGGCTTTTTAAATTTTGCTTTTAAGAATGAAGGCTAAATTTTAAAGTCGGTGTCATTAAAATTAATACAACTTTCAAAATGTCACCTGTGACGTCAGTATATGAAGGGATAATGTGGTTAGACCCATGCTCAACCGAAATCGGTGTTTTTAAAAGATAAAATACGTCTTTTTGAATTTGGGGTCTGGTTTTTTGTGTCGATAAGTGACAGACGTGATTTTTTTATGGATGAACTCCGAAACCCACACTTACACAAGGGATGACGGGTAGTCTAGTATAATTTAACTGTCCAAACATCATGTGATCGATTTAGATGTAATTATATAATTTAATTGTCCTAATTGTCCAAATATCACGTCGTCTTACTTTACACCTACAGGGTGCTCTGGGTAAAAGCTCTGTGATAACAATGGCGGTCAACAGCTACATCAGCGATACAACCTCTGACGAAGACAGGTCCAGAATGCTTGGACAATTGCTGGCCATGAATTTCTTCGGACTCATTATAGGTCGAAATACAAATAAGTCTTAACAAGCACCTAAATTGATTTGACATCACTCTTTCTACATAACCACACAATGTGCCTGATTGCCATCTAGTCAGAAAAATAAGCTTAACTTGCTAACGTACGCATTAAACATTTTATCATTTTTAATGTGTATGTAGTCTCTTCAGCTTTGTATCAATAACATACGTGAAATATGGAGTAAAACAATTGTTATTTAAAATAGGAATTGGAAAATGTATTGAATTTTTATTTAGGTTCCGCCTTAGCAGGAGCCCTACAGGACTTGACCAACTTGCAGACGACATTGGGTGTGGTCATCGGGTTCCACTCTGCCTCTATGCTAACAGTGGTCATTTTTGTCAAAGAGGCTTCTGACAAAAACTCATCCCGTGAAAAAGAATTTAAGCGTGGCAATAGAGACATGCTTTCCTTTTTAAGGTCAGTTAGTCATTGTTTTTGTTTTTTGTATTCCTTGTAAACATGTTTTGTTTTGTAACGAAACATACTTGTTTTGACATTCGCTTCGTTATATTATATTTTATTGACGGATAAAAACGCCGGGCTAAAAACTGGTGTTATGTAAATTAATGCATATGTTGATTGCGAATCAAATAATTCATTTTGTTATTGTATTGACAGTCTTCAGAGCGTGAAGGACTCAGTGAGGGCCCTCGTTAAACCACGAGAAGAAGGGAAGAGAACTCTTGTCATAGTCGCCTTCATGGCCATGTTTCTCAACCAGACATGTAAAGTTGGCGAGCAGGACGTCACCGTGCTGTTTGTGCAGGTAATATGACGTCACGGTTTTGTTTGTGTAGGTAATATGACGTCACAGTACTGTTTTTGCAGGTAACAGGAGTAATTGCTACACAGACAAAAATATAACTACAAAAACATTTTTTTAAATAAAGTACTAGAAATATGTCTTTGGGCTAAACCATCTTGAAAATACTCTAGATCACTGTTCTTAATCTGTATTCGATCGAATCCCAGAATATTCGGTGAGTCAGTCTCTCGAGTTGACGGAAGTCAAGACGCACCCGACTCATATGATTCACGATCGGTTTAAGACAGGGGCCTCCAAACTACGGCCCGCGGGCCGAATCCGGCCCGCGAAGTCCTCTCATCCGGCCCGCGGAGATCTTTTTGTCCAAGGAAAAATCGTCTGTTGGTGATGGCTGAGGAACTTTGCCCAGAAAAATCAAAGACGTGCCTGGAAGAAACTGGCCCCGACCTGAAATTTGATGGGTAATGCGGCCCTCGGACTGAAAAGTTTGGAGACCCATGGTTTAAGACAATGCGGACTACGTAACTATTAAGACGAGTACGGTGATTGCGCATTTTAAAATGTTGGGGTTCGGTACCACTGCTCTAGACACTTGACTATTAAATATCACCCACATTTATATCTGCCCAGAAAGCCCCGTTGTCATGGCAGCCATCTCTAGAAATGTCTTTATGCTAAACTAATATTGATAACCCTCTAGAACAGTGGTTCTTAAACTGAGTTCGAGCCAACCCCAGAAGTTCGGTGAATCAGTCTCAAGGGTTCGACGGTGGTCAATTCACACACCCTACAGATATGATTAACGATCGGATTAAGAAGAGTTCGGTGATTGGCATTGAAAACAGTTGGGGTTCGGTACTTCCAAAAAGATAAGAACCACTGCTCTAGTCCCTTGACTATTAAATATTACCCAAATTTATCTGTCCAGAAAGCCCCGTTGTCATGGCAACCGTCTGGCTACGGGTACCTGCTGTCTGTGGATTGTGCCGGAATGGGACTCTGTCTTCTGCTGTTGCTGCCCGTCTTGTCCAGTTTCTTCAAGCTCAGTGACGTCACTATCGTCCTGCTGGGGCTGGGCTTTAAGCTGATGAGGAATGTAGCGACGGGGTTTTGTACCCTCACATGGATGGTTTACGTTTCTGTTTTAGTTAGTTCCCCTGTTGGAGTCATATCGTCAGGGTCAAGGTTAGTCTATTTTTATATTTCTAAAAATAAATTTAAGCACATTAACATTAATTTTTTTTTGAAAAACACTTTTAATATTTAAAAAAAAAAAACACTTAAAATTTTGGCGTTTTATGAAGTGCTCAAAAATAGAATAATCCCATATGCTAGCAACTTTGATAAAAAGCAAAAATATGGACAAAGACGTTTTTCAAAATACCAAAAAATCAAATTATACTAACCCTTGTAAATATAGACCATCACGAATACCAGAAAAACAGTCGCCTTATATCGTTTTCCAGAATGGACATAGCCCAAATGGGAAAACTGTGGTTTTTTGGAAATCTCATTTGGGCAATCGTTCATACCGGCATGTGTCTTTTTGGCTAACGTTCGGCATCCGTAGGTTATTAACAAAGATAATATTTTCTTCATTCCTATAAACTATATTGATGTATTAAAGACTTGTATTTTTCTTAAAAGTCAATTATGCTGAGCACGACGGTGTTTTGTAGACTTTAAAAATTTACATTAGTTATGGCTTGAAATTTTTCATCTAAGTTTAGCTGCACACTGAGCAAGGCTGTTTTTAACTATTTGGTCTCCAGGTCTATACCTGACCAAGGCTGTATTTACCCATTTGGTTTTGTCCCCAGGTCCATACTAAGCAAGGCCGTGTGTGATGACGAGACGGGCAAGGTTTTCGCCCTCGCCTCCAGCGCTGAGACCCTGGCTAAGCTGCTGGGCTCTGTCGTGTTTGTCAACATCTACGCCGCTACGCTGGACATCTGGGCGGGGCTGGCCTACATCTCAGCTGCACTGGTCACTCTCGACCTCATCATTTTAATGGTCAGTTTATACAGCACAAACGCACTGGTTTATTTACCTACAAAAGCTGTACACAAAAACTAATGCAATGGATATATTTGCAATTTTCTAGTTAATGTGTTATGAAGTCTAAAAGGTGGGACATGTTCATAACATTTTACTTGTCTTTCTCGTAGTTGAAAAATAATACCAGTGCAAGCTTTAAAAAATATTTATCTTTACTAGTTTTAGCAATATATTTTAGTTAAATTTATCTTTACATGAAACTAAATTTTAAATAAATAGAGGCTGTAAGAATCGGAGTTGTCGGGCATGTTGGAAAGTCCCGAGTTCGATCCCTCCAGGAGATAAGGCTCGTCAGCTGGGGACATCAACCCATCTAGGAGATAAAACTCCGATAGGATAACCAACTCTAGTTTCCTTTTGACAGCCCCGGCGACACCGAAAAGTCCTGTCTCTTAGGTCCATCAGTTGTCGCCTGATGCATGGGCAACATCTGGCTCTTCTCAACCTACAGCCCAGGCTTTGTGATTGGATTTTCCAGTCCGCAGTCATCCAACGGTCTATTAGAATACAGAGCCATTTTAGTATATACTAGCCGACCCGCGGCGCATCATATGCCGCTGTTTAGTTTTTTTATTTGCTACTTTTCAGTAATTCATAATTTGTGAATTCGACAGTACCCCACCCCCTCCTTTCCACCAACCCCTACCCTACCCCCGTCGTGAAAGCAGCCTACTCTTAGTTACTTCCCCTTAGTTCAAATTAGTTACAAACTAAATTAGCTGCCCCTAATAGCCGTCACTAAACCCGGCTCTACGATTGTAAACATTTAACGTGAACCACAGCTAGGCGCGCTTACAGCTTGGTGTTTTCTATGGTCTCCATGAAGAAAATTATATATATTGTAAATACGGGCCTATAGTATTTATATTAGACCCAGAAATTAGAAACAAATGTTTAACAAAATATAACGTGCTTTGTTTTATTAAACCTAGGTGTGGTTGTGCATTCGGTACCAGACAAAGCCGGTCGTTGACCCTTTGCCCAAGAACTACCAGAGTGTGTGTAGCCGTGATACCACCCTGCATATACCCAGTGAGACGGAGAAGAAAGATCCAGAAACAACGATGTCCAGCAGTGATGCTCTGCACTAGTGCATCCTTCCCTCCTCCTTCCCTCCCTCCATTCACTCATACTCCCCACCCCCACCCATCTATACACATATCACATATTATGCTCAAAGCAATTCATCCTACTGTATTCTATGTAAATAAATAAAAAGGCAGTGATCTCCCCTAAACTTTCTTATAATATTTTTATATAACACTACGGGGGATGGCAACTCGGGCTATAGACAATATTTTTTAATCAATTTTTAATTACTTAAACGTTTTAAAATAGAATAGAATCTCGTAGAAAAAGAATTGCACACCAAGTGAAAGCAAAACAAAATGTGTATAATATTGCGGAATATTATTAGCACTTTATAGATTTACATGCGTTTTTTGAGAAATCGGAAATAGCTAAAGTTACTACTTCTGGTCAACGGAAATTGCTCACAATTTGAACGAAGGCAGAGAATTAGATCTTTTACTTATATGTGAAATTTCATTTATCTATCTGAAATAGTAATCAAGACTTTCTCTATACTTCGTATATACGAGAAAGTAAAAAAATAATTAGATGAAAAATCCAAAAATTATCTCACATTTGTTGTAGATCTTTCACAACTATGGTTAAATGTTGTATACTTCATTCTATGTGTAAGTTTAAGGAACAATTTCTTTTGTTCAGTGATTTTTTTTTTCAAAATTGCGCCACCAATCTCATGATGGGACGGCTACTATGAAAGTCTCAGGGAGATCTGAGCAAATGTTTTTAATGAAATTATGTTAATATGCACTTTGTCAGTTTTATTAGTTTCGTATGATTTAGTAAAACATAAAAAGCAACGTAATATTTATTTTCCACTAGTAATACCATATTACTCATTCTGTACCGTATCTAAGCATTTTGTAAAATGACAGGCCCTCAAACCACTGACATAATGTATAATATCCCCTCTCAAAAAGGTGAGGCTAATGAACCCAAGAGGGTAATTCATCAGTGGGGTATGACAGGTGTTTAATGACCTCGGGAGGAGGGGGTAACTTTCGAGACCTACCTTTTCAGAACTTTGACATACTGACACAAAAAAACTCAAACGTTGATTGGACTGTAATTAGCATTAATGTCTGGCGACATCGGGCCGTTTATTGTTTTGTATGATGGGGATCAAAAAGGGCTCAATTGAAGTAGGTCACATCAGCGCGAGTAGCGTGAGCCACCTGGCGGTGTAGCGTAACGTTATGAATGGCTTTACAAGTTAATATATTACGAAATGGGGGTAATGTAGGAGGTTAAACATAAAAAAAAAATAATAATGCTGGTATGTTACATCTTCATCTGCTAGTAAAAAATTCGATGGTAGACATGACAGGTAGACACAGAGACAGACATAACCTTCTACCTATATCTCTCTTATATATATATATATATATATATATATATATATATATATATATATATATATATATATATATATATATATATATATATATATATATATATATATATATATACATTGCCTACATATATATGTATATATATACATATATATTTATATACATATTTATTATACATATTTATACACTCACACGCACACACACACACAGAAACACATGCATACACACACGCACGCACGCACGCACGCACACACACATACATATATATGAACTAAATTTAATGGTCCTTATTGTCATAAAAAAATAGATCAATCGATTATTTAGCGTCTAGTTAACTGTTAAAAACATTTGCATGCCTGCTCACGATAACGAGTTGTTATTATCTCGATGTTCTCTAAGGAAAACGCGGCTCTAAAACCGAATAGAAATAACATGCCATCAGCAGAACGTTGGAGTTGAACCAGGAGTAACTGAACCAAACATCTTTCATGGTCCTGCTGGTACCCCGTGTTTTTGCTAGCGAGGGGTAAAGTAATTGAGGGGAGTGAAGGTGAGGGGTGGATGCGTTACATCAGTAAAGCTGTTTTCGTCCCGTGCCCAAAATTTAAAAAAAAGGGGGGGGGGGGGGTTAACCGCTGTAAGATGAAGACATGACGCAAGACAGAGTTCTAGTCTGATCAAGATCAAACGGCTGCTCGTTGGAAACACAAGATCTAACAGCTGCAGTTTTATGCTAATTTTTATAGATAGAACAACCGTAGGTGCATTCTTAATGTTGAAGTATTTCCGTCTCGGTTCAATTTTGTTATTGTTGTTTCAATATTGATAAAAAATGACCCCCCCCCCTCCTCCCAGCCCCCTCCCCGCATAGAAGTCTAAAAGAAACTCTGCTTTTTCGTGCTAAAAATGGAATAGGATTTTGTTAATTTTCGCCGTTTTACACCTTCCTACTTTCTTGTATGCAGAGTACAGAAGACGTGTGGTAGTCAGGGGAAAAATTAGCAATTTTGTTATTGTGTCTGTGTGTCTGTGTGTGTCTGTGTGTGTCTGTTTGTGTCTGTTTGTGTGTTTGTGTGAATACTGTAACTTGAGAACTATTTCATAGGTTGATAAAATTTCATATTTAAATGTTATATAAAATTTTGTAATTTTTTATGTTATTTTTCCTTCTTAACTGTAAATTCCTCCAACACAATTAAGTATTAGGTGTCAACACGTTATGCGCCGCTGACACCGAATTCAGCCTGCTTTTCTTTTTGGATTTGCTTTCATAGCCTTTGTCCAACCAAGATCAAACTACAAGGCAGCAGTTGTTTGATTTGGGAGTTGTCTCTCCTAGGTGGGTTGCTTTCTCCATCCGTCGAGCCTCATTTGTTTTTCTATCCACTTTTCGACAGGAAACTTATTTCCCTTGAACTCTTTCGTCGGCATTTATATCTTATTCTACCAATTCAATAAAAAACAAAACTTCACTGCCGCTACGTAAATCCTATCTGAAATTCTAGTGATGTTTTTTTTTAAATACTACACAATAGATAATACATGAAACCGTGTCAAGCTCTATATAAAATGACACAGAACATTTGTACAAGGTTTCATAAGTTTTGTTTATAAAACGTTCCAAATTACATTGACGCATATATGACTTTCTCCCTAGGCAACAATGGTCAACAGGATGTTGTCCAAATGTTGACCGAGGCTCAGACCGTATAAAACGCTGACCCTTGACCTATCCTCATGTAAAGCTAGATTTGTCAATGGAACGTCTGACATGAAGTGACGTGTAAATACAGAAAAACACACGCCTATCTTTCCCTGTGAATGCAACCAGAGAAACCACCCATTGACGTAGTCGATCTCCTGATATAGAAAAAAAAACAACGATTTCTTTATTCTGATGAAATTGACCCCACGGTCTTCCATAGATTTTCCAAGCCAGCCGGTTAATCATATTCATAGCGTTGGGCCCAAATTGCAAATGAGTGAGTTTGTCCCAAAGATCTAATGAGAAATTGATCTCTTGTTTTGGCTTCGATCGAAGGGGGACAACTCTAAGGAAAGTCATAGATGCCCCTGTCAAGCCCTGCTTGGATGCGAACGATGGCTGAAAAAAAAATACGGAAGGGTGGGGAAAAAACCAATTAGAAAAAAAGTGAAGGAGAAGAAATTTCTCAAAGACGGCGATGGATTAGAAAATAAAGATGGGGGTGTGTGTGTGTGGGGGGGGGGGGGGTATAAAAAATCGGTGTCGACAAAAAGACATGTAGTGGGGGGGGGGGGGGGTTGAAATGCCAGTGCAGCTTGAAGCAAAAGGTAATAAGCTGAACGGTTGAAAGAAAGTCCGGCTAATGTTAGGGTATGTCGTAAAGACTCGTCTTAAAGTAGATGTGCACATCAGACTAGTTTTGCGACAAAGACGAAAACTATTCAATTAATTATTAATAATGTAAAAAACGTTATGCTAGTTCGTATAGTGAATCGTCATTTCCTATAATGCCGTATAGAATTTGATTGGAAAATAAAAATTATATAATGCAGAGAAAACTCTTTCAAAACTAGTTATCAGTAATGATAAAGCAGTATTCTTTTCAAATTTCTCAATTATCGAGTAGATCCACTACGAAGTCTATGAGCCGCTCCACCTCCTAAACAAGCCCAAGTCTATGGGCTTTTCTATCTCCCAAATAAACCCAAGTCTATGGGCTTTTTTATCTCCCAAACAAGCCCAAGTCTATGGGCTTTTCTATCTCCAAAACAAGCCCAAGTCTATGGGCTTTTCTATCTCCCAAACAACCCAAGCCTATGGTCCGTTTGACCTACCCAGCGTGCCGCCCATAATTCTATAAATAGAACATGGAAAACCCGGTAGAAATATTGACCATTCTCTCAACCTTCTGACAAAACTGTGGTTCGATCTATTGACCCGCATCAAACCGATCAACAGATATGTAGGTCGCTCATCGCTAACTCATCATCAGTTCACTCATTTGTCAGATTCGGTCTAGCAGACGTCAACCTTACGGCGGACAGAAGTGTGTGAAGAAATGAAGTGACGTCTTGACGTCTTCATCTCGCGAGACGTGTTATACCGTACACGTCCCTCAACAAAACTTTATGCCAGATAAGCAAAACTGGCGCCTTATCCTTGTTTTAGTACGTCCCGATCCAGTAAATGTATTTTTAAAACGTTGCCATGGAAACCAAGCAACGCGAACGTGATTTTTTGTGGGTTCTGTTTGAGGGGGCGGTGCCACCAGACAGTCACGTGATTACCGTAATGTCATCACTGCCTCTTAGCCATGAATCAGATATAGGAAATCAAAAAGAAACTTTTACGTTATTTGTTCAAGGCTTAAAATACTGAGTCAGTGTAAATACGACAGACACATGCGAAGACAAATTAGACATACAGCATGTATTTAAAAAGAACAAGATTGTGTTTTGTTTAGTACATAATTGAGGACAGGTTATCGGTATTTAAAAAAATAATCTACAAAGAGTGAATGGGGAGAGAGTAAATTGGAGAGAATAGAGAATAGCATAAAGGTTTAGAAGAAAAGAATGGCATTAATATAAGCAAAGAATTTTTAGTTCGAGCTTTCATCCCCCCCCCCTTTCACCCTATAGAACACCACATCGATGAACCACCACTACACCACCTTTGCATTATATAATCTGTGTCCGATCACTCATTTCCCACACACCATCCATCTACAAAAAAAATTGTGACCAACTTCTCTGACCCCCCCCCCCCTCACGCCTCCCCCCCCTCACGCCTCCCCCCCCCCCCATCAGTACTGCCACGACCAATCCCACTTTATCATCAGCCCAGGCGACCATTAAAACCCACCCGTCCATCACGTGGTCTCAGCGGCCGACTATGACGGTGTCGGACGCCAACTGCCGCACGCAGCTGACAAAATACGTACTCAAGTGGGATAACTCGGGGACGCGGCAAAAGGGGCGAGAACTCAAGCACTTTGACAACACGTCACCCTCGTGTAGAGTACAAGTGCAAGATTTGAATATCGACCTACTGTCGTGTGGTTGTGTCTCAGTAATGTGGTACATAAAGAGTTTCTTTTAGGGATCTCGTCGTCTACACTCCCCCCCCCCGGACCGAAATAAAATTTATATAGAACATATATACTTTTATCAGTCCCCCCCCCCCCCCCCCCCCGCAATCTCCCTCGGAGAACCGAAGAAGAAAGTCTAAAAGAAACAATGGGTACATCTCTTTGGGAGAATTAAACGCACATGATATATATATATATATATATATATATATATATATATATATATATATATATATATATATATATATATATATATATATATATATATATAGCCTGTGTGTTTAAAAATATAGGTGTATATTTTCAATTAGCATTATGTAAGTGCTATATTAAATCAAACTTTCATCTACATTTTAGTAGCGTAGCGGGGGGGGGGGGGGACGACGGGGGGGGGCGGGGGGGACATATGTCCATGGGCACCGACCTTAGGGGGCGACATAATGGGTTGGAAAAATAAATTGAAAGGTTGAGGGGGGGGGGTGCAAATTGAAAGTTTGAGGAGGGAGGGGGTGCAAATCAAAATCTTGAGGGGGGGTGCACTTGTCCCCGGGCGCCGGGAAGGGTCGCTGAGCCTCTGCTACATTTAACATCAAGTTGAAATCTACACACAACATCAGTCGCACATCATCAAGATTTTTCATCAAATGCTGTTTAATCATTAGTTTCAGCTTTTCTATCTGTTTGATAATGTGTTTCATTGAATATTTCTTTCAAATTTGTAGCTTATTCTATACTTGTATCAGGAAAAAAAGCATTCGAGAAAAACCTCTTTTCTGTTATGTTTCATATTTTCAATTTGATTTATCCCGTTTATTTTCAACATATTATTCAGGAACAACAAATGTAGTTTTAAGTGAAACGAGATTTAACGAATGATCAAATTTATTTGGTGCAGATTCGGTTGATTTGACCTGATTGTGTCGTGTTTCAAATTTAAATGAACGCTGGGAAAAAAAATTATCTAAAAAATCTTCAACAGATTTATTTTTTAATTCAACCGATTCCCCTGCATTTTGTCGTCCCATCTTTCTTCGATAATGATTTCGTTAAAAAAATTAAAGAAACTAATCTATGTAATTTAGCACACTATTATTTTTATGGAGAGACAGCCTTTCAGTTTTGTCTCTGCCTGCTATCACATAGCAACGAGTGAAGAAAAAAACTTCATTTCATGAGTGTGGTAAAATCTAATATGTAACATGCGCTAATTAATTAGTTTAAAAACGGAAGTTTCAAGTGAAAATTCTACCTGCTATTATCGTTAGATGATAGCTTGAATATTTCCTAAGTTTAAAGCTAAGATAACAAAACAAAATTTAATTTTTACTAAGATTTCATAGTTATTTCCCTTACCCTTTCCATTACACATGTTAATATTATATCTTGCTCAAATTTTCAATCAGGGATTATCCTTTTTTTTTAAATTTTATACACATTAATTTAGTTTGAGTTTAATATTAAGTGTTTGTTATTAAAATTTAATTATTCATAGATATATTATCATTCGTATGAGTTGTGCCAAAGTTTGGGTCAAACGTATGTGTGAGTGTGTGTGTGTGGGGGGGGGGGGTAGCAGCTGAAAGCCAATGTTGAGCAAACAGCATTGAGTTCCACAAGGGCAGATAAAAAAATAGCAGTATCTAATCAGCAGTTTTAGTGTCACATATCTTTTCAATACAATTACACATAACTTCAACCAAATACAAGTTACTCGCCCATAGGCTTGTTTCACAATTTTAATCCTATTTTCCTTATATGCCTTTGTTTCTAAAAGGATGTTTTATTAATAAGTCGTTAATTTGATTGTTTGTTGCTATTGTTGTTGTTGTTGTTGTTGTTATTGTTATCATTATTATTATTATTGTTATTGTTATTATTATTATTATTATTATTATTATTATTATTATTATTATTATTATTGTTATTATTATTATTATTTTTATTATTTTTATTATTTTTATTATTATTATTTTTATGTTTGTAGAAGTATAACACGAATGTAATAAAAAAAATACTTATGAATTTTGTATTTCGCCTTTTCAATATAGAACAAAATTGAAAAGCTTACACACAATCTAGTCTGTACATACAGAATATCTTTTTTTACTTACGTCAGTGACATCAAATGTCAAGTACACAGAAAAGCTAACATTACGGCAGCGACATCAAATGTCAAGTTCACAGAAAAGCTAAAATTACGTCAGCGACATCAAATGTCAAGTACACAGAAAAGCTAACATTACGGCAGCGACATCAAATGTCAAGTACACAGAAAAGCTAAAATTACGTCAGCGACATCAAATGTCAAGTACACAGAAAAGCTAAAATTACGTCAGCGACATCAAATGTCAAGTACACAGAAAAGCTAAAATTACGTCAGCGACATCAAATGTCAAGTACACAGAAAAGCTAAAATTACGTCAGCGACATCAAATGTCAAGTACACAGAAAAGCTAAAATTACGTCAGCGACATCAAATGTCAAGTACACAGAAAAGCTAAAATTACATCAGCGATATCAAATGTCAAGTGCACAGAAAATCTAAAATTACATCCAAGACATCAAATGTCAAGACCATCTGGATAAACCATTTCATCTACGTCAGCTTTGTTATCATTTTATCATCGTTCACCTTGGCTAAAAAAATTGCAATCCCGTTGCAGAAAAGTGCTGAGCGAACAGAAATGCGTGAAATATTAAACACGTCTGAAACAATATCCTTACAAACATTGAGCAATAAATACTAAAGCTCCTGGTGTCAAGAAAAATATGGACTATCGCTTGCTAAATCTGTTATTTTGTTTTTAATTTCACACCATGTGTATGCAGGTAGCGTCAATTATGAATGTCATTAGAATACATTTAGAAAGGTTGTAGGCCTATATAAATGTGGACATTTGAAGCGTAGCATCATCTGAAACTTCACTTCAAACTGTTTCATTGCTCTCTACAGCAACTGTTTTTCTTGAAGGTAAATAAGACTTCTCGCTGCTAGTTAATTTAATTGATATTTTAAAAAAGATTTTAAAAAACATGGGAAGTATATTAATGAGATTAAGATGTCTAATTTTAATAAAGAAACATTGAATTGATTGTTTTGGCATTGGTAAGCATTATGTGCAGCATTAACATTTCAGCAATTTTAAAATAACGATTATGTTTAAGTTTACAGACTCAACAAATAGTCAACATACAACAGACATTTTAGTCTTTTTAAAATGTAGATAATTTTTAGCGCAATTTCCATTCTGGAGAATTGCGTTTATTAACTCGTCATTTCTGGGAATGGATGGATGGATGGATGGATGAATGTGTGTCCGGTCTTTAAGTCGTATCTCCTCCTCAACGAAGCAATATCGATGACTAGTTCCAAAAGCAATTATGTTAAGCAAGTTACGAGAATGAGCATAGGCTATAAAAATTCCGGGTTTCTTTCATGTATTTCCCGGAAAAGCCAAAAAACCTCGAAAAAATGCAGTTTTTGGCCCATATCCCGGCAACCAGACCACTTGGCGACTTGAAACATGTACCAATCGATTCCTGTCATAATTTAGAACAATATTGCCAAAGAAAGTTTTCAAAAATATCCTCTCGTTCGGTCACAAATTTTAAAAATACATAAACACCTACAAACCGATCGTTCTTCTAGCTTGAACGCACCCCAACATTATACGTCAGAGCTATTTTTAGATAACATAAGGAAATTGCGCATAAATGTCACTAGACTTTTTTAATTAACTTGTTTTTTAAAGTTGTGTCATATTTTTAGCTTGATAGACCTAAACCTAACCAGAACACAATCCTTAGCTTGATATACCTAAACCTAACAGGAACACAATCCTTAGCTTGATATACCTAAACCTAACAGGAGCACAATCCTTAGCTTGATATACCTAAACCTAACCAGAACACAATCCTTAGCGTGATATACCTAAACCTAAACTTAACACAATCCTTAGCTTGATATATCTAAACCTAACCGGAACACAATCCTTAGCTTGATATACCTAAACCTAACAGGAACACAATCCTTAGCTTGATATACCTAAACCTAACCGGAACACAATCCTTAGCTTGATATACCTAAACCTAAACTTAACACAATCCTTAGCTTGATATATCTAAACCTAACCGGAACACAATCCTTAGCTTGATATAATAATATCTAAACCTAACCGGAACACAATCCTTAGCTTGATATAATAAAATCTAAACCTAACCGGAACACAATCCTTTGCTTCAGATGCGTGACATTTACCTCGCTGTGTTTGTGGCGTCCATTGCCCTTACCCACGGGGCTAACACCAGGCTACAGAGGAAAGATCTGCTGGATGGTCTTCTTGGTGGTGATCTTGTAGGTGGTGTCGTAGATGGTGTCGTCGATGGTGTCGTAGATGGTGTCGTCGATGGTGTAGTTGATGAAAGTGGTCTGTTGGGTGGTCTTCTTGGTGGTGATGTTCTAGATAACCTTCTGGGTCCAATCGGCTCCGTGCTTGGAAATGTTCTAAGTCCTGACTTGGTGGGCAGTCTGTTGAGTGATGTTGGCATTAAATCCATCTTGGACTCTGTGAATAACCTGGTGTCTGCTGTGGTAGGTGTTGTGGATGGGCTACTGAAGGCTGTGTTGGCGGTTCTAGAGGGCGTCGATTTGTCAAACACAAGGTACAGTACAGACATCTTTACGATATTATTTTGTTAACTGCAAAAACTGTTTTAGCTTGAACATTGATCCTAACTGTACTAATTATATCTAAATTACATTATAGAATTCATTACGATATTATTTTATAACTGTAATAGCTATTTTAGTTTTTAAATTATGAAAAAAAGTTAAAGACAAGATATAGTTTCCTTTCTTGCTATCCTAACTGTACTAATAATATCTAATTCGTTTTCCACCTGAAGCGAAGTGATCAAGAAATTTGACGCCATTCCCTGTAACAAACTGTGCCCAGTCTGTGCCCTACTAAAACCAGCTGACATTCAACCAACTTGTACCAGCTACTGTAAGGCCACATGCAGATGGGTGTTTTGATTCATTCAAGCAGGTTGGGTTTTATTAAACACAAATATTTCTGATTTATCAAAGCATTTACTGTTTGAAATAGCGTTAATAAATAATCTTTTTATTTTATAGTAACAATAACATTTCACTTAAATTGATTCGAGTTCTTTTAATTTCATTTTTTCACAGATCGTGATGCTAATCAAGAGATGTGTCGGAAAACTATGTGTTGTGTTTTTCGTCTTATGTTAAACGTTCAATAAAATCTATCTCGCAGGCGTACTTATTTTGGAGTTTTTTTTATTACGGCAGTCACCTGAAATTACTCAAAATTTGACAGAAAACATAATTAGATCTTTTACTTATATTTGAAATTTCGTATATCTATCATAAACAGTACTCAAGTTACAGGCATTTGAAAAACCGAATATATGGAATTTCATCAATCTAGCTTTAAAGATACTGAAGTTATCTTTTAAATCTGTTAACGTTTTCGAGTTTATTAAATTTTAAAACACACCACGAGCAGATCAAATTATCATAAAAGATTAAATCAATCGAATCATTGATTGATCTCGTTAAAAAAAGCATGATCCTGGATTGTTAAAGCTTACTAGCATAAAAATGTTGACAGAATTAAAACTCAAATCACCAGTAAAAATGTTCTCAAAGTAGATGATAATTTAGCTGGCAGCAAAATATGCATGTCGATTAGCAGTTAGTGACAGCAATGAAGAAAATTGTGAAACCACAAATGTTTTTTTTAGAAGTCGAATGTCTAATAAGTCAGCCCTCTACTGTTTACCATATATTTAAACCCGACGAACTATAGTAATTAAACTTATCCATTTGGATTTGGTACAGATTGAGTGCATTTATTTCTGTAACTTTGGTATATGTAGTGATTTTAGTTTGGTTTACACACTATGCTCTGCTACCTCTACTTTCCCCAATGTGAATCAGGTACCCATCAAAACTGAGTGGACTCATGACGTATAATGGTCTTGAGCCAATTTGAGTCAGCAACATTGGAAAAAAAACGACTACCACAAATGAATAGTGGCATAATATATCAATCAAGAACAAACAGTTTAGCAGATATTTTGCAATATGAATAATAACGAAAATTGAAAACAGTGGCATATACCATCGCTCTATACCACTAAAAGGATATGGGGTTAGGTAGGGCTAACCACCAACTTGTCTCAGAAACAGAAAAGCGCAAAATAAATCAACAAAGAAATAATTGGCGACTAGATTTCATTATATGAACCATCTCTAATTTCTATACTAGAGAATACCAGAAATAATTGTTTAATACAGAGTCTTTAAAAAAATTACAAAAGCGCTATAAAGAATGTAAAGTAAATTTTATTAAATATATAATAAAAATATAAAACAGTTTTCCTTGAGGAACATCCATTAGTAGTCGCGGAAACCTGAAAACTAAAACAAAATTTTACAAACTTACATTGTTTAAAAATAGTAAAATTTAATTTTTCTGAGAAATTTGTTGGAGATTTTATTAAATAAATCAGAAGAATTCGTAAAAAAAAAATGTGATGAAACAAACCTCAAAACTGCCAGCGACACGTGGTTTTACAGTAGCTGTAGCAGACAGCTCGAACTTTGGGTCGCTGCAGGATGTTACACACTGGGCACAGTTTGTTACAGGGAATGGCGTCAAATAGCTTGATCATCTCCCTTGATATGGAAACAATGTAGATATTTGTACGGTAATGATCGCAATATAACTTTTTTTTTTCTGCGTTCTTAATTTTTAGTGTTGGAACTGGTTATGCGCCATTTAGGCCGTTGACTCAAATTTCAGCGTGCTTTTCTTTTTGGATTTGCTTCCGTAGCCTTTGTCCAACCAAGAACAAACTACAAGGCAGCAGTTGTTTGATTTTGGACTTGTCTCTCCTAGAAGAGTGGCTGTCCCCAGCTAACGAGCCTCATCTGCCCGAGGGTTTGAACTCGAGACTTTTCGGTTTCGCAACCATGAGCTTTACCGACTCGACAACGCCGACTCAATTCGATGTTGCCAAAGACTTTACAATAAACCGTACGACTTCTACTTCTTTCTCATAGAATTAAGTAAAGGGTAGCTTCATATCACAAGGTGATAGAAAAATAATTATCTATATCCACGTAATGAATCACCTTTTTAGAAAGGGAGACTTATCTAAACCGCGATTACACTTGCAACATGTATACCATACATGTGCGACATGTATAACATACATGTCTTTAAAAAATTAACCAAATTAATATTTTATGAACATATTTTCATACGGAATATATATACTTAATTGTTGCGATGTTTTATTCTAGACATGTGTAGTATACATTTCTTTTAAAAAAACAACTCGCAACAAATTAATACTATACTTTCTTGTTACGAGTTGATTTTTAGACATGTAAAGTATACATAAACTCGGTGTCATATTTTAAAACAAACAATTCTCATAATGTGAATTCTTATACAGCAAATGCAGTAAACAAATAATATCGTTAGGATTTAGTTACTATACTTTTTGTTTGTGGTTATGATCTGATCTAGAACGCTCCACTCTGCGTCTATTAAATTGAGGAATATTCCAATCCTTTTGGCCATGCGGATGCACCAGTCCTCCACTTTAACCGTGAGGGCGGGTAGGTGCCACAGCATTGAGCTGGCCGAAGCTACGACATCATTAACTCCACTCATCACCTCAGACAGGATCTCATCTAAAGCGTCTTGAAAAGTTTCATTGGCTTCAGTTTCTTGTCCAAATGCTATGGACGCTACGAGCACTGCTAGGTACAGATTGCGCATCTGGAAATAATTCTCACATTTAAAAAGTTTTTCGAGGAAACGTGTTTTTTTTTGTAGTAATATATCACAACAAATTAAAAAATTCTAAATTAAAATGTAGAATACTAAAAATTAAAAAATTAAAATAACTTTACTCAAAGATTTGATCGCTTAAATATATAAGAGATCTCATGAGCGACCAAAGTTTTTAATTTTAGTAATTCGTTCAAAATCTAGTTGACACTACATAGGCTACAACTGAAAATATTTGCGGTATTATACATTCGGTCTATCCTTGTGTTCTTGCACATTAATCTCCGGAATGTATAGGCACACAATCTGGTCTAAACACCGAGTTTATGTAACAGGTGATCTCTAAAATTGATCTCTAACAATTTCCTGGTCGAAAATAGGTAACGAAATCTATCAACCGTGAAGTGAAAATAGTTCACACTTGACAGCCCTCTCATGAAGCGATCGCTAGTATTTTTTAAATCTCCCCTAATGGATATTGTAATTGAATAAAGTAATTTGTAAATTAAATTGTCTCTCCAATTAGAATAAAAAGTAAATATTCTTGCATCGTCATGCATGATCTACTATAGTGCCAAATTTCAGGTCAATCGGACAGATTTCTAGCGAGTAAAAATAAAAAGACTTTTTTAAAAATCTCACAAAAAAAAACATTTGAAGAAAAATGCTTTATTACATTCACAAATTTAAAAAAAGTCACAAATTAAAAAATGGGCTGAAAAGTAAAATAAATAAATTTTGTTTTGGTGTAGCTTTATTCAAGTTAATGCTGGTATGACTAAAATATTCGCCTTAAAATCCATCCTGTAAATTGTGATCTCTAAAACTAAGTTAACTTCCCCTTATTCGTTCATGGTCGACGAAATCAGCCAACGTTGAACCTAGAAGAGTTCACCCTCAACAACCTTCTGATCAACCAATCACTAGTCCATATAGTTATCTTGTTAACTCCCCTTTTTTATTTTTTGAAATTAGTGATTGTTTAATTAAATGACTAAATGTCGAATTACCCAATTTTAGTTAATTCGGACGATAAGAAGTGGGTTAAATTAAGATTGCAAGATTTGCGTAATCACACACACACACACACACAAACACACGCACGCACACACACAGACAAACTTTTTGAGAAAACTAGATAAAATCCCTTAAAATAAACCAATATGGGCTTATTCTTTGGGCTTCCTACAAGCTTGTAAAATGCTGTTCTATTTATAGGAGCAAGGTACCCTAGACAAAAAGTCTTGCTTATATCAACAACTTCATCAGACCAGACGAGCCAAGTTAGGAGGATAGTTCACATCTTGATCTGATTGCTTTAAGTGGAAACAAACTTGATATAATAGCAATAACACTTGCACATTCTACTCCAAAAGTCACGTGTTCGTAATCAGGCCTCAAAACCCGGAGGATTATTGGCTAAGATCGACTTTTAATTGTCAGTCCAATTAACCTAATTGTTGCCGTGTCAACTGACATCAACTTTTAATTGTCAGTCCAATTAACCTAATTGTTGGCGTGTCAACTGACATCAACTTTTAATTGTCAGTCCAATTAACCTAATTGTTGCCGTGTCAACTGACATCAACTTTTAATTGTCAGTCTAACCAGCCTGTGGGGTCATTCATAAATGACGTCACGCTTTTTTTGGCCGATTTTTACCACCCCCTCTCCCCTTCGTCACATATGCTCACAAAAAGCCACCACCAAAATGACGTCACACCTCAGCCTACACCCCCCCCCCCCTCCCCAGAATAGCAGTTTAATGTTTCTTAAAATACGATATTTTTCCAAAATCTTGTCTGAATTCTATCAACATAGAATTCAGACAAGATTTTGGAGTATTTTTAATCAATTCTTATTACAATTTATTAAAACAGTTTTAAAACGCGATATAACGGCTATAGTTCGTTTTCTAACATTGCTTTTTTATAATGCAAAAGTGTGACGTCACACCATATGAACACCCCCCTTCCACTCATCTCACAACGTCACAAAATTACGGAGCCCCCTCTCCCCTACAAGTGTGACGTCATTTATAGACGACACCCCCCTCCCCCCCCCCCCCCCCCCCCAATAGTTGCTGTGTTCAAGTAGATCAACTTTTAATTGTCAGTCTAACTAGCTTGATTGTTGCAGCAATTTCCCCATAGCCTTGAAAAAATTGATGGGAAACCCATTTCACTTAAAATAAGTTGTAAGCACACGAAGTCACATTGTAGAGAGATGTGTTTAATCTGTAGATATGTTGTCGCCGGCCCATACCCAGCACGTTAAGAAATCGGCCAGTTTGTATGAAAGTAAAGCTATTTTAGTCAAAGAAATAATGTAATATTCAAAACACTTTAAGAAAGCATGAAGAACGGTTTCTTGAACGCGAGCAGGACATTAACATCCTTTTAATTAACCCGGCATCCCCAGCTTTAATTAATTAATCACTGTAAATTACCATAAATAATTTTGCCCAATGCTAATTACTTGACACTCGAGATTTTATAAACATGTCATAGGTCCTTTCAAAACGCGTAGTAAAATAACAACGTTACATTTTATTCATAATGTTATACGATAAATTCATTTCACAATCACTTTCCATAATTGTTTGTTGAATTAGAGCAGGGGTCGGCAACCTTTTGAAGCGGAAGAGCCAAAAGTTACAATTTTCAAAATTTCCCTGGTTTTAAAGAGCCACTAACTTTTTTTATTTCAAATATTTTATTATTTTATTAAGATTATTAGTATTTGTTCAAGGAGCTGGAGAGCCGCATCTTGATATCAAAAGAGCCGCATGCGGCTCGCGAGCCGCAGGTTGCCGACCCCTGAATTAGAGTAAAACAGGCTGATTCTGCTAAACGATATTTAACAAAGACTACAAATTAAAGATTACGTTTAATTTATGTTTACCCTGAATCTTCCAATGGCAATCAAAACGACTGTACAGGCTATAGAGAAAAGTACGTACGATAAAATGTCCAAAGGGTAATGTTTCAATATTCAAAGCATCGTGTTATTCGGTGCAGTTTAAATTATTATAATCGGTAATTTCCATTACTTATATATATATTAATTTTAAAAATAAATGTAAATATGTAGTAATAGAGTCTTAGATGACCTAATGATATAGACTTGTGTGTAATCATCTGCTTTATTTCTGACCTTGCTGAGCTGATACGTCCTTTATTGAAAATGTTCAGGTTTACTTGTACCATGAAAAAATGACGAGGTAAAATTACCTTGGCAATAATTAGCTTCATGCAAAATAGATCAGCATCAACAACAACGCGAGTGTCTTGTTTAAGCTTCAGGCATACATCAAAGTAAAAATAATAACAATAATACTGAGAGGTGGATTTTATTGAATGCTTAGCACAAGACGAAATACATTGAATATTTTTCCAAGAGAGGACTTGACGTTAATATCTGTGGAGCAACACATAGTAAAAAAAAAATTGTTAGAAAATTGCAAGGTCTAAAAGAATGTAATAGTTTTATTAAATGGTGTTTTTGTAAATAGGATAAAAAATAATGAAATTTAAAACCCAACCTGCTTGAATGAATCAAAACACCCATCGGCATGTTGCCTTACAGTAGCTGGTACAAGTTGGTTGAAGTTCAGCTGGTTTCAGGAGGGCACACACTGGGCACAGTTTGTTACAGGGAATGGCGTCAAATTTCTTGATCACTTCGCTTTAGGTGGAAACGAATAAGATATAATTAGTACAGTTAAGATAGCAAGAAAGGAAACTGAATCTTGTCTTAAACTTTTTTTCATAATTTAAAAACTAAAATAGCTATTAAAGTTAACAAAATAATATCGTATAGAATTCTATAATGTAATTTGGATATAATTCGTACAGTTAGGATCAATAGTATTTCGTCGAACGGATTATTTTCATAATGTTCAAACTAAAACAGTTTTTTGAAGTCAACAAAATAATATCGTAAAGATGTCTGTACTGTACCTTGTGTTGGACAGATCGACGCCCTCTAAAACCGCCAACACAGCCTTCAGTAGCTCATCCACAACACCTACCACAGCAGACACCAGGTTATTCACAGAGTCCAAGATGGATTTAATGCCAACATCACTCAACAGACTGCCCACTACGTCAGAACTTAGTACATTTCCAATCACGGAGCTGATTAGACCGCTCGGACCCACAAGGTTATCTAGAACATCACCACCAAGAAGACCACCCAACAGACCACCTTCATCAACTAAACCATCGACGACACCATCTACGACACCATCTACGACACCATCTACGACACCACTTACAAGATCACCACCAAGAAGACCATCCAGCAGATCTTTCCTCTGTAGCCTGGTGTTAGCTCCGTGGGTAAGGGCAATGGACGCCACAAACACAGCGAGGTAAATGACACGCATCTGAAGCAAAAGATTGTGTTCCGGTTAGGTTTAGATATTATTATATCAAGCTAAGGATTGTGTTCCGGTTAGGTTTAGGTATATCAAGCTAAGGATTGTGTTAAGGTTAGGTTTAGGTATATCAAGCTAAGGATTGTGTTCCGGTTAGGTTTAGATATCTTTTAATCATAGGATTTTGTTCTGGTTAAGTTTAGGTATATCAAGCTTAAATTAATTAAACAGTTTACAGAAGATAATTTTAGTTTTAAAATTTTAACTGCGTTAATTTTTTATACGCAAAAAGAAGCAAAACACATTATGTAATTTCTAATTTAATGTTTATTTTACATTTAAGTCCCACATATCACTACCTAACACTGACATACTGTCACATCTAAAAGACATTTTATTATCATTCTCATGTTAACAAGCAGATTTGTGGTAAGCTAACTTTTAAATATTTACCTTCAAATTAATATTTCAGGCGAGGTTGCTAGATCGTCAGGTAGGTTGCTGGTAGGTTGCTGGTAGGTTGCTGATGATACTAGGTTCAAGAGTCCCCATATTTATATACCAATTCTTTAAATAAATTCAAATGAAATAGTTTTTTTATCTGTCATGCGCAGAGTGTAAAATTAAACGAGTAATGGCCTCAATATTAGCGGCCCGTACCATTACGTGTGTTGCTTGTCTCAGCTCAATGCTAGATAAGAGTAAAATTAAACGAGTAATGGCCTTAGTATTAGCGGCCCCTACCATTATGAGTGTCCTGGGTGTTGCTGCAAACAGCTCACGGCTAGATAAGAGAAATATTAGACAGTGGCCAGGACATTTTTTTTGTATAAAGTGTGAAAAGTTTTTCAGATAAAGCTGTTTAATTAAGACACGGATTTAATAGGTTTTCAGGCAGGTAGTGATGGTGAGTAGATTGAGAGCAACTGGTGAAGTTTGAATATGTTAGTTGTTGTAGTGTGTTTTATGTTTGTGCATGTTTGATTATTGTATTGGACTAAGAAATGGTTATGTTAAAGGAAATTTTGTGTTTTTATGTTTTGACTTTTTTGGTCTGTGCACATGTGTGACGGCTCTAAAATGTGTCGGGTTTGTTTAGTTGTCACATACAGAGATTCTGCTACATGATCGTCACTTTGGTCCGAGCGTCGTAGCCAGGTCACATGATCTCAAGGATTATATGTGTAACCAAGATGGCGGAGGGGGGGGGGGGGAGAAGAAAGGGTTAGTTGTAAAACACAATATGCATTATATCTCTTTGTAGAAAAGTATAAAAAACGACTCCCCAATTCCATTGATATGCTTATATACCTAAATTATGTATAATATATATATATATATATATATATATATATATATATATATATATATATATATATATATATATATATATATATAGCAATTTTTGAAAACGTTAGTGGAAATGATTTCACATGCGACATTGCATTGTAATGCTACATTTTTAGACCTGACAATCAATAAGGCAGGTGAAGTAGAGTTTGCCTTTATCTTGACCAAGGCATATGAAGCTATAGTGTTTTCAACAGTAGGCCCTCAACTCGTTAGGACTCAGGTCTGTATGACTTGCCCTACCTCCCGACCACACTGCTCCATGCTCTAATGCAGGGGTCTCCAAACTATGGCCCGTGGGCTGGATGCTGCCCACAAAGTCCTCTCATCCGGCCCGCGGAGATCTTTTTGTCAACGGAAAAAAAACGTTTGTTGGTGATGGCTGAGAAACTTTGCTCAGAAAAATCACGACATGCCTGGAAGAAACTGGCCCCCGAACTGAAATTTGATAGTTAATGCGGCCCTCGGACTGAAAAGTTTGGAGACCCCTGCTCTAAATTGTAAACATTAACAGTAACGTTTCAAGAAAAACAGTTTAAATTAGATATTTGGAAGTTGATTTTATTTTGAAAAAAAAGTTTTTCCAGATGTTATTTCAGATATTCTTGGTACATCGCCTCTTCTATACCTGTTGATAGAAAGAGAGAATACAAGTGTGTATATATTAGAGATAATTGTATCAATGGCGCATATCCAATTGACACGTTTACTTTATTGTGTTGGAGGGGATACCTTCCAACACTAAAATTAAGAACGAAGAAGAAGAAGAAGAAGCATAAATCATACAAAATTGTTTTAATAGAGTTTACTAATTACAGAAACAATAAATTTGTATTAAAATTAAATTATATAGTTATAAAGCACTGATTATTTGTTTTTTTATTTTCATAGTAGAAACTTTTATATTGGCGTTAGTGAGAAGTTTGTCAAAAGTGTTTTGAACCAACCTGAATGGATGCATCAAAACACCCATTTGCACGCGGCCTTTACAGTGGATGGTACAAGTGGATCGAAGTTCAAGTGGTTTCAGTAGGGCACAGTCTGGGCAAAGTTTGGTACAGGGAATGGCCTCAAATCTCTGGATCACATCTCTATACGTGGAGATGAATGAGGATACAGTTAGCACTAGTGAGATGGTGTGGTCTAGTGGGATAGCGCACATGTGCTGACCCGAGTTCGGAGCCAGGATGTGCGAGGCTATGGTGGGGGGGGGGGGGAGCAAAAAACTTCTAGGAAGCCACAAGTAGTACCCAGAAAATGCGCAAATGGAAACCTGCGCAATCAGAAAATGCTCAAATATAAATTAACTATACTAATACGCTTTAAAATTTGTAGCAACATGTGGGGGGGGGGGGGGATGTGGTTATATTGTGCTAGATGTACATGTGGTCATGATTTGTTAATGTCTATAAATGCTCCATTCAAGAAAACAAAAATCCCCATTGCGCACTTATCTGTGGCCACTTTTTTTGTGCGCAGTTACCAGGTTGCGCCGTTTTCCGGTTTTCCCCCAAGGGTCAAGCGTATGATAATTTGGGCTAGGGAACAACTTGTCTCATGATCCGACTCCGTTCTGCTTGGCTAACGGGTATAGTTTGAGTCGATCATGGAGGGAGAGAGAGGAAAAGGAGTAGGAAGAGACAGAGAGAGGGACAGAGAGGGAGAGAGGGAGTAAAAAAATGAGAAAGAGGAGACTGAAAAAGATAGGGAGAGAAAAAGAGGGAGATGGTGACGGGGAGGGAGAAAAAATTAAGAGGGGGAGGAAGATTATATGGGGGTGACTGAGAAAGATGGGAGAAGGGAGGTTTAAGAAGATAAAGAGAGAGAGAGAGAGAGAGAGAGAGACAGAAAGAGAGAATGATCACTGACATAGCCACCAAATATAAAATAAATGATATCAAAATAAATAATTTTTGTATAAAGTTAAACTTAGTATAGTTTGGACAATGGAAGCTGTAAAGATGTCTGTAATGTACCTTTGGTTTGAAGGGTCGACACCCTCAAGAACGACGCCCTCCTCCTTCATTAACCAGCTCATCAGTTCTGAGATTAAATAATACAGTTCCATCATCAAATATAAGAGATCAAGTATGCAGCTAAGCATCTCGAGGAAAGGAACTGTGCCATCGTTAGCCCTATCCACAGGATGAAACATCAAATTATCAAGAGGATCATCTACCGTTTTCTTGGGCTGGGTCTCGAGGCCAAGTGCGACGGACACCAAGAGCACAATTAGGTACAATAAGGCGCATCTGTAACAACATACAACATATGTAACTAATATGGGAGGGACATAAAAAAATATATGTAACAACATACAACATATTTAACTAACGTGGGTTGGGACTTATTAAGAGCTAAACAACATACAACATAGTTAACTAATGTGGGTAGAGACATAGAACATCTGAAATAACATAAACATATGTAACTAACGTGGGGAGGGACATAGAAAATATCTGTAACAACATACAACATTTGTTACTAAGGTGGGGGGGGGTGACATAGAAAAACATCCGTAACAACAACATCCGTAACAACATACAACAATATCTGTAACAACATGCAACATATGTAACTAACGTGTGAGGGACATAGAAAATATCTGTAACAACATACAACATATTTAACTAACGTGGGTTGGGACATATTAAGAGATAAGCAACATACAACATATTTAACTAATGTGGGGAGAGACATAGAACATCTGAAACAACATACAACATATTTACCTAACGTGGGAGAGACATAGAAAACATCTGTAACAACATACAACATATTCAACTAACGTGGGAGAGACATAGAAAACATCTGTAACAACATACAACATATGTAACTAACGTGGGAGGGACATAGAAAATATCTGTAACAACATACAACATATGTAACTAACGTGGGAGGGACATAGAAAACATCTGTAAGAACATACAACATATGTAACTAACGTGGGAGGGACATAGAAAATATCTGTAACAACATACAACATATTTAACTATCGTGGATTGGGGCAGATAGACTATAGAGAACATGACACAACATACAACATCCTTAACTAGCGTGGGTTGGGACGTGATTGTTTGCGGATAAAAAGGTGTACTGAACATGTATGGGCTGGACATCTCGAGAAAAAGACAACAGGGAAGTCCAATGGAGAGACGTGAAGGTGCCAGGAGAATAGAGCCGGACTGTCTTAAGAAAATTGCAGGAAACTGGCCAGAAAGTTGCCAGAGACAGAGCCTGTGTGCTGGAACACTGAAGTGATAAGATGGGTGTATGGGCTCCCAGCATAAGAGCTGTTAAAACTGCTGACTTACGGTATGGAGCGAGGCCCGCCAAGCGTAAATGCCAGGGTTTTATCTACAATTTATATAACAGAAAATTTGGATGAACGCTTGAATGAGATGGAATTAGTGGGATGGCGTAACGTGCATGGGCTTAACCCCCCCCCCCCCTTACACATTACCCCCTGTTAATTATCCCGTTGTGATGCTCATTAATTACTCCTCAATCATTCTCGGGGAATACTTATACATATTTTGGGCCTTTCTGAAATCAACAATTACATAATAACTCATATTTTATGAATAATGCTACATTTTAAAACGGAATATTTTTTTCAAACTTCAAACTTTAAACAACGGCATTATAACCATTCATTTCACCAACATATGTCTTGGGTCTTTGTTAAATACTAGTAGAAATTGTATTTATTTATAAACCTATTTCTACTACACTATACCCAATTAAGTTTGTTAATTAAAAATTGTATTCGACGTATATTTACCCTGACCCCCGATGATCCACAAGCCAGGTAGTTAGATAGGCGTGCTTTCACGATGACTTTTTAGAAGGCTGATGTTTTTAATTTTTGTAATGAAAGTTTTGCGCTATTCGGTGCGGTCTAAATGAATAGAATCGGTTTTTTCCCATAACGATCTACACCATTTTAAAAAGCTAATGTTTTTTTTTTAATTGAAAGCATTGCGTTATTTGGATCTAATCGGAAATTCCCATAAGTATCTAAAGAAGGTTAGGCATAATGTTTTTTTATATTGAAAGCATTGCGTTATTCGGTGAAGTTAAAATGGATATAATCGGTAATTTCTATAAACATCAACAACAATTTTAACTATATGTTCTCAAATAATTAAACATTAAATATTTACATTGTAAAAAAAAAATTTAATAAATATTTTAATCTGTGTGTATGTAGTAAAGGGATTTTGAAAAAAAAATCAAACAAATTAAATTCTATAATTTTCTTAGTTATTTCCCTTTGTGAAGTTGCCGGCTCTTTAGTATCGGACTATATCAAGGTATGTTCACTAAGTGAGACGGTGGCAAAGTGGGACCACCAGTGGCAAAGTGGGACCATCGAGAGATGGCAAAGTGGGACCATCGAGAGGTGGCAAAGTGGGACCATCGAGACGGTGGCAAATGGGACCATCGAGATGGTGGTAAAGTGGAACCATCGGTGGTAAAGTGGGACCATCGGGACGGTGGTAAAGTGGGACCATCGAGACGGTGGGTGGGACCATTGGTGGCAAAGTGGGACCATCGAGACGGTGGTAAAGTGGGACCATCGAGATGGATGTAAAGTGGGACCATCGAGATGGTGGTAAAGTGGGACAATCGAGTGATGGCAAAGTGTGATGATGCAATAAAAACACCTATTTCACATTACGAACCTGTAGAACTTCCTTTTTGAAAATTATTTCACGTGTTTTGACATTAATGTGGCTAATTTAATGTTATCATCATTTTATTGGTCTTTTTGCATTTTTGTGTTTTATACTTTCATATAAATTGCTGTTTTTTGTTGTTTAAAAGTAAGATTACTCAGTCTTTTGATGGTTTGTTTATTACGTTTAAGACATTCTTGAAGTATATCTCCCAACAATTATGTGTAAAAAAAATCTATATGACATTATAAAATGCTAAAATCAATAAAATATTACTAAATACTATTTACTGTGAGGTATATTAACTGAGATATTTTGTCTGAGATCATTTGTCTATGGCAGGGGTCTCCAAACTACGGCCCGCGGGCCAGATGCGGCCCGCGAGGTCCTCTCATCCGGCCCGCGGAGATCTTTTTGTCCACGGAAAAAAACGTTTGTTGGTGATGGCTGAGGAATTTTGCCCAGAAAAATCAAAGACATGCCTGGAAGAAACTGGCCCCCGAACTGAAATTTGATAGTTAATGCGGCCCTCGGACTGAAAAGTTTGGAGACCCCTGGTCTATGGTATCATTTGTCCTGATTTATTTTGTCCTGGTATCTTTTGTCCGCGAGATCATTTGTCCTTTCATGACAAATGATCTCAGTACAAATAATCTCAGACAAAATATCTCAGACAATATATCTCACTGGTAATTGTTCTCAGGACAAATGATCTCAGGACAAATGATCTCAGAACAAATGATCTCAGGACAAATGATCTCAGGACAAATGATCTCAGGACAAATGATCTCAGGACAAATGATCTCAGGACAAATGATCTCAGGACAAATGATCTCAAGGACAAATGATCTCAAGGACAAATGATCTCAGGACAAATGATCTCAGGACAAATGATCTCAAGGACAAATGATCTCAATGACAAAAGATATCAGGGGCGCTAAAAACTTTAGCCAAAGCTGGAGGTTATAAAACATTAGTTGAACTACAGACATGTTACACCCTACAAAATTTCTGTAATCAAAAACACCCAGGCCCACCAGAGGCGTAGCGACCCGTTTCGGCGCCCGGGGACAAACTTTCAATTTGGCCCCCCCCCCCCCCCCCCCCCCCCCCACCATATACTTTTAAAATATTTATAATGCAAAACTGCAGCTAAAATGAGCTTTTCATTTTTTTTAAAACCTATTTCGGCGCCCTCTAGGGTCGGCGACCGGGGACATGTACCTCCCCCCTTCCTCTCCCTCGCTACGCCTCTGTGGCCCACACACATACACACACACAAACCTAACTAGCCTTATCACCTCATTAAAGTAACACCGATCAGTTTTCGCGTCTGATCATTTAAACTTTAATTGTTTTCATCCTGCATAAGATCGAACTTTTATGTTCGATAATTCCCCTCCTCCCCCCTCCCCAAACATCTTTGAATAATCAAGGCACTGACGATAAAACAAAACAAATAAAAAATTAGTCAATATTTTAGTTGACCCGCTTTGATACGCTTGAGACAATGAAATATATAGCCTGCACGTCAAAAATCAATGGATCACTTTTTACTTTTATTGCTGAACTAATATCGATCCCACCGATTGATTGTATGTGTTTATATAGTCAGTGCGTCGTGATGAAATAAACAATAAGCTGTGTCTGTGGTTAAAGGTGTTTCATATTTGATACTTGGCTTAATATGTGGTGTTAGTTGTGTAGGAAGTGTTTTGAGGTGTTTGTATATCTTACACATCTGTGTGGGTAATAAATGTGTGGGTGGAAGTGGTGTATGTATACATAATGTTGTGATAATTTTTGTTATAAATGTGTAGGTTTAAGTATATAATAGATGATAGTGTAAAATGTGTTCTAATAAAAGGTGTTTATATAAAAGTTGTCAGTATGAACGATGTTATTATAAAAGGTGTAAGTAGGAAACGTCAAGTTGTAGAAGTTTTTAGTGGAAAAGGTGTTAACAAAAAAGGTGTTATCAATAGGTGTTAACAAAAGGTTTTAACAAAAGGTACTAGTTTAAAAAGTGTTAGTACAGTGGGTTTTTTCCAGGCATCTATTTGTACCCCCCCCCCCCCCCCCCCACCGAGCACGTTATCCACCCCCCTTCCACCCCCCCCCCCCCTCCCACACACACACACACACACACACACTAGCCTCGGGAGAAAAAAATATTAAATTTAAAAATATATACTTTTATTTTTATCCGTCCTCCTCTCGGAAGTCTTAAATGACCCGCCCCCCTTGGAAAAGTTTCAAGTGTTCCGACCCGGACATTTTAAAGTACCCCCACACCCCCCCCCCCCTCCTTCATATCTTCAGAGACAAAAAGCCTGAAACCCTGTGTTCGTAGAAAATGTGCCGCTCAATAAATTGTTACAGGTGTTTATACTAGAAGTGTCAATAGTTTTTACAACGTGTCTTGAATTTATTGGCTCATTAAGTTGCTTGCACACGCCTACACGTTGGGAGAGGGCTTCTATTTCACAAACTTAAAAAAAAACTTTCAAAAAATATGAAAAGATTCCCAAACAGTACAATCTAGAGCAGGGGTCTCCAAACTACGGCCCGCGGGCCGGATGCGGCCCGCGAGGTCCTCTCATCCGGCCCGCGGAGCTCTTTTTGTCCAATGAAAAAAAACATTTGTTGATGATGGCTGAGGAACTTTGCTCAGAAAAATCAGACATGCCTGGAAGAAACTGGCCCCCGTACTGAAATTTGATAGGTAATGCGGCCCTCGGACTGAAAAGTTTGGAGACCCCTGATCTAGAGACTCATAAAATTGCGAGTGGTAGTCTGGGCTAAGAGTGATACTGTTAAAACAAACATCTGTAAAATATTACAATACATTAAATGTCTTAGGCTACACTACTTAATGGTGATGAATTATACCGACGAATAATAATAAAAAAAAGAAATTTTAAAATGTTAAAATATAAAGTAAAAAAATGTGGTAAAATAAAGTCAATGTGGTTTGATAAGACACGATTAGATTACAACGTTTCTGTATTGCTGGAGAAGGTGGAGAGAGAGAGTTAGGATGTGAGGAGCTGAAATATGTGACTGAGTTGTTTGATCTACTTCTGTTGGTGAGAATGTTTGAAGAAGAAAATCGGGTGATCAACGATGTCTGTATAAAAGGTTTGAGAGACGATGTGTGTTTTTATAGCAATTTGTGCGCGTTCGTTTTTTTAAACGTTAGGACATCTTTCAATGTTATTTAGTGGTCCGTGTTTTTTATAATTAATTAATGAAGATAGCATGTTTATTATCTTAGCTGATTGATTTCATTTGCTAGTGAAATGGTTTTTATCTATTTTTTAAATATCTATACAGATTATTTGTGGCTTTTGATGGAGATGATGTTCGCAATGTTCTGCCTAGTCAGATAGAAGATCTAATTATCTACAGCCTCAGTACTTTATGCAAACAGTTTGTTGATATATTTACCTCTTGGACGGTCTGTCTTTATTATTTTTCTGGCATCCTGCATTTAGCCGATTCTCTATTGATGACACACTGCATTCACTTAATTCGCTAGCCTGCATTTAGCTCATTCGTTATTGGTGATACACTGCCTTCAGTTAATTCGTTACAGGTGATAACCTGCATTTGGCTGATTTGTTAAGTGGTGACACACTGCACTTAAGGTGACATCCTGTACTTAGTTATTTCGTTATTGGTGACATTCTCCATTTCGCCGATTCATTACTGATGCCACCCTGCACATAACCTATTCGTTACTGCTGACATCATTGTCCACCCGACTCCCCCCATAAACCACCACAACCCTTCCTCCAACCCCCCCCCCCCCTTCACCCCACCTGACGACCACACAATGACGTGGATCAGACACCCTAAAAACCTTCTTGTGATTTTAAGTCTGACACTGAGCGTCTTACTTCTGGCCAATCACGTGATTGTGACTCACCTGACCATGCGGTCACGTGATAGCGCCAAACGAAACCACTTGAGGGTTCGGGGAACACCCGAACTTGGAGGTCCTCAGTCGTCAGACAAGGACGTCAATAACGGGAGAGACGAAAACGGCGATGGCGGATATGAGGATGGTAGCGACGATGACGATAGTGAGGAGAACTTGGACGATGAAATGGAGAAGATGAAACACTCGCCTTACATTATCCGAGAACAGCAGGAGCTGGCCAGGTTAGAAACTTCTGGTAAATGTCAGCAGATCTGTGGGCGTCTGATGGTTGATTGTGGCCGAGGGTAAGGGGGGGGGGGGGTGGATGGTTTCTGTAGCGCGGGGGTTCGGCATGGGGAAACTTCGTCGTTTTGTTAAGCGATATTAGATGTATAATCATTACAATTTAGACAATGCAGTTCATCACGATCGAAGCATATATTTCGTCCTCTTGATGATCCTATCTAGCAGAGTTGTTCAACTTTAGGCCAGGCGCCACTACAAAATAAACTGTGACTCAATGAGTTCAATGCCATGAGTGGCCTAGCGGTAGAGGGCTAGACTGAAAAGACGAAAGTCTCGAGTTCGAATCTGGGTTCATGTCAGTCAAACGTCCCTGACTTTGTTCAGTTGTTGAGAACACTACCGCTTAATCCCCGTCCAATCCTTGATGTCATCGATCAGGTGGCGTCTTTGTCTTCCCCCTCTTCTCTCTCCTGGTACAGTACCTTGCAGTACTGATGTAATATCAACCTACAATATATTTACAACCATGTTTGTTAATCCCAGGATCAGTCGAGCACTTCGTCCTTCTAAAGTCAAGTACCTGTCTGGATATTTACCGTACGAGAATCTCAACAGATACAGGTGAGCTCAGGTGTGTCGGGATGGCGTGGTCAAGCTGTAGAGCGAAGGATGTATCACCTGAAAGTCTTATTTCTTTTTATGTCCTAGCTCTAATATATACTTGTACTTCTACGTGTGAGTCTGGTAAGTTTAAGCGGCTGGGCAAGTGCTGACCACACTGTCCATTTATAGGCTGAGCTCAGTTAAACGCTACTGTATCTGTTTTATAAAACCTACATGGTTTGTACAGTGCTAAAAAGTGATGGTCGGCTGCTAGCCAGAATGTCTCGAGTTGTGCTCTCGGTCCGGACAACAGCACGTCCCTGAGTCCACCCAGCTCTGATGGATAACTGGCTGAGGTTAGGGAAAGTAAAGGCGGCTGGGCACAGTGCTAACCGCACTATTCATTTATAAGCTGGGCTCAGTGAAACTCTACTGTAACTGCCTTATCTGCCCTTTTGCGAGACTAAAAAATTCAGTTTCCAATTCGTCACATTACAAACAAATGTAATTGATTTGATCTGTTTATTGAAGAGATGCAGCAGTTCATGTCATTGTTTTGGTAAAGTCATATAGTTATTCAAGTATTATACACACACAAACATATATATATATATGTTATATATACATTATATATATGTATACATATATATATATATATATATATATATATATATATATATATATATATATATATATATATATATATATATATATATATATATATACATATATATATATATATATATATATATATATATATATATATATATATATATATATATATATATATATATATATATATATATGTGTGTGTGAGTGTGTGTGTGTGTTATATATATTATATATAAATATATATATATATATATATATATATATATATATATATATATATATATATATATATATATATATATATATATATATATATATATATATATATATATATACATATATATATATATATATATATATATATATACATATATATATATATATATATATATATATATGCGTGTGTGTGTGTGTAATATACATTATATATATATATATATATATATATATATATATATATATATATATATATATATATATATATATATATATATATATATATATATATATATATATATATACCTCTCTGAGCTCAGTTTCCGGCGCTGCCTCTTCCAAAACTGTGAGTTTGTGAACAACATGTCTGAAGCCGATGCCGTGATGTTTTCTGCTAGAAGTATCAGGGACCACCCCATCAAGCCCTTCTATAGACCTGAAAGTCAGAGGTAACGGTTAAGTCTCTAAGCGACACCCCCCCCCCCCCACCTAACCATCACTGTCCATCCAGCCCATATATAGACCTGAGCGTCAGAGGTACGTTTATGGTGAACCCCCCCCCCCTCTCACACCCCACCACCACCCGCATCCAACCGTTCTACAGACCTGAGGCTCAGAGATAACTGTTAAATTTCTAATAACACCCCCACTCCCTATCCAAAATTTTTAGAATACATAAATTCAGGTGTAACTGCTACGTTCGTAGTGCCCCCCCCCATTCTTCATTCCCACCCCCATCTGGGGGTCAGAGGTAACATATTAGATCTGTAAAGACCCCCTCCTATCAAACACTACTTAAACTTCCGTCTAGAAAATATTAGTCCTTGAGACTAAGTTGGGGGATTTGATCAGGTCGCAAGATCTATCGGGGACACAGGTTACAATTGTTTTCATTTATTTATTATTTCTATTTTTAAACTTTTTGAATGTTGTTTGACCAGGTGGGTGTTCTACACCTACGACCCCGCCGAATACAACTACTGCCTAGATCGCGCTGACATCGTGTCCAGCTTTAACCTAACATCCACCTACCAGCTAGATTCGGACTTCCCTTTGATATTCGGTCGTCTTAGACGTCGCAAGCTGCCACCAAAAGACTACGGTATTTTTGTTGATGGTTTTTTTTTGTGATACTATAATAGATATTAGAGTTACATTTTCTTTGTTTCCTTAGTTTAGGCTGCCGATGGGAAATATGTGAAGAGGTGGCGGATTTAAGAGAGGGTTGATAAAGCTCACTCAAAAGGGCCCCCGAATATTGTGGGTTTCCAAATTGTTTTAGGATAAATCTAATTAGAACAATAAGCAGGTAATATAATTTACCGTATTTTCGGTTCAGACAGAATTTTTAATCTACGGTTAAGGGAGATATGCTGGCGGACATAGGTGTGTGTAGTGATTAAGAGAAAGGACGTGGGTGGGGGGGGGGTGATAAGAAACGGCGCACAGTCTGTTAGACAGTTAATCCACACAAGGAAAGGGGGAAGACCAGAGAAAAATGTCATGGAATCTTTTGAAAAAGAAATGGGGGAAGCTGGATCTTCATGTGGTGTGTTAAAAACAAAAAAGTAGCCACAAATTGTTTTCGTTGGCAAAGTTTACTCTATACGGAGCTGAAATTAAAAATTGTAAAAAACAAAGCAAAAAAGAAACGTGTCTTCTGTTAGTGGAGTCTTTCACCATCGACAGGCATATCGTCAAGTTTTGAGTTGCTGTCCAAAACACCAATCAATGGTTAACATTTAATTTACATTTTTTAAAAACATTAAATTTCCTAGTAATTTAGTTTGTGTATTTCATGTCTCCCTAAAATAAAAAGAATACTTCTCCCCCCCCCCCCCCCCACAGACGCCATCTTTGAGGGTAAGACAAAAGGCGTGGCCTGGTTCGTGAGTCACTGCACCACGTGGTCCAAACGTGAGCTGTACGTGGAGGGGATGAGGTCGGTGCTGGGAGTGGACGTGTTTGGCCAGTGTGGGGAGCTCAGGTGTGGGCCCATACACTACCGGACCAACGACACGCATCAGTGCTTTCCTATGCTGTCAAAGGAATACAAGTAGGTATCGCTTGATAACTAAAGATCATCTACTCATATGTAACCTTGGTGACTAAAGATCATCCACACACAATATGTAACGCTTTCAAACGATCATCTACACATATGTAACCCTTTGTGACTAAACTAAAGATCATCTACACACATATAGCGCCTGATGACTAAAGATTATCCACACACAATACGTAACACTTGATGACTAAAGATAACCTACACTAAAGATAAACAGAAAGATATTAAAAATTTTGTGTTTCTCTTGTTGAACCAGTTTTAATTGTTTACGACATTCGTTTCTAGAAATTAAAATATCATGAATATGCTTTTAATGAGCCTCAATTTAAATTAAATAATTCGACAAAAAAAAAACTATTCATAAAGGGAAATAACTCAGATTAAATTAATTTTACGCAGTTGTCTCTCTTAGCCTAAAATTCATGTTTTAATAACTTGCATTTCAACTAAGATAAAACATGTATACTATTTATTATTATCAATGTAGTTAAGACGAAATAATGTATTTTGAAATCTCATTACACTTACAATACAAAATAGACTTTTATCATTAAGGATCAACATTACTAGATCTAAAGACTGAGTTGCCTAATCCGAACTATCTGTAATGTAGTGTGAATACTGTCGATTAGGAATGATTACTACCTTTAGTGTAGTGGTATCCGGTCAATGACCCACTGGACTTTAAACTCCCGCGATAATTACACCTGGACATTGACGCTCAGATAAGATGTATTAAACATTATAAGGACAAATTGACCTTAACGACCAACAAAAAATATTTTTTCAAAACAAAACAATATTAGAAAGAAAAAACAATTTAATTGTACATTCATGGTTTTAAAACAGAACTTTAAAAAAACTATTTTGACTGATGTTTCGCATATATTCTAGTAAGGTGCGCATATTGAAACACAAAGCCCATACTTTCCATTACATAGTATCTGTATTGGCCATTACAGAGTTTGCATACTTTTCGTTACATAGTTTTAATACTATTCATTTTATAGTATCCACTCTAACCACTACAAACAAATCAAATTCTGGCTTCTTGTTTATTTTACATTTTGATTACGTCTGAGGTCGGCGTAGTCGAGTTGGTAAAGCTCATGGGGTCAGCCACTCATCTAGGAGAGACAACTCTAAAATCAAACAACTGCTGCCTTGTAGTTTATTCTTGGTTGGACAAGCTTTGAAAGCAAATCCAAAACGAATAAAATACTTTAAAAAAACTTTTTTAAAAACCACGTTTTTCTTGTGGACTAAAAAGTAGAAAATAAATTTTCATACATTTGATGACAAAAAACGTGGGTACGTTCACCATCAAATTTCCCGACCCATCTGCCCGACCCACGTTTTTTGTCATCAAATGTATGAAAATTTATTTTCTACTTTTTAGTCCACAAGAAAAACGTGTTTTTTTTAAAAGTTTTTTTTAAGTATTTTATTTTCTCCTTTTTAGTCCGTTGCTACACATGAAAAACGTTGTTTTTAAAAAAGTTTTTTATATAGTTTATTTGCTACTATATCTAATGACTTGATTAAGTATGACTTGACTAAGTGTTTATAAATACACGGACTAAAAATCTTGAGCGACCAGGATTCGAACCTGGGTTGTCCAGGATTCGAACCTGGGTTGTCGCGGCCACAACGCGAAGTACTAACCACTATACGATCACGGCCAGCGCGCTCACATCGATTGGGGCCGAAGTAACTGTGCCAATAGGCCTCCAGTCTTGTCGGTATCTTTAGAAATCATGTCCTCAATTTTATGGTCCTTGGGGCGTAATTAAATTAAGCTAATTACGGTCTCTAATTGCTAGTTTTTATGATTGCATCTGAAATTGTTAGGCGAAAGTAGCCTACATGCCAAATTTCAGATCTATTGAGCAATCAGAAGTGGGCTAATTTTCGATGTCAATTTTAACAACAAACAAACAAATCCACAAATCCACAAACGCGAAGCTGAGTTAAGAATAAAATACTTAAAAAAAACTTTTTAAAAAACCACGTTTTTCTTGTGGACTAAAAAGTAGAAAATAAAATTTTCTTTTGTGCTTCCTCGAGCTGTGCAGGTTCTTGTGATGACTGACAAAAAACGTGGGTACGTTCACCATCAAATTTCCCGACCCATCTGCCCGACCCACGTTTTTTGTCAGTCATCACAAGAACCTGCACAGCTCGAGGAAGCACAAAAGAAAATTTTATTTTCTACTTTTTAGTCCACAAGAAAAACGTGGTTTTTTAAAAAGTTTTTTTTAAGTATTTTATTTTCTCCTTTTTAGTCCGTTGCTACACATGAAAAACGTGGTTTTTAAAAAAGTGTTTATAAATACACGGACTAAAAACTTGAGCGACCAGGATTCGAACCTGGGTTGTCGCGGCCACAACGCGAAGTACTAACCACTATACGATCACGGCCAGCGCGCTCACATCGATTGGGGCCGAAGTAACTGGGTCAATAGGCCTCCAGTCTTGTCGGTATCTTTAGAAATCATGTCCTCAATTTTATGGTCCTTGGGGCGTAATTAAATTAAGCTAATTACGGTCACTAATTGCTAGTTTTTATGATTGCATCTGAAATTGTTAGGCAAAAGTAGCATGCATGCCAAATTTCAGGTCTATAGAGCAATCAGAAGTGGGCTAATTTTCGATGTCAATTTTAACAACAAACATCCAAACAAACAAACAAACGCGAAGCTGAGTTAAGAAAAACGTGTTAAAAACGTGTTAAAAAAACAGGCTGAAATCGGAGTCAACGGTCTATAAGGCGCATAACCAGTTGACACGTTATACTTAATTGGGTTGGAGGGAATCTCCTCTAACACTAGAATTAAGAACGGAAGAAGAAGAAAAAGACTTCGACCTATTTTCTAAAGTAGTTATTTTTAGCAAACAAATGTCTCAACCTAATTAGATCGTAAAATGTAAAAAGTTCATTAATTGCATTAAACATGTAAAGATTTCTTCAGCAACTAATTTTTTTTAAAAAGTATAGTATAAGAACATTACTTATACTTTGAGTGCAAATAAAATCGTGTTACCATGACAACGTATTTTCATGCTGCCTTCAGGTTTTACTTGGCCTTTGAGAACTCTTTCTGCCAAGATTACATCACAGAGAAGTTCTTCAAGTTGTTCTCTGACGTCGACGTCATACCTGTCGTCAGGGGCGGATTCGAATACAAAAAATATTTACCAACGGGCACGTTTATCGATGCTGCGGATTTCGAGGTAATCGAGTATTAGAGAGAATTTTTCATGGGATTAGTGGGCAGTTTTCATGGGATTAGTGGGCAGTTTTCATGGGATTAGTAGGCAGTTTTCATGGGATTAGTAGGCAGTTTTCATGGGATTAGTGGAGCAGTTTTCATGAGATTAGTGGGAAGTTGTCATCGTATAAGTGAGTAGTTTTTGTGGGATTAGGTTTCAGTTTTTCTGGGATTAGGCGGCAGTTTTTATCGGGTTAGTGGGTTCCTCCCTGTACCAACACAAGCTAGTTTAGTCTACTTCGTACTTTAAAAGCTTTAAGTTGTTGATTTTTTTAAAACTTCCTCCATTTACGTTGTTACTTTTTGTTTGCAGTCACCAAAGGCACTGGCCAGATTTTTGCAGCAACTCGGTCAAAATAAAACAGAGTACATCAAAATATTGAAGCGGAAAAATAGGTAAAAAAATAATTTGATGGTAAAAATACAACGAAGGAATATTATATTTAACAGTGTTGGTGTGGCTATTGTATTATTTCTTGATGGGTGGTGGTAGGATAAACAGATGTGTTTTAAGTTAATCTATGAATTATTTTATATTAAAATGATTATTTTAATGAGTATATCCTTAAACACGAGGCAAAAAAACAAAAATTACTTAATCGTAAAATACAATATTATTACGAAATTTTGTTATACAATGTTTAAAAACACAATATAAATTTATTATTTTCCAAAACATTTTAATGACATTTATTTTTCCAAATACATTATTTTGAAGTATAGTTTCTAGAAAATCAAAACGATTACAAAACTACTCAGGGACGTTCTATTGACCTTGAACCCGGATTCGAACTCGAGACTTTTGTGTTAGCAGTCTAGTGCTCTACCGCTAGACCACGCCGTCCCTCTGTACTTGTACAATTCATTTCAATACGAACGTAACTGGACACACCTGTATTTCGTGCCTGCCTGTGTTGATACCGTCCTTGACCTTTCAGGTGGGTGAGCGAGCAGACGCCCAGCATACACTGCCACGTCTGCGAGATGCTGCACGAGATGTTGGACAAGCCACGCCGGATAGACGACCTCCGACTCAAGTTCTACGGCGAACCTCGGCAGTGCAGGCAGCCAACTGATCTAATCGACCTTTAACTGATCGGGACTTAGGATCACTAGACGCAGCAAAATGCTTCTTTTTTCTAAGCCAACTGATCTAACTGACCTTTAACTGATCGGGAATTAGGATCTCTTGACTCAGAAAATGATTTTTCTTTTTTCTAAGCCAACTGATCTAATTGACCTTTAATTTATAGTGCCTTAGGATCACTTGACTTAAAAATGCTTCTTCTTCTCTCTGCTAACTGATCTAATTGATCATTAATTCATAGCGCTTTAGGATTACTTGACTTAAAAAAAGCTTCTATTTTTCTCAGCCAACTAATCTAATTAACCTATAATTGATCGTGCCTTTGGATCACTAGAAACTCATAAATAATGTTCCTCAGCCAACTGATCTAACATATCATGTGAGAGATTACAAATGAAGCGACTTCTGTTTAAATTGTTAATTCTATGTCAACAGTACATGCATGTGTTGTAATATTTCCTGTGTACAGCGGCTGATGCATTTGAAGTATCGCGGGATAAAATGGGACTAGCAGAGAACCGGACGTTTTCCTAAAAAACAATTGCCCGAATGCTGTTGGCCGAAGGACGTTTTCCCGAATGGACGATTGCCCGAATGCGATAAATGCCCGAATGGACAATTGCACGAATGCAATAAATGCCCGAATGGACGCTTTCACGAATGCGACGAATGCACGTCTCTTTCGCCCCCCCCCCCCCCCCCCCCCCGTCGTCTGTCGTGTCACATTGTATGCCCCACCCAGCGTCACTTCCTCCATTACTGTAATGTCACAGGCTCCTGTCTTGTCCTGCTCTACACGTCAATGTTATCACTTTGTCCCTCAGATTATGTCGGGGACGTTTCTTAATAATACCTGTACTGGTCTTTGAGATCAGCTCGCGTTCAGTTTGCATGAAAATAACTTTGTCGGTGATTTTACCCATCGTTAGAATGTAGCTCAACCGAAATAAATGTATTGCGTTAGACTTTAGAGCTGTGGTTTATGTATGGTTTTAGTTAGGTTTAATGGTATCGCTATCGAAGATACACGTTAAACGAAGATGCAAGTACTGCTCATGAACAAGTAACATGAACCTAACTACACCTTTGTCAAGTAAAAAAAATAATTAACAAAAAACATCAAATAATGGACGGAACAAATAATTTAAAAAAATGGATTTTTAAAATACAATTTCCGAACTTGCCCTTTATAAAATAAAGAATGTTTTATGTGTATGATAATGATTGTCTTTTGTAAAATGCAACTCTTAGTATTCTAAAAATGATAAATAAAGTATAACTATAATGTATTTTCGTGCCTTTTCTTTTCATTTTGTTTGCTCTAATGAGCAAAGTTCTAAGAATTTTCATCTTACATTTGATCATACATTGTAAGTAATTTTATGAAAGCCTTCACCGTTTAAAACTTATTATTTTATCTGCTAATATTATTCTTCATCGATTAAACCCAACCAGCTAATTTGAGTATGTGTTGTGTGTATGTTTTAGTGAAACGAGCTATTGATCAGAACACACAACACAAACCATAAACTTCAAAACATTTTACCGTCTCCATGTTACAATATGAACAGCAATATAGATTTTATGAGCTTCATTTTGAAAGTCCTAATCAATATTACTTAGGGTAATGTTATCTACAATGTAAATATAACCGCTGGAAGGAGAGACAACTCTAAATGAGTTGAGGCTAATAGTTTGTGAAGCTTGAGCAATGCAACCTTTTTTGTTACTGTGATAAGTGTTTCTTTCAGGCATTCATTCGGGCAGTGGGCACTGTGTTATCCCTGCTTCCCCCCCCCCCCCACCCCCCGGCGTACACTCTCTCCGAGCACTTACACCGACCCACATAAGAAATAGAAACAATATTTTCAATGGAAGTATTTGTATAACTGCTCCCTCCTCGGAAATTTCAAATGGCCCTCGGAGCAAAAGGACTGAAAGCAACCCTCTCATTGACTCAGGTCTTCTACCCACCTGGGCTTTGTGTTTTATATTAATTGCTTTAATTAGTTCTTTTTATTAAAAAGAACATTAAAACTTAAAGTTTTAAGTGAGTTTTTATGATTGTATAAACAAATAATTTCATATTTATTCTTTTCATTTCAGTTTGTTCTTTGCTGTTAAGTTGCTACTTCACACGACTAAAAAAAGAGCATTTGATTAAAAAAGATAACTGGTTGTAAATGCGTCATAAAACCAAGATGGGGGGGAGTTGTATGCTTGAAGACTGGCTGTAGCTGGTTTATAAAATCTATATGTAAAATCTATATGGGGAAGCTGTATGCTTGAAGACTGGTTAATATTAAGTTACAACCCTGTTGTAGTTTGAAAATTATCATGTTATAAAAGAACAAAACAAAACAGTCGTAAGTTTTTTTTTAAGCTAGTCACAATCTCTATACAATCTTACAATCAAAGGGACTCCAATTAAAACTACCTATCGAACAAAACAGCAATCGATCGCCTAATTAAAACTAAAAATCGATGCTCAAGTTTTCATAAATGTACCAGCATGATTTATACCTGTGGGGATATGAGTGCTCATATACGATGACGCGGTGATATAAGTCACACACCTGTCTGAGGTAGATGGGGACACCTGGGCAGGTAGTCGTAGGGCAGGTGTGGAGGACTGGGAGGGGGGAGGGCTCGAGGTGGAGCCTGTTTCACACTGTTTGGTGGACTGTGGTAGGTTTGGGTGACAGTAATGAGATGATAGAGATATGATAGGGCCTGCAGGAGTTAATGGTTCTCATTCTGTGTGGTGGTGGTTACAGCATATTTTACAATTATTATTTTTTTAGTGTCTCAAGATCAATGGCAAAATCAAAAATATTTTTTTCTAAAAAACTTGATAGGACCACGAACCGAACTTGAGAATATCAAGTTGGTCGTTTCCCATCTGTGATGATGCAATGTTAGGCAAGTTTAGAAGTAGGTCAAACAGAAAGAAGAAAATGTAGAATTTAGGCAATAGCCTTAGGTCAAGCAGTTAAGAATAGGTTGAAACCAATGAGATGCGAGATGATGACCGGCCACGTGAGACAATCAACTGACCAAGCAGCAGTCGTTCATAGAACATCAGAGTTGTTTAGGCGAATGTCAGAAAGCAGTAGGATGTAGATATTTAGGACTAGGGAAAAGAGCCGAGAGAGTGGAAGTTAAGTGCAGGACAGAGCCATTCTCCTGCTCAACACTACCAGAGTTTCTTCGAGGCATCTCCCCCGCACGAAATGGAATTAATATAGAAAATACATACTTTACCAGTGTTCGCCCTCACCGCCGGAAAATTTAGGCCCAATATCATGACTTGTCTAGGGGACTGGACATTTCGAGAATCCCTGGGCTTCACCTGATGCAAAACTCTGGGGTAGGTATAGGACAAAACGAGAACCATCAGGCTTCACCCAATGGTCTAAACCCGACAACGGGAAAACCATTTAGCACAATATAATTTCTAGGGTATTTATTGGACGATGTGAGAGCTACTGGGGTTCACCCGATTATCTCAAAACTTTGGGGTAGATATAGGACATTGTGAGAACTACTGGGGTTCACCCGATGATCTCAAAACTCTGGGGTAGCTATAGGATAATGTGAGAACCACTGGGGTTCACCCGATGATCTCAAACATCTGGGGTAGCTATAGGACAATGCGAGAACCACTGTGGTTCACCCAATGATCTCAAACCTCCATTGGGTCCCTCCACACCTGTCTATTGTTTTTTTCTCAACTCCCCGTGAATCACCTGCCTCAAGTTGAGCACAGGGCTACATGGATCACGTGACTGTAGCTGTCGTTCGATTACTGTCTGGTCACTTTTTCCAAGTCTAATTAGTGAAGATCACAACAATTCATGATGTGTGCAATTTTTTAATTCTAATTGGAGGTTTAAAATTGGAATTGCTACGAACGAAATAGCTGTACTGCTGTTTTCATATTATTAAAAAGTATTATAAGAATCGATATATATATATATATATATATATATATATATATATATATATATATATATATATATATATATATATACTTACAATACACAAGTACTGTGTTTATCAAAAAAGATCAAGAATTTGAAATTCTATGAACTAACGAATAATTTTGAATTCATAGAGAAGGAATATTAAAATTCAAATTTCTACCAACGAAACAATTGGACTTAGATTATTTCTTCAAATAAAGAAATAAAATTCGAATGTCTACTTATGAAATACGTGTACTGATGTGTTCGTAACAGAATATTTTTAAAAACTCAAATCATTTTTCTCACGGGACAAACAAACTCTCCAGCCCTGGCAAACATTCGCCGGTTCATGTTTTTCACGTGGAAGAAGACTCGCCTTGAGATGCGGACTTTGTTCAAAGTCCTCATCACGATCGTCATTTTCGTCTTCGTGGCTGAGCAGATGAAGAGGCTGAATGACGTCACACAAAAACCGAAGCTGTTGTCTCAGACGACCCGGCTGGAGCGTACCATATTGCTGAAGGGGGAGGCGAGCAGGAAGTCGTCTGCTGGTGAAGGAAAAGCTGAAGCAAGGGTCCTGACCGTCGCTACTGGGTCCGGTAAGTTTGAGTTCTGTTGAAGTAGGGTGGGGGATGGGGGTAGGCGTTAGAACCACCTTAGAGTTAGTGTTTAGTTATTGCATCCATCCATCCATCCATCCATCCATCCATCCATCCATCCATCCATCCATCCATCCATCCATCCATCCATCCATCCATCCATCCATCCATCCATCCATCCATCCATCCATCCATCCATCCATCCATCCATCCATCCATCCATCCATCCATCCATCCATCCATCCATCCATCCATCCATCCATCCATCCATCCATCCATCCATCCACCTACCCACCCCTCCACCCATCCATCCATCCACCCACCCATCCATCCATCCATCCATCCATCCATCCATCCATCCATCCATCCATCCATCCATCCATCCATCCATCCATCCATCCATCCATCCATCCACCCACCCACCCACCCATCCACCCATCCATCCATCCAACCACCCACCCACCCACCCATCCATCCATCCATCCATCCATCCACCCACCCACCCATCCACCCATCCATCCATCCATCCATCCATCCATCCATCCATCCATCCATCCATCCATCCATCCATCCATCCATCCATCCATCCATCCATCCATCCATATTTTTGTACAGATGATAAACACCAAGATGACGGGAAAGATAAGGAAGATGACGATGAGGCTGAGATGAGACGATTAGAAAACTCGCCTTACATTTACAACGAGAACAAAGAAAGGATTAAGTAAGTTTTTTTATTGAACCTTTATCGTTTTTAAAAAAATTTAAACGTTTGAAAGAAACACTGGTTTGGTTTAGGGATTACACCTTTTCTTGAAAAACAAGCTATATAGCAACGTTTTCTTGTTAACATTTTATCAGCCTCATAATGACTAGCTATCTGCTTAAACGTATTTGTCTATAGACGATTTTATGTTGGTAATATTTGAAATCCTAAAGAATGTCTCGGCCGGTGGTAGAGAAGTCAGTCAAGTACGTCACATACTTGATGCCTTGGGGAAAGGAATACCACAAACATGGGTGAGTTAATTAAGACTGTTTACACCAGACATATGGGAAGTGTACTCTTTTTTTTTAATTTTTTTAACGGTGTACTGACCACATGTGTAGTGGTGTACTCATCCTCTAAGGTGTAGTGTACTGACCATGTAGGTCGTGGTGTATTGTGGTGTACTGTGGTGTACTGACCACTATGTTGTGGTGTACTGACCACTATGTTGTGGTGTACTGACCACATGTTGCTGTGTACTGACCACGTATGTTGTGGTGTACTGACCACATGTTGTGGTGTACTGACCACGAATGTTGCTGTATACTGACCACATGTCGTGGTGTACTGACCACATGTTGTGGTGTACTGACCACGAATGTTGCTGTATACTGACCACATGTCGTGGTGTACTGACCACTATGTTGTGGTGTACTGACCACTATGTTGTGGTGTACTGACCACGTATGCCCTGGCGTACTGACCATGTATGTGGTGGTGACTGACCACGTATGGTGTTTTGTACTGACCACTATGTTATGAAGTCACCCATCTCCCAGGTTCCAAGACTGCATGTACAGCAGGTGCCAGTACATCAACAACATGTCCCGGGCCCACGCCGTGATGATCAAAGCCTCCTGGGTCAAGCTGTACAAAATCCCCACCTTCCACCGCCCTCCTGGACAAAGGTAACTACCGTAAAACAGCATCGCCATATCATTAAGTAAACTATGCTTTGTTTTCTTGATTTAGTATTATTAGCTGTTATTATATTACAAATTCATTCCAACAACTATAAGATGTTATTATATAACAAATGCCGACAACTATTAGCTGTTATTATATAACAAATCCCACCAATTATTGACTGTTTTTATATAAAAAATCCCAACTATTATTAGCTATTTTTATATAACAAAGTCCATTATTGTTGATTTTATTGGTAATCTCAAGGAAGATTTTTTGTTGTATAAACATAAAAATAGTTTAATAATGCGAATATTCGGATACATTGAGAGAAAAGTAAAGTTCCTTTTTAAACCTGACGGTCTATGGGACAAGTGAAGTAGAGTTCACCTGTATCTGTGACCTCGGCATATGAAAGGAACAGTGTTGTCAGCAATAGGGCTGGTAAGTAGGTCACCAACCAGTTATATGGCTCGTTCAGGTGTTATTGAGCCGTTTAACTGGTTGGTGACCTACTTACCAGCCCTATTATGCACAGCCGCCTTACTTTCCCTAACGTGAGTCAGGTTCCCACCAGAGCTACATATCATCAAGCTAACATCTAATTTACACCCCCTTCCTCTAAATATCCCCCACCCCCCGATTAATCTCATTGTTGTTATCGAATCACCAGATGGGTGTTCTTCAACTTTGACCCGGCAGTAAAAAACTATTACCTGGAGCGTGAGGAGGTCAAGTCTTTGTTTAACTGGACCTTGACCTACCAGCTGCACGCTGACGTCCCGTTTCCGTTTGGGCTGTTGGAGAAATACCAGCCGCCATACAAGGACATAGGTAGGTGTAAGCCCATATTTGGCTACCAGCCCATTTAAGGACATAGGTAGGTGTAAGCCCATATTTGGCTACCAGCCCATTTAAGCACATAGGTAGGTGTAAGCCCATATTTGGCTACCAGCCCATTTAAGGACATAGGTAGGTGTAAGCCCATATTTGGCTACCAGCCCATTTAAGGACATAGGTAGGTGTAAGCCCATATTTGGCTACCAGCCTGGCTACCAGCCCATTTAAGGACATATGTAGGTGTAAGCCCATATTTGGCTACCAGCCCATTTAAGGACATAGGTAGGTGTAAGCCCATATTTGGCTACCAGCCCATTTAAGGACATAGGTAGGTGGAAGCCCATATTTGACGACAGCCCACATACAAGGACATAGGTAAGTGTAAGCCCATATTTGACGACCACCCTCCATACAATGACATAGGTAGGTGTAAGCCCATATTTGATGACAGCCCACATTCAAGGACATAGGTCGGTGTAAGTCCATATCCGATGACCAGCCCATTCAAGGAAATAGGTATGTGTAAGCCCATATTGAGATGGCAACCCAAATTGTAATTAATCCATAAAAATTAATTGGTTATCAAAAATTTGATGCCAGATTGCATTGTCATGGGGTCTTGACCTATGTGCCAAGTTTGAAACGAATAGGTCAGTTTAAAGGCCTAGAAATTTCACTCGCCCGTTTTGATCTATGAAAACAGACAGACAGACAGACAGACAGACAGACAGACAGACAGACAGACAGACAGACAGACAGACAGACAGACAGACAGACAGACAGACAGACAGACAGACAGACAGACAGACAGACAGACAGACAGACAGACAGACAGACAGACAGACAGACAGACAGACAGACAGACAGACAGACAGACAGACAGACAGACAGACAGACAGACAGACAGACAGACAGACAGACAGACAGACAGACAGACAGACAGACAGACAGACAGACAGACAGACAGACAGACAGACAGACAGACAGACAGACAGACGGACGGACGGACGGACGGACGGACGGACGGACGGACGGACGGACGGACGGACAGACAGACAGACAGACAGACAGACAGACAGACAGACGGATGAAGCACGTTAAATAAAAGCTCGTATTAAATGCTTGTAAAAATCAACAATTATAAAGAAACATTATAAAAAAACTCAAAGAAATAATTGCGCAACGTAATTTTAAAGTGATCAAACGCTGTATTTTTAGATCGAATCTACGACGACAAGTCTAAGAACATCGCATGGTTTGTCAGCCACTGTGATACCTGGGGGCTCAGGGAGGTCTACGTCCGCAGGATGAGTTCCGTACTGCCCGTGGACATCTTCGGCTTGTGCGGGAACTTGACCTGTGGGCTCAGACACCGGGACAACGACACGTCACTGTGTCTGCCCATGTTGTCTAAGGAGTACAAGTACGTCTTGTGTGGCATGTCCTCGTCTTTCAACGTCTTGTGTGGCATGTCCTCGTCTTTCTACGTTCTGTGTGGCATGTCCTCGTCTTTTTACGTCCTGTGTGACATGTCCTCGTCTTTTTACGTCCTGTGTGACATGTCATCGTCTTTTTACGTCCTGTGTGACATGTCATCGTCTTTCTACGTCCTGTGTGACATGTCCTCGTCTTTCTACGTCCTGTGTGACATGTCCTCGTCTTTCTACGTCCTGTGTGACATGTCCTCGTCTTTCTACGTCCTGTGTGACATGTCCTCGTCTTTCTACGTCCTGTGTGACATGTCCTCGTCTTTTTACGTCCTGTGTGACATGTACTCGTCTTTCTACGTCCTGTGTGACATGTCCTCGTCTTTCTACGTCCTGTGTGACATGTCCTCGTCTTTCTACGTCCTGTATGACATGTCCTCGTCTTTCTACGTCCTGTGTGACATTTCCTCGTCTTTCTACGTCCTGTGTGACATGTCCTCGACTTTTTACGTCCTGTGTGACATGTACTCGTCTTTCTACGTCCTGTGTGACATGTCCTCGTCTTTCTACGTCCTGTGTGACATGTCATCGTCTTTCTACGTCCTGCTCTATGTCAGCTTCTTTGTGTCTTTTCTTATTCGTGTTCTCTGTGTCAAGTTTCTAAATCTTGTTCTCTGTCAAGTTTCTAGTTCTTGTTCTCTGTCAAGTTTCTAATTCTTGTTCTCTGTCCAGTTTCTAGCTCTTGTTCTCTGTCAAGTTTGTAGTTTTTGTTCTCGGTAAAGTATCTAATTCTTGTTCTGTCAAATTTCTAGTTCTCTGTCAAGTTTCTAGTTCTTGTTCTCTGTCCATTTTCTAGTTCTTGTTCTCTGTCAAGTTTCTAATTCTTGTTCTCTGTCACGTTTTTAGTTCTTGTTCTCTGTTATGTTTTTAGTTCTTGTTCTCTGTCAAGTTTCTAGTTCTTTTTCTCTGTCAAGTTTTCTAGTTCTTGTTCTCTGTCAAGTTTCTAGTTCTTGTTCTCTGTCAAGTTTTTAGTTCTTGTTCTCTGTCAAGTTTATAGTTCTTGTTCTGGGTGTTCTGTTTCTAGTTCTTGTTCTCCGTCAAGTTTATAGTTCTTGTTCTCTGTCCAGTTTCTAGTTATTGTTCTCTGTCCAGTTTCTAGCTCTTGTTCTCTGTCAAGTTTTTAGTTCTTGTTCTCTGTCCAGTTTCTAGCTCTTGTTCTCTGTCAAGTTTTTAGTTCTTGTTCTCTGTCAAGTTTATAGTTCTTGTTCTCTGTCCAGTTTCTAGTTATTGTTCTCTGTCCAGTTTCTAGCTCTTGTTCTCTGTCAAGTTTTTAGTTCTTGTTCTCTGTCTAGTTTCTAGCTCTTGTTCTCTGTCAAGTTTTTAGTTCTTGATCTCTGTCAAGTTTTTAGTTCTTGTTCTCTGTCAAGTTTATAGTTCTTGTTCTGGGTGTTCTGTTTCTAGTTCTTGTTCTCCGTCAAGTTTCTAGTTCCTGTTCTCTGTCCAGTTTCTAGTTATTGTTCTCTGTCCAGTTTCTAGCTCTTGTTCTCTGTCAAGTTTTTAGTTCTTGTTCTCTGTCAAGTTTTCTAGTTCTTGTTCTCTGTCACGTTTCTAGTTCTTGTTCTCTGTCAAGTTTCCAGTTCTTGTTCTCTGTTCAGTTTCTAGTTCTTGTTCTCTGTTATGTTTCTAGTTCTTGTTCTCTGTCAAGTTTCTAGTTCTTTTTCTCTGTCAAGTTTTCTAGTTCTTGTTCTCTGTCAAGTTTCTAGTTCTTGTTCTCTGTTTAGTTTCTAGTTCTTGTTCTCTGTAAAGTTTCTAGTTCTTGTTCTCTGTCAAGTTGCTAGTTCTTGTTCTCTGTCAAGTTTCTAGTTCCTGTTCTCTGTCCAGTTTCTAGTTCTGGTTCTCTGTCAAGTTTCTAGTTCTTGTTCTCTGTCAAGTTTCTAGTTCCTGTTCTCTGTCCAGTTTCTAGTTCTGGTTCTCTGTAAAGTTTCTAGTTCTTGTTCTCTGTCAAGTTTCTAGTTCTTGTTCTATCTCTAGTTTGTTGTTCTTGTACTCCGCGTCCTACTGCCTCTACCACATGAGTATGTCCTTGTTGTCCTGCTCTTTAAGACCTGCCTCTGTCATGTTGTCTGTGTCCTGCCTCTTTGTAGTCCCGTAGCCATCTCTTTTTGTTTTCTATGTCCGATTCTATAACAATCTCAATCCTACCTTTACTAGGTTTTACCTGGCTTTCGAGAACTCCCTGTGCAAAGACTACGTATCTGAGAAGTTTTTCAAACTCTTCAAAGACGTTGACATCATCCCTGTGGTTCGAGGCGGCTTCGACTACAAAAAATACCTGCCCTCTGGGATCTTTGTCGACGCCGCTGATTTTTCTGTGAGTTCTACATGTGGCGTCATCTTCTGTTTAGTCCACCCCTGGTGGGACGCCGTGGTCTAGTGGTAAAATATTAGACTGCTAACCCGAAAGTATTGAGTTCGAATTCTGGTTCAAATCCGCAAAACGTCACTGAGTCCACCCAGCTCTGATGAGTACCTAACCCACTAGCGAAAGTAAAGGCGGCATGGTATAGTACTGACCACACTATCTCTTCATATGCCAGGGCCACATTTGAACTCTACTTCACTTGCCCCATGGACCGTCAGAGAGAAATTTACTTTACAAACCACCCATTAATATCCATCTTATTTCCATCGTCTCATTTAAAAGCATCGCTATAGTTGTTTATAGTTGTTGCCTGGTTTTCATTTTCCAGTCACCAGAAGAACTGGCCAGGTACTTGTTGGAGCTTGGGTCCGACAAGAAAAGATACACAGAAATGTTGCGGAGAAAGAATAGGTTCGTGTGGCAGATTTGTTTTAAAACGTTCCATGTTTGTGTTCAACTGTTGAAAAGTTACTCACTGCTTAACACAAGTTCCGTATGCAACGTAACCAAGTCCCTTTTGTTAGTTCTACTATTCCGTCATATAAAACTACAATAGCTGTAGGCTAACTTGTCATGAACTCTGCTATATTATCACAAATTTACGAGAGATTGCTTTAGGGTTTTCTAGTCATAATCCGCTTTGCTTTTTGCTCCTTGTGGAGCCTATGGCCTCAACCAACAACTTCCATTCCGTCCGGAGTGTTGATTTTTGCAGTCTCCAAAGACATCCTTGCTGTCTTCATTTTTATGGTTATCACTAAGAACTATTTAATTAGATATCCTAAAAGGTTTAGTGTACAATTAGAATTATTAGTTTCTAAATGCTATTAATCTAAATTAAAAAATCAAGTCTATATTATTATTACTTAATAAATACTATAAGATATTATGTGTTTATTATTAATAAAATTGCTTTAGTTTAGATCAAATATTCCGATTCTTAGCAACAAAATTGTAATCTGATCCACGTTTCTCGTCCTATATAGGTGGCGCTATGTCCCCGCGGGTAGGGTGCAATGTGCACTGTGCGAGCGGATGCACACAGACCAACGGAGTGCACGCATTGAGAGTATAAAGGACAAGTTTAATGGATCACCTTCAGATTGTCACGAGCCTGCAGATTTGTAGCATTCTGCAAGTTCAACTGTGTCTAGTTCATGTTTGTCTTGGCCTAGGCTTGGCCATTTCAGTCCAGGCCAAATCAGCTTTGTTGTCTACTTTATTCCATCTTTGCTCAGTTTATTTTTGTAACGTCTAACTTGTCCAGACCAACTTAGCTCTTCTATTTTTAGTAAATCCATCCGCAACTTATCTATTTTGTCCAGACCACCTTTGTTTGTCTATTTTATCAAATCCATCACATCTAGTTCATCTTGTCCAGACCACCTTTGTTTGTCTATTTTATCAAATCCGTCACATCTAGTTCATCTTGTCCAGACCACCTTTGTTTGTCTATTTTATCAAATCCATCACATCTAGTTCATCTTGTCCAGACCACCTTTGTTTGTCTATTTTATCAAATCCATCCCCATCAAGTCCATGAATTCCCAACTAATTTTTGTCTTGTCCGTTTAAATTAAACGTACCATCAAATCATTACATCTCACAGACGTGTAAGAGTCGAATGTATCCAGCTTATATCTACAGCTTATTAATTTTAATTCATTGTAAAAGTAACTGTCAAATGTTCATCTGCTGTGGTTCAAAAGACGTCTTGAATTAAAATCCTTTGACGACATATTTCACCGCCGCTTACAATCTTGTGATGTATCTTTGCTCAATTGTAACGGAGTACATTGAAACTGTTATTGAGAGTAAAAGCAATCATTTTTCATGTTCGTTTGTGAAAATATGCTAGTATTGTTGGAATTATTTATTTTAATTAGCTAGTTTGTAAAAAAAAGTGCATGTATTATTAGGATTATTTAATTATTTAACTAGGAAATATATTGAACTTTCAATCTCTGATTGGCCTTATATGAATCAGTTTATTTATATTTTTATTGTTACACATTGACGTTTGTGTGTACATTTTTGGTTTATAATAATACTAATTTTTTTTTGATAATGCTATTTTTTTTTATTTTCATAGTACTAATTAGTTTTTTATTGTTTTGATTGTGATGATTAATTTTTTGTCTAAGTACTAATTAAATATTTTGTTTTGATAATACTAATTAAATTTAGCACTAGGTAAAACTAATTGATGTCCACTGACGACCAAGGTAGATACGGTAAGAACAGGAGTGTTAAGGTTTCGTCTTCCAATGACGTCATGCTCTATGGGGTGGTATCAGGGAAATCTCACTGAAGAAGGACAAGTTTCTCTTTTTTACTTTCTCGTATATACGAAGTATAGAGAAAGTCTTGTAATCGTGCAAAAAGAAAAAAACCAGATTTTTGCAAATCTCGACGTTTTACACCTCACTGATACGGAAAAACATAATTTTGCAATCTTGTCCGTATGTCTGTGTGTCTCTCTGTCTGTCTGTCTGTGTGTAAACACGATAACTTGAGTACCGTTATAGCTAGGTTGATGAAATTTCATATATAAGTATTTTATCAAAATCGTAGATCCGTATCAAATTTTGAGCGACTTCCGATAACCGGAAGTGGTACTTTTTCTACTTTGAATTTTTCAAAAGCCTATAACTTGAGTACTATTTTAGATAGATAAATGAAATTTCACATGTAAGTAAAAAATCTAATTCTCTACCTTCTGTCAAATTTTGAGAAATTTCCGTTGACCGGAATTACTAATTTACGCTATTTACGATTTCTCAAAAAAATAAGTCCTCTATACTCCGGCAGTAGCGTAGCGAGGGGGGGGGGGGCGGGGGGACATATGTCCCCTGGCGCCGACCTTAGGGGGCGCCAAAATAGGTTGGAAAAATTAATTGAAAGGTTGAGGAGGGTGCAAATCGAAAGTTTGAGGGGGGGGGGGGGTGCAAATCTAAATCTCGAGGGGGGGTGCAAATCGAAAAGTTTGTCCCCGGGCGCCGGGAACGGTCGCTACGCCGCTGTACTCCGGATGTGATGAGGGACTGAGGAGTAAAACGGTGAAAACTGTCAAAATTTCATGTTATTTTTGTGCACGATTACAATACTTTCTCTATACTTCATATATACGAGAAAGTAAAAATGCCATGATCTATTTAGTGTAATCAAATCTTATCTAATTCACACGAGAAACTATGTTATGAGAAACTGAATTATTTATTTAAGGGGATGGTGGCGTTTTGAAACATGGTTTACTGCTGGGGGTGGCGATATCATTAGTCAATCAGGTATTCATTAGAGCTGGGTGGACTCAGGGAGTTCTTACAGACTCAAGCCGTGTACAGACGTTGACAGTTACTAGTTGACAATTAAAACTGGACTTCAATTAATTATTTATTTTGAGTCAATCCAGCGCTAGTCCATACTCAAAGGTATATTAAAATTTTCATTAAGCTCAATAGAAAGTCCCACTCTCAAGGTAACACCTACACATACTTCAAACAGGTGACACACAGACAGACAGAACTCAAACCTTACATCAGAGTTTCTTCCAAGCATATAAAGAAAGTCTCCCCCCCCCCCCCCCACCGAACGAAATGGAGTTTATATAGAAAACATATATTTTAACCAGTGTCCGCGCCCCTCCCGTCCCCCCGGAAGTTGTCCGTCCCCCGAAAATATCAAGTGCCCCCCCCCCCCCCCGGAGAAAAAGTCTGGAAGAAACACTGCCTTACATACATCCAATCTCACAGTGACAGAAAACTTGCACAAAATTTATGATCTATCGCTCACTGTTTGCTTAGGTTGGCCAGACTTTCTGCTGCCACAGCGAATTTTTTCTAAACAATAGTAGCAGTGAATCATTATATATTTTAAGAAAAATCATTTATTTTCTCCTATTTAGTGCATTATTACATAAAAGTTTGTTGTTACATCGTTTTGTATGCAATTTTTGAAGTAGGCTACTAAAATTTTTCAAAAACTATTGCCACCTAACGAACATGAAAATACGCGTATAATAGTGCGCAATAATATAGGTCCCCCTAGTTTACTCAGTAAATTTTAATTAATTTATTTAAAATTAAGTCAAATTTGATGTCAGATTACATTGTCATCAAGTCTTGACCCACGGCCAAGTTTGATACGAATCGGTCAGTTAGAAGTGCTCGATATTTTGTTCGGCAGTTTCAATCAATGACGCCAAAAAGACATACAAAGAAAATAGGTTTAATAAAAGCTTGGAAAATTTGATTTAAGCTTAGTGACAAGAAAACATATACATTTTTCAACTTAAACAAAAAAGAACTTTTTAAAAATTATTTTCAATGTGATAAAAAATATTTAAAAATTAAAAAAACATAAAGCGCTGTATGTACTACATATGGTGAAGTCTAGTCACCGTCTGGGTGAATTCTCACTGTTATAATTGTGTTACCTAAACAAATAATGGCCAGTTCTCTTTACAATAAATTGTGGTCGGGCGGGTAAGTACACGGTTGCTAAGCCTAAAGCCCCGAGTTCGAACCCTGAGGAAGATGAGGCTCGTCAGCTGGGGACAGCAACCCATCTAGAAGATAAAACTCACAATAGGATTCCCAACTCTGGTTTCCTTTCGACAGCTCCTGCGAAACTGCTTATTCCAAGCTGCTACGGTAACATTCTCCCCAGGAGCTGTGTGGCTCCTCTCAATTATCTATTATGCAGCCATTTTAGCATTACTTTGTATGGTCACTGTCATGCACGAAGTATTTTTGAATTGTGTAATTGACGCTCAGCTGTGAAAGTGAATAAAGTGTTAAGAGCTGTAAAGAATTGTATTTATTAAATAAAATAAACCGGGAGTGATCTCCACTAAACTTTCTCGAATATTCTAATATAACACTACGTGGGATGTCAACTCGAAATATAGACATGATTTTTGTTTACTTAAACTTTTAAAAGTAGAATAAAATCTAGTAGAAATAAAAACTTTCGATTTTGCACCCCCCCCCCCCTAGACTTTCGATTTGCACCCCCCCCCCCTTAAACTTTCGATTTGCACCCCCCTCATACTTTATATATATATATATATATATATATATATATATATATATATATATATATATATATATATATATATATATATATATATATATATACCGAGGGGTCTATGGGGGGTTATGACCCCTCCCTAACCTCTCCCTGCCTACGCCACTGAGATTAGCTATGAATAGGGAAGCAGGATGATCTCTTATCATTCAATAGTTGTATTAATCCATACTTTTGAATTTGAATTTGGGCGTCGATCTGCAAAGATACACTGCTGATTTGACAAAAGTGTGTTGCAAGTAATGCTATCGTCTGTTTAAGATGATAGCATTTTTGAATTTATAACGTTTGATGATTGGTGAACCACAATAAACACAATGACCTTTTTAATTACAATATTTTATCTTTTTGTCTATTTTGTGTGTTAAGATTATTTTAATCTTTGGGAATTTAAAATTCCAGACAAAAATTAGACTATGGAATTCAATTTTGGACTATAATGTGTTAGAAGTTGTAGATAGAAATTGTTAGGGTGTAGTTGAGCTGGACTTCGAATTTAATTAATTAGGGTATAGTTGAGATAGCAGAAGTAGTGTATAGTAAAGTAGGGTTAGGAGTAGGAGTTGATATGTGTAAATAAAGAAACTATACTACATCTTGTATTGGACTTGGGTTTCTTTCTTCTTCATCGTTCTTAATTCTAGAGATTGAACAAACTACAGGGCAGCAGTTGTTTGATTATGCAGTTGTCTGTCTTTGATGAGTTGCGGTCCCTAGCTGTCGAGACGCATCTGCCCGAGGGTTCAAACTCGAGTCTTTTCGGTTTAGCAACCATGAGCTTTACGAATTCGACCACGCCGACCCTCACAGCTTAAATTAATAAATGATGTCTCGGTATTTTTTTAAACGATTTATTGATCAGAACAACACGACTCTAAACTTCAAAATCAATAACCATCATATCATTGTTAAAATGTTAACAGAAAGTTTGCTTTTATGAACTTCACGTAGGAATGATAGTAATTAAAATCATTTAGAATACGTTTTCCACCATTTTAAATTTTAATAGCCGAAATAGGAAGACATAAATTGTGTTATGCCTATGTGATTTTGGATTATTGATTTATGTGAAAGCGTAATACATGCGCTTTTTTCATAACATAACACATGTTTCCTATCATTAATGGAAAGGGGGGGGGAGGTAGACATGAGTGGACTGAGTTTTTAGCCAAGTTTAAGTGAATGTGTAGTGGGCTTTAATCTAGTTAAATTAGTAGCATAGTGTAGGTGTTGTGGGCTTAAAACTGGTTTAAGCAAAGTTGCAACTTAGATACATTTCATGAAATAAATAAAAAATGCGACAGGGTTTTCAACGCAGGTTTACATGTATAAGCTAGAAATTGCATTGATACTATTTCGCAGAAGGTATTACTTTTGATGTTTTGTAGTTTTATTAACTAAGTTTAGTATTTCTCTAGATTTAAATCTACTTTTTTTTACTTCCGTGATATATTGTCGCTGACATCATTCCCCTGGGAATTTTGTCACCTGAAATATTATGGAGATAATTGGTCTAGGGATATATTGTTTAGGATATTATATCCTGGGATATTTTGTCGCGGATTAATAGCCTTAACGGTATTTCGCTTGAGAAGTTTATCCTAAGATATTGTGTTTGGGATAATGTGTCCTGGGAATTTTTTACTTTTTTTTGTCTGGAATATATTATCTGATATATTTTGTCCTGCGATATTTTGTCCTGAGATATTTTGTCTGGAATATATTGTCTGAGATATTTTATCCTGAGATATTTTGTCCTAGTATATTTTGTCCTGAGATATTTTGTCATGGGATATTTTTCTTTTCACCTCAAAGCGCAACAAAATAATGAGCATGTGTCGCAAAACCCGGTCGAACAAAACCATCTATCTTTTTCTTTGTTCGTTTTTCTTAACTGTAATTGTAGACGGGATTTCCTCCAACGCAAGTGAAGTATCACTTGGCAAAATGTTATGCTCCATAGCACCCTTACACTCCGATTTTAGCAAACATTGATTTCAGCAAACATTTACCAATAACAAACTACAACGCAGATTTTGGAGTCTTCTCTCCTATAGTGGTTGATGTCTATCAAGCCTCGACAGCTGGGGGAAGGGGGTGTTCGAACTCTGGACTTTTCGGTTTAAAAGTCATGAGACCTACCAGCCCGATCACGCCGACACTCAACCAACAATCGATAGGTGAGTTAATTTAATACAGAAGCTCTTTTCTTATACACGCGTCGTCGTGTTTCGTAACTGTGAAGAAAATGATTGAACATTCAAGGTAACACGGCGATTAAAGTCACGCATATGTCCAAGGTAGGGAAACTTAGGCAGAGTTGGGTGTGAATGGCGTAGAGATCTGAGAAGTCGGATTCAAAGCGGAGTATTTTTCACTGTGGAAGACCTTTTGAGGATAGGGGGTTTCAATCTATATTGTGATGGTGGCTGTTTTAGACTGTTTATATTTTTTTATTTAGAGTACAAGTAAACTGGAATATTGAAATTATATTTTTAATGAAACAGCTTTAATGTTCTTTAATTGAAAAAAAAAGGATTATAAGAAATTGTATATATTTTAAAATTACACTAATATCGTATTCGTCAGATTTCTAAAGAATGTTCTGTGTTTTTTTAAAAGTGAATTATGAAAATTATATTATCTCCTAAAGAAACAATTGTACAGATGTGGTCGTAACAAAAAAAATTAAAAACTCGAATTGTTTCATTCACGGGATCCAGATACTTTCGAGACACGGACATTCCGGTTCAGGGGCAGAACTCCGATTAGCCAGGTTTGTCTCCATGCAGTAAACTCCAGGCTCACGAGCAGAACTCTGATTAGCCAGGTTTGCCTCCGTGTAGTAAACTCCGGGCTCAGTAGCAGAACTCAGATTAGCAAGGCTCGCCTCCATGCAGTAAACTCCGATTAACTGGCTTAGAAGAGGTCGGTTTGATCACTGCATTTTTGGCCGCTCCCTCCCGGGGTAAACGACTCGACCAACCACTTCAGCTACAGAAGACACCCCCAAGATGAGGACGGTGTTCAAAGTCCTCGTGGGTGTCGTCGTGTTTATCCTTACCGTCCAGCTGTTGATGAGGTGGGATGTCGTCACACAAAAACAGAAACTGGTGCCACAACCCGACCATGTAGAGAGGAAAACTTTGGTGAAGTTGGAGAAGGCGAGTAAGAAACCTGCTGGCGACGGGAGGACTGAAGAGAGGGTTGAAACCGGCGGATCAGTGTCGGGTAGGGTAAACTTGTGATATAGCTAACCGCAGAGGCGTAATAAGGCGAGGGCGGGTAGGGCTGACGCTCCTAGTCTGGACATTAGAGGCGCGCCAAAAGGGGTAGAAAAATAAATAAAAAGGCTATTTCTGAGATGCATTATATTATTATACAAAGTCAACGTTAAGAAAATATACTACTACTTGGCTTAATAGAATGATTTAACTGTTTCTACATCAACTACGTGACACTGAATAAATACTGTTAAATCACATTTACTGTTAAAAAGCGGGGGGTGGGGGTGGGGGAGTAAATTAATAATTCTCCCCAAGCGCCGGAATGGATTGATGCGTCTCTTGCTAACCGGACAGCGTCTGGTTGGGTAGTGGTTGTTGACGTGGAACTGTTTTAATGTTTTAGACTATATCTATTAGGATATAGTTTTGTAGTAGGGGGGTGTTTGCTGTTTATATTTAGTTTAAACTATTTGCAAAACGGGGTTAAGCGATTGCTTTAGTAGAGTATAAACCCCGTGTGGCATTTGTTAGACCCCCATCCCCACCCCTATTGTGGCAACATTGATAAAGTTTAAATTTATCTCAATATTGTTACTATTTTCCCTAGAATGTTGGATTTTAAGCTTCGTAAACGTAAATATAGTTAGCAACGAAAACTAAGTGTAATTAAAACATAAGATGTAAGACAAACCCATTCGAAGAAGTCCTCTGGAATAAATTAATTTTAGCTGGTAGCCTTTGAAACTTAATTTTTTTTAGAAAATAAAAATTATTGAAATAGAAAGACGAAATTGCGTAACAAAATCCGCATTCATTTTGAAAAATAGTACCCTTGAGATTAATGTTGCTGAACACTTCAGTATTACATTCCACATAAAGCCTGTTAATTCTCTTCATGTATTGAGCTTGATTTAAAAGCAGACACCGGGTTGGTCGTCCATAAATGACGTCACATTTGTAGGTGAGGGTAGATCGGACTTAAGTGATGGTGTGTGGCGAGAGTTGGGGTGGGGTTTTTAGAAAGGGCAACCTCCCACTTGCGTTTTAGAGAGCTTAAGATTGCTTCAAAAGTCTCGAGTTCGGATCAAAGGACGGATGAGTCCCTTAGCTTGTGACAACAAGCCATCTACTAGAGAAAACGTACAGATTGTTCTTGCCTTGACATAGTCTATGGAGGCTAATCCATGGAGAAAAGTAGGCTGAGTCGATGGGCCATATGGCGATAATATGTTGACATGTAATATTTTAGTATGGTGGAGGAAATCTCCGATATTAATTAAAAACAAAGAGGAAGAAGATGTAACTGAATTGTTACAGTTATTCGGCATTTTGTATTTAACTTCCCTAAAACCAATTACAGCAAAAATGTATTAATACCAAATTTTGTTTTTCAAATTTGGAAATGGCGTTGTAAAACTGAGAATTGCCGTCATTTTATTGAGGGTTGGGGGGGGGGGGGGGGGGTTCTGACATTTTTTCACGTTTCGCATCAATGGGAAATGGGTGTTAAAATTTGTCACAAAAAGGGATAACAAGTCTCGACGTCACTAAAATTTAAATGTTCAAACTTTAAGTCGTTACACGATGAATTGTTTATCAGATATTTATGTACAGATGATAAAACTAGCAATGATGTGGATGACAAAGAAGATGAGGACGAGGCAGAGATGAGACGACTGGAGAGCTCGCCTTATATTTACAACGAAAAACGAGAGAGGTTAAAGTAAGATTTTTTTCTATTTCCTTGGTTCATCTGTGTTTGTTGCATTGATCCTTAACTCTTTTGTGATTGTTGTGTTTATTGGGTGTCAGTGTATTTATTAAAAGTCAGTATGTTTATTAAATTTCATTGTGTTTAAAAATGTCCGTGTGTTTATTCAATGTGAATGTGTTTATAAAATTTCAATATGTTTACTCAATGTCCGTGTGTTTGTTGAGTTTATTTTTGCACAGTAAATTGCTTACTCGTTCTTTAGTTTTCTCCAATTCAACATACTTGGGGGTTAGAGTTCCGCTTTTGAAAAATCACAAGTTTTTCTTGTGATGACCTATACTTATGTAACAACGATGACTTGTGACAAATCGCATTCATGTTGTTCAAAACACATTTATAGTTGATTCAAAGTACGCTGAATATGAAGTAGAATTATTTTATGATTTCGTTGTAAGTAATTGTACAATCAGCACTTTGTTCAAGTTGTGATGTGGATAAACAATAAATTAACATTAGGGAGATAAGCAATCAGGTCGTAAATTCCAGATGGACGCAGCATCAAATGCAAGATAGATACATGATTAAATGCAAGATAGATACATGATTAAATGCAACATAGATACATGACAAAAATGTCCACATAGATAAATCATTAAATCACACCCACTGTAATGTTTGTGTTCAATATAGCTATTTACTTTATAATTATAAGAGGTTGTTATCGATTAACACTATACAATTAGTTTAGATGATCTCGATATATATATGATTGAAAACTTTTCTATCTCGTTACTTTTGTTTATGCGCCTGTCTCCTTCCTTGACCAACTATGGTGATGTTTAAGTCTGAGTGGTTCCGTCTACGCATGATTTAATGTTGGCCATATTTTATATCTTGAAGAATGTCACGGCCAATGGTGGACAGGTCAATCAAGTACGTCACCTACTTGAACCTGCCAGGAAAGGAACACAAGAAGCAGACGTGAGTCGATATAGATTTAATCATAACTCAAACATGGGTAGGGGTTGGACAACCTTGACTGTATCTTACCGTAATTTATTTTGCTTTTTCAGGTCTACTTAGTGTACTGATCATGTATGTCGTAGTGTACTGACCACGTATGTAGTAGTGTACTGACCTCTAATGCTATGTTGTACTAATTACCTATGTTGTGGTGTACTGTTGTGTACTGACCATATATGCTATGTTGTACTGACCACTTATGTCTGGTACACTGACCACTATATTGTCATCTACTGACCACCTATGTTGTTATCTACTGACCACTACTTTGTTATCTACTGACCACTATGATGTCATCTACTGACCACTATGATTTCATCTACTGACCACTTATGTTGTCATCTACTGACCACTACTTTGTTATCTACTGACCACTATGATGTCATCTACTGACCACTATGATGTCATCTACTGACCACTATGTTGTCATCTACTGACCACTATGATGTCATCTACTGACCACTATGATGTCATCTACTGACCACTATGTTGTCATCTACTGACCACTATGTTGTCATCTACTGACCACTATGTTGTCATCTACTGACCACTATGTTGTCATCTACTGACCACTATGATGTCATCTACTGACCACTATGTTGTCATCTACTGACCACTATGTTGTCATCTACTGACCACTATGTTGTCATCTACTGACCACTATGATGTCATCTACTGACCACTATGTTGTCATCTACTGACCACTATGTTGTCATCTACTGACCACTGTGTTGTCATCTACTGACCACTATGTTGTCATCTACTGACCACTATGTTGTCATCTACTGACCACTATGTTGTCCTCTACTGACCACTCTGTTGTCATCTAATGACCACTACTTTGTTATCTACTGACCACTATGATGTCATCTACTGACCACTATGATGTCATCTACTGACCACTATGTTGTCATCTACTGACCACTATGATGTCATCTACTGACCACTATGTTGTCATCTACTGACCACTATGTTGTCATCTACTGACCACTACTTTGTTATCTACTGACCACTATGATGTCATCTACTGACCACTATGATGTCATCTACTGACCACTATATTGTCATCTACTGACCACTATGATGTCATCTACTGACCACTACATTGTTATCTACTGACCACTATGATGTCATCTACTGACCACTATGATGTCATCTACTCATCACTACATTGTTATCTACTGACCACTATGATGTCATCTACTGACCACTATGTTGTCATCTACTGACCACTACTTTGCTATCTACTGACCACTATGATGTCATCTACTGACCACTATGATGTCATCTACTGACCACTACATTGTTATCTACTGACCACTATGATGTCATCTACTGACCACTATGATGTCATCTACTGACCACTATGTTGTCATCTACTGACCACTATGTTGTCATCTACTGACCACTACTTTGTTATCTACTGACCACTATGTTGTCATCTACTGACCACTACTTTGTTATCTACTGACCACTATGATGTCATCTACTGACCTCTATGATGTCATCTACTGACCACTACATTGTTATCTACTGACCACTATGTTGTCATCTACTGACCACTATGATGTCATCTACTCATCACTACATTGTTATCTACTGACCACTATGATGTCATCTACTGACCACTATGTTGTCATCTACTGACCACTACTTTGTTATCTACTGACCACTATGATGTCATCTACTGACCACTATGTTGTCATCTACTGACCACTGTGTTGTCATCTACTGACCACTATGTTGTCATCTACTGACCACTATGATGTCATCTACTGACCACTATGATGTCATCTACTGACCACTATGATGTCATCTACTGACCTCTATGATGTCATCTACTGACCACTACATTGTTATCTACTGACCACTATGTTGTCATCTACTGACCACTATGATGTCATCTACTCATCACTACATTGTTATCTACTGACCACTATGATGTCATCTACTGACCACTATGTTGTCATCTACTGACCACTACTTTGTTATCTACTGACCACTATGATGTCATCTACTGACCACTATGATGTCATCTACTGACCACTACATTGTTATCTACTGACCACTATGATGTCATCTACTGACCACTATGATGTCATCTACTCATCACTACATTGTTATCTACTGACCACTATGTTGTCATCTACTGACCACTATGTTGTCATCTACTGACCACTATGCTGTCATCTACTGACCACTATGTTGTCATCTACTGACGATTGTGTTGTCATTTACCGACCACTATGTTGTCATCTACTGACCACTGTGTTGTCATCTACTGACCACTGTGTTGTCATCTACTGACCACTATGTTGCCGTCTACTGACCACTGTGTTGACATCTACTGACCACGTATGTTGTGGTATACTGACCACTATGTTGTCATATACTGACCACTACTTTGTCATCTACTGACCACTATGTTGTCATCTACTGACCAATATATTGTCATCTACTGACCACTATTTTGTCATCTACTGACCACTATGTTGTCATCTACTAACCACTGTGTTGTCTTCTACTGACCAATATATTGTCATCTACTGACCACTATATTGTCATCTAATGACCACTATGTTGTCATCTACTGACCACTATGATGTCATCTACTGACCACTATACTGTCATCTACTGACCACTATATTGTCATCTACTGACCACTATGTTGTCATCTACTGACCACTATATTGTCATCTACTGACCACTATATTGTCATCTACTGACCACTATGTTGTCATCTACTGACCACTATATTGTCATCTACTGACCACTATGTTGTCATCTACTGACCACTATATTGTCATCTACTGACCACTATATTGTCATCTACTGACCACTATGTTGTCATCTACTGACCACTATGTTGTCATCTACTGACCACTGTGTTGTCATCTACTGACCACAGTGTTGTCATCTACTGACCACTATGTTGTCATCTACTGACCACTATGTTGTCCTCTACTGACCACTATGTTGTCATCTAATGACCACTACTTTGTTATCTACTGACCACTATGATGTCATCTACTGACCACTATGATGTCATCTACTGACCACTATGTTGTCATCTACTGACCACTATGATCTCATCTACTGACCACTATGTTGTCATCTACTGACCACTATGTTGTCATCTACTGACCACTACTTTGTTATCTACTGACCACTATGATGTCATCTACTGACCACTATGATGTCATCTACTGACCACTATATTGTCATCTACTGACCACTATGATGTCATCTACTGACCACTATGTTGTCATCTACTGACCACTATGTTGTCATCTACTGACCACTACTTTGTTATCTACTGACCACTATGATGTCATCTACTGACCACTATGATGTCATCTACTGACCACTATATTGTCATCTACTGACCACTATGATGTCATCTACTGACCACTATGATGTCATCTACTCATCACTACATTGTTATCTACTGACCACTATGATGTCATCTACTGACCACTATGTTGTCATCTACTGACCACTACTTTGTTATCTACTGACCACTATGATGTCATCTACTGACCACTATGATGTCATCTACTGACCACTACATTGTTATCTACTGACCACTATGATGTCATCTACTGACCACTATGTCATCTACTCATCACTACATTGTTATCTACTGACCACTATGTTGTCATCTACTGACCACTATGTTGTCATCTACTGACCACTATGCTGTCATCTACTGACCACTATGTTGTCATCTACTGACGATTGTGTTGTCATTTACCGACCACTATGTTGTCATCTACTGACCACTGTGTTGTCATCTACTGACCACTGTGTTGTCATCTACTGACCACTATGTTGCCGTCTACTGACCACTGTGTTGACATCTACTGACCACGTATGTTGTGGTATACTGACCACTATGTTGTCATATACTGACCACTACTTTGTCATCTACTGACCACTATGTTGTCATCTACTGACCAATATATTGTCATCTACTGACCACTATTTTGTCATCTACTGACCACTATGTTGTCATCTACTAACCACTGTGTTGTCATCTACTGACCAATATATTGTCATCTACTGACCACTATATTGTCATCTAATGACCACTATGTTGTCATCTACTGACCACTATGATGTCATCTACTGACCACTATATTGTCATCTACTGACCACTATATTGTCATCTAATGACCACTATGTTGTCATCTACTGACCACTATATTGTCATCTACTGACCACTATATTGTCATCTACTGACCACTATGTTGTCATCTACTGACCACTATATTGTCATCTACTGACCACTATGTTATCATCTACTGACCACTATATTGTCATCTACTGACCACTATATTGTCATCTACTGACCACTATATTGTCATCTACTGACCACTATGTTGTCATCTACTGACCACTATGTTGTCATCTACTGACCACTGTGTTGTCATCTACTGACCACTGTGTTGTCATCTACTGACCACTATGTTGTCATCTACTGACCACTATGTTGTCATCTACTGACCACTGTGTTGTCCTCTACTGACCACTATATTGTCATCTACTGACCACTATATTGTCCTCTACTGACCACTGTGTTGTCATCTACTAACCACTGTGTTGTCATCTACTAACCACTGTGTTGTCATCTACTAACCACTGTGTTGTCATCTACTGACCACTATGTTGTCATCTACTGACCACTATGTTGTCATCTACTGACCACTATGATGTCATCTACTGACCACTACATTGTTATCTACTGACCACTATGATGTCATCTACTGACCACTATGATGTCATCTACTCATCACTACATTGTTATCTACTGACCACTATGTTGTCATCTACTGACCACTATGTTGTCATCTACCGACCACTATGTTGTCATCTACTGACCACTGTGTTGTCATCTACTGACCACTATGTTGTCATCTACTGACCACTATGATGTCATCTACCGACCACTATGTTGTCATCTACTGACCACTATGTTGTCATCTACCGACCACTATGTTGTCATCTACTGACCACTATGTTGTCATCTACTGACCACTATGTTGTCATCTACTGACCACTATGTTGTCATCTACTGACCACTGTGTTGTCATCTACTGACCACTATGTTGCCGTCTACTGACCACTGTGTTGACATCTACTGACCACGTATGTTGTGGTATACTGACCACTATGTTGTCATATACTGACCACTACTTTGTCATCTACTGACCACTATGTTGTCATCTACTGACCAATATATTGTCATCTACTGACCACTATTTTGTCATCTACTGACCACTATGTTGTCATCTACTAACCACTGTGTTGTCATCTACTGACCAATATATTGTCATCTACTGACCACTATATTGTCATCTAATGACCACTATGTTGTCATCTACTGACCACTATGATGTCATCTACTGACCACTATATTGTCATCTACTGACCACTATATTGTCATCTACTGACCACTATGTTGTCATCTACTGACCACTATATTGTCATCTACTGACCACTATATTGTCATCTACTGACCACTATGTTGTCATCTACTGACCACTATATTGTCATCTACTGACCACTATGTTGTCATCTACTGACCACTATATTGTCATCTACTGACCACTATATTGTCATCTACTGACCACTATATTGTCATCTACTGACCACTATGTTGTCATCTACTGACCACTATGTTGTCATCTACTGACCACTGTGTTGTCATCTACTGACCACTGTGTTGTCATCTACTGACCACTATGTTGTCATCTACTGACCACTATGTTGTCATCTACTGACCACTGTGTTGTCCTCTACTGACCACTATATTGTCATCTACTGACCACTATATTGTCCTCTACTAACCACTGTGTTGTCATCTACTGACCACTATGTTGTCATCTACTGACCACTATGTTGTCATCTACTAACCACTATGTTGTCATCTACTAACCACTGTGTTGTCATCAACTGACCACTGTGTTGTCCTCTACTGACCACTATGTTGTCATCTACTTACCACTGTGTTGCCATCTACTGACCACTATGTTGTCATCTACTGACCACTATGTTGTCATCTACTGACCACTACTTTGTCATCTACTGACCACTATGTTGTCATCTACTGACCACTATGTTGTCATCTACTGACCACTACTTTGTCATCTACTGACCACTATCTTGTCATCTACTGACCACTATGTTGTCATATACTGACCACATATGACATCTTCCATCCCCCAGATTCAATGACTGCCAATACAGCCTGTGCAACTATACGACCAACCTCACATTAGCTGATGCAGTACTGACCTACGGTTCCTTTGTCAGGACGTATGATTTTCCTACTTTTGATCGACCTCCTGGACAAAGGTAGTAGCAGTAGAACAGCATTTCTCTCTATATATCGCTGAACTTACTGATCACATCGCCTAAAAAATGTTGCGGACAGAGAGAGACAGAGAAAGAGAGAAATTCGCATATGGGCTTTTATATATTAGGATGTATACACTCTTCTCTCTTATCCGATAGTTTACCCTACGTTGTTTAAAAACAATTGTAGCATTCAACAGGGTGATTATAATCCCCTCTCCTAAGCTTTGTTACTGTTTCTCTTTTACCATTTAAATAGGTGGATATTCTTCAACTTTGACCCGGCGATAAAAAACTATAACCTGGACAGGGAAGAGGTCAAGTCTGTGTTTAACTGGACCTTGACCTACCAGCTGAGCGCAGATATCCCGGTCGTCTATGGACTCTTGGGGAAATACGAGCCACCGTTCAAGGACATAGGTACGTGTAGGTGTATATTTGACAATCAGACAGGTATAAGCCCATATTTGATGACTAGATAGGTGTAGGTCAGTATTTCAGTAGCGTAGCGAGGGGGTGCAAATGGAAATCTCGAGGTGGGGGGTGCAAATCGAAAGTTTGTCCCCGGGCGCCGGGAAGGGTCGCTACGCCTCTGCAGTATTTGATACCTGAGTACGTGTAGGCCTATATTTGACAATAAGACAGGAAGAAGCCCTTATTTGGCGACTATACAGGTGTGTTCAAATCCATATTTGACTAAAAAAGTAAATTCAAGAATTCAGTTAATTAAGCGCGTGTTGGTTCATGGAACAAAGAGTTAAAATCTCTGTAAGTATAAATAAATAAACAAATTCCGTATATTAAAGCAGTTTATATTCTTATTCTTTTTAAACTTTGAGAAATTATGTATTATAAAAGCATTTTTTTTTAAATTGTGCAACGTATATTGAAGTTAAATATAACCCACTAAACGCTTTGTATCTAGATCGAATCTACGACGGTAAATCAAAGAACGTCGCCTGGTTTGTCAGCCATTGTAACACCTGGGGGCTCAGGGAGGTCTACGTCCGCAGGATGAGTTCCGTCCTGCCCGTGGACATCTTCGGCGATTGCGGGAACTTGACCTGTGGGGCGGGGTACCGGTTCAATGACTCGGCTCTGTGTTTGCCGATGTTGTCTAGAGAATACAAGTACGTCCTTTGTTATGTTAACTCGTCGTATTACTTCCTATTTTCTCTCTCCACTTTCTAACTTCTGTTTTCTGTGTCGTTTTTCAAAAGTTTTTTTTCTTGTCCTCCTATCACTCATTTTCTCATTGTTCTGTTTCGATTCCTGTTATGCGTCTCCAGTTTCTAAGTCGTGAACTGTTTCCTATTCTTTCTTTGTGTCATGCTACTATGTTGTATGCCCTGCCCACCTGTCTCTGTTGTAAGACTTTGCCCAGGTGAATCCAGTTCCTCATGACCTTCCTCCTTAAGTACTGTTCTGCGTCTTACTTTGACTTCATGCTCTTTGTATCCTCTAGTGATTAGACCATGTTTCTAAAATAGAAATGTCGACTTTACTGTGCTACTGATAGACCTATACATGCTAGCAAAATGCGCTATGTCTAGATATTGTATCCATTTGACTGCCCTATGTCTAGTTGTTTTATCCATTGACTGTCTTTTACAAGGTTTTATCTGGCATTCGAGAACTCTTTCTGCAAGGACTACGTCACCGAGAAATTTTTCAAACTCTTCAAAGACGTTGACATCATACCTGTGGTTAGAGGTGACTTTAACTACAAGAAATACCTGCCCTCTGGGATCTTTGTCGACGCCGCTGATTTTTCTGTAAGTTTTACAAGTGGCGTCATCTTCTTTTAAAAAAACGTTTTAATAACAAGCTTTAATGTAATAATGCACTAAGTGGAAAATAAATGATTTTCTTTTAAATATATTACAATAAATACTTTTTTAATTACTATAATTAAAAGAGCGGGTCAATAGAATATCTATTAGATACTTTTACTGATATTTAGGAAGAGACCCACGCTTTTATTTATAGTAATTTAAATAGAAGTGCATTATTATATATTTAAAGAAAATCATTTATTTTCTCTTTTTTTTTAAATACATTTTTTACAGAAAAACGTGGTATTAAAACGTTTTTAAAGCATTTTTTTCAGTACTTTAATTTTTTTAATACACTAGAGCTGCATGACTAAAAACTATTTGGCACCAAATGAACATGATAACTCGCGTATAATTGTGTGCAAAGAGTAGCACAAGAGGACCTGTAACGAGAGATAGACAGACTCTCGACAGACAGTCAGCTGGCAGAGAAAGCAAATTTAAATAAAAACTTGTAAAAATCATTGCTACCCATCTTATTTTCATCATCTTATTTTAAAAGTATCGCTAAAGTTGTTGCCTGATTTTTATTTTCCAGTCACCAGAAGAACTGGCCAGGTACTTGTTGGAGCTTGGGGCCGACAAGAAAAGATACACAGAAATGTTGCGGAGAAAGAATAGGTTCGTGTGGCAGATTTGTTTTAGTTGTGTTGTATATATATATATATATATATATATATATATATATATATATATATATATATATATATATATATATATATATATATATATAATTTATTTATTTATTTTAAAATAAATTTTTAATAGTTTTTTACTTTCTCGTATACAGAGTGTATAGAAACTATTGTAATGAGCCAGATGAAAATTTGCTTTTCAATCCTGTCCCAACTCTCTTTCTCTATCTCTTTCTCTCTCTCTCTCTCTCTCTCTCTCTCTCTATTTCTCTCTGTGTGGTCATGTGTCTGTGTGTGGGGATTGGTAGGTGGGGATGGATGTTTGTCTGTGTGTTATATTGTGTGTGTGTGTGTTATAAAATTTTATACTTGTTTATATTTTCGTCCGCCTACTTTCAAGATAGTAAAGAAAAAGTTAATAAATAAATAAACATTCTTGAAAGTGCCCTCTCCCTTAATGTTATATAAAATGTTCGAGAAAGGTTAGGGGAGATCACTCCTGCTTTATTTTAATTATCGGCAATCAAAATTATTTTCTTAGCGTGCAGACGATAATCTAGTCTGCATTTCTCGCCCTATCCAGGTGGCGCTATGTTCCGGAAGCCAGGTTGTTATGTAAGGTGTGTGAGAAGCTGCACACTGACCAGAGGACAGGGCATATTGAGAGTATAAAAGACAAGTTTAATGGATCACCTTCGGATTGTCACGAGCCTACAGATTTGGAGCATTCAACTGAGTCCAGTTCATATTTGGCCATCTTATAATCTCAACTCAGATCATCTACGGCCACTATTTTTGTTCAGTCCATTTTAATCTGGTCCATTTTTCTTTCATTTCATTTTTATCTTATCAATATTCAGCCAGTCCATTGTTGTATAGTCCGTCTTCTAAAGGTCTAATTTGTGTATTATATTAAATCATCCACACCAAGAACATGGCTAATCCATTTTTTGTATGCTCCATCTTGTCCAGACCATCTTTGCTCGTCTTTTTCATTTAATCCATCCCTTATCTAGTTCCTGTATGTCCAACCAATGTTCGTCTAATTCGTCTTTATCAAAAGTATCCTTCAATCATTACATCCCATAGATCTGTAACTATCGAATGTATCCAGCTTATAGATATACTAGCCGTACGTTCTCGTTACTCGTGAATTATAGGCCTCTATATTTTAATGTTATATTTGTTTGAGAAAAATATTTTATAAAATAGTTGTTGGTCAAAACGCAATTTGCTTTACTACACGTTGAACGATATTAGTGACAAAGCAAAGAAATAACTAAATAGCTAAAAATCTTCTGTAGTTCATAAGACTATGTTTAATTACAATCCTTCGGTGTCTTGTTTCACCGCCGCTCCAAAGCTTGCGATCTAACTCAGGGCTACATTGGAACACAGAACATTGAAACTACAACTGAGAGTAAAAGCAATACTTTTGCATGTCCGTTTGTAAAATCATCCTTGTTTTATTGCATTTTTTTATTTTTATTTGCTATGTGTATTATTAGGATTATTTATTATTTAATTTAAAAAATATATTGAATTTTCGATCGATGTTTAATTAGCCTGGCTTGCATCAGTTTTTTGATAGTATTATTGTGATAGTTTGACATTTGTGTGTATATTTATTTTTGTTTTGCGTACTAAATAAATTTGATACCAAGCAAAGTATATATCCACTGATGACCAGAATAGATGCAGTAGAACAGGTGTTAGGGTTCGCCTTTTAGTGAAGTCATGCTCTATAGGTTGGTATCAGTGAAATTGGTGAAATTTTACTCAAGAAGAGCAAGTTTTTCGTTTTCATTTTCTTTTTAGTGCTTTAAGAAAATATATAAAATTTTCAACTCTTCAATTCTTGACTCACATGCCTAACTTCAGAGAAATGAAATTGGTCGGTTAAAAGTGCCCGAAATTTCGCTCTACCGTTTCGATTTATAAAGGAGTCGTCGCGGTCGAGTCGGTAAAGGTTATGGTTGCTAAACCCGGGGGTTTGAACTCGCAAATTTTCGGATTAGACTCATGAGACCTACCAGCCCAATAACGCCGACCACAAACCAACAATCGATTGCTGAGTTTATTTAATTACTGTGAATAAACAATTGAACATTGACGATGACTCGGCGATTATATTCACAATTTATGTCCAATGTAGAGCAACTTGGCCACGTTACTGTAGGGTAGGTGTGGATCCTAGGCGTGTAAGATCTGCTGAGCATAGGGGTCCCAACTTTATTGTGATAGTCATCTTTTCTCGTTTGTGCTAAAGATACATGGGACAGATGAAGTAGAGTTCATTGTTTTCAACAACCTCATAATACAAGAGGATAGTGTGGTCAGCACTATGCCCAGCCGCCTTCACTTTCCCTAACGTGAGTTAGGTACCCATCAGAGCTGGGTCGACTCAGGGACTTTCTATTTATTTGAACCCGTGATTCGAACTCGAGACTTTCGGGTTAGCAGTCTAGCTCTCTACCGTTATATTGTGATGTCGGCAGTTTATTTTAGAATGTTTATTTATTTATTTGCAGAACAAACAATATCAATGTCGAATTCTAATATTTTAATTTAAAAAAAAACACGTGCTTAGACCAAGAACTGCAGTGAATTTAGCGCTCTGCGCAGTTTTATATTTCTATTAGTTTATTGAGATCCACTTTTCTTGTAGTATCTGTATGAGAATGTGGTCTTTAGGGTATCTCTATGAGAATGCGAGAACCCCTGACTCGAGTTGAGCAGAAGACTACACGTATCACGTGACTTATGTTTCCGTCCCTCGTGTCTTAAAGAAACCTTACGCCTACTGGGAGAACATCACAACAATCTATGCTGCGTTGATTACGGAGGATGTTGTAAAATATCAGACTACTTCTTACGAAACAATTGTCAAGATGTATTTATAAAAGAGAAGTGATTTCAAATTCGGATTTTAACTCTCGAAACAAATCAATAGTTGTTTTCATCAAAATAAAAAAAAGGAATAACACAAACTGTTTATGTACTCACGAAACAATAATTGTACTATAGTCATTCAAACTGGAATATTGAAGTTACATTTTCAAATGAAGCAACTGTGTATCATTTATATTTGATTTTTTAAAAAAGGATTTTAATAAATTGCATTTGTTAAAATTACACTGACACTTTGTTCATCGAATTACTTATAACTAAAGTGCTGTTTTGAGTTTATATAGAAATGGAAAATTAAAATTCGAATTTCAACAAACGAAACAATAGTGCTGATTATGTAAATAAAGGAATATTAAAAATTCGAATTGTTATTTCCTACAAGAGAATCCACTCGATCAAACGCTACACACGACATTAACAGAGATGAAGACAGTATTCAAATTCCTCGTCGTGGCCGTCGTGTTCATCCTTACCGTCCAGCTGTTGATGCGGTGGGATGTCGTCACACAAAAACAGAAACTGGTGCCACAACCCGACCACGTAGAGAGGAAAACTTTGGTGAAGTTGGAGGAGGTGAGCAAGATACCTGCTGGCGACGGCAGGGCTGAAGAGAGAGTAGAAAGCGTCGGACCATTGCCTGGTAGGGTAAAGTTATGACATACAGTGGCGTAGCCAGGATCGTCTCAATCTCAATCAAGGGGGGGGGTCCAATTTTTACCCGGGGACAAACTTTCGATTTGCACCCCCTCATACTTTTTATATATATACCGAGGGGTCTATGGGGGGGTTATGACCCCCCCTAACCCCCCTCCCTGCCTACGCCACTGATGACATAGCTGTGGTAAGAGCTGACCGGGTAGGAATGGTAGATGCGGGACGCTATCTATACTTTGGAATATCCAATACAGTGGCGTAGGCAGGGGGGTTAGGGGGGGGTCGTAACCCCCCCATAAACCCTTCGGTATATATATAAAGTATGAGGGGGGTGCAAATCGAAAGTTTGTCCCCGGGTAAAAATTTGAACCCCCCCCCCCCCCCCCATGAGACGATCCTGGCTACGTCACTGATCCAATAGGTTATAGTTTTGTAGTATTTTAAAGTTTGTGCATAATGAGGTGGTCGTTTTAGAAGTGCATCATACTTATCTGGCAAGTTTTAGACACCCATCTCAACCCCTACTGTCAAACATTGATAAAATTGATATCACAATATTTCAAATCTTTTCCCTAAAATGTTGGATTTTCGGCTTCGAAAACGTAAGTGTAATTAGCAACAAAAACTAAAATGTAATGAAAAGATAAGACTTAATACACATCCCTTCGAAGAGGGCCTTGGGAATGAACTCATTTTTATTTGGATGTATTTGAAATAATAAGTGTTTGAGAATCAAAAAGGTTTCAAACGAAACGAAGGAATTGCATAACAAAATCAGAATTCAATGGTAAAATAGTGCCCTTGAGATTAATATAGCTGTACACATCCATACTGTATTCAACATCCACCGTGTTGATTCTCTACACGTTCGATTTAGATGCAAGCCAGAGTTTTGGTACATAAATGACCTCACACTAGTAGGTAAGGCGAGCTTGTATTTAAGTGATGAAATGTGCAGAGTGTTAGGGGGGGGGGGGAAGGAGGGGTTTCATAAGACTCAACACCTAACTAACATTACAGAGAGTTCACATTTGCTTATTCCAAAAGTCTCGGGTTCGGATCACAGGACAGGTGACTGCAACCCAACTAGGAGAAAAACTTTGCAGATTGTTCTTGCCTTGACAAAGGCTATGAAAGCAAATCCAGAATGAAAAGCAGGTTGAAGTGGATTCTATGGGCCATATACAGTGCATAACACATTGACAAGTAATGTTTTGTTATGTTGGTGAAAATCCCCTCCAATATTAATTAAGAACGAAAAAGAGGAAGATATAACTGAATTGTTGCAGCTATTTCATATTTTGTATTTAACTTCCTTAAAAACAATTGTAGCAAAAATATATTAATACCAATTTTGTTTTAAAATGTTCAAATTAGAATAGTTGTAAAACTGAAAATTGCCGTCATTTTATTGGTGGCTGGAAAGGGGGGGGGGGGGGGGTATGACATTTTGTCACGTTGAGTGTCGATGAAGAAATAGGAGTTAAAATTCGTCACAAAAAGCGATTACATGTGTCGACAGCACCAAATATAAATGTTCAAAATTTAATTAAATTAAACATCCATATATTTAAATATCTGATATTTATGAACAGTTGATAAAATTAGCGATGATGTGAATGACAAAGAAGATGAGGACGAGGCAGAGATTAGACGACTGGAGAGCTCGCCTTATATTTACAACGAAAAACGAGAGAGGTTAAAGTAAGCTTTTTTTCCATTTCCTTGGTTCGTCTGTGTTTGTTGTTTTAAATACAGCTATCTTAATCGTAATCATATGCACTGATATCGATTAACACTACATACGTATTTGTTTACAGTGTTTCTTCCAGACTTTTTCTACGGGGGGAGGGACACTTGATACATTCGGTGGGGGGGGAGCGGTCAACACTTTCCGGGGGGTGGGGCGGACACTTGTAAATCTATAATATATAAAATCTATGTCGTTCGGGGGGGGGGGACGGAACACTTTCTTCGTGGAGGCGTCCATAAATTTAAAATGTGTATGAAGAGTTATTTTTGTTCAGGTACCTGTCTACGTGTCAATGACCGTCTATACTAGTCTATAGTGATGTCATTGTCTGAGTAGTTCCATCAAGTTCCGTATTTTGTCTACGCATGATAATAGAAAATGTTTTGTATCTTGAAGAATGTCCAAGCCGGTGGTGGCCAGGTCTATCAAGTATATCACCCACCTGTTGCAGTCAGAGACAGAACATAAAATTCAGCGGTGAGTTTCTTTCGACTCTATCATGGTGTTGTATACTGTTGTGTACTGACCACTTCTTATGTTGTGCTGACCACGTATGTTGTGTACCGACCACATGTTGTTGTGTACTGACAACATGCTGATGTGTACTGACCACATATGTTGTGGTGTATGTTATGATGTACTAACCACGTATGTTGTGTACTGAACACATGTTGTGGTGTACTGACTAAGCATGTTGTGGTGTACTGACCATATGTTGTGGTGTAGTGACCACGTATGTTGTGGTGTACTGACCATATGTTGTGGTGTACTGACCATATGTTGTGGTGTACTGACCGCATGCTGTGGTGTACTGACCACATGTTGTGGTGTAGTGACCACGTATGTTGTGGTGTACTGACGTCATGCTGTTGTACACCGACCACATCTTGTGGTGAACTGACCACGTATGAGATCAATTTTTCCATCTTCCAGATTCGATGACTGCCGGTACAGCATGTGCAGCTACACGAAGAACGCGACATTAGCTGACGCTGTATTAATCAGCGGTCCCTATGTCAGAACGTACGACCTTCCTACTTCCCATAGACCTCCAGGACAAAGGTACTTGCAGTAGAACTTTTGTTGGTCTAGAATCTGCAATTTTTGCGTACGTCATAAATGGATGACCCTTAACGCAAACGCAAACGCAAACAAAAAATCAAACGCAAACTCAACACAAACGCAATCACAAAAGCAAACATGAACGCAAATACAAACACAAACGCAAACGCAAACAAAAATTCAAACGCAAACTCAACGCAAACGCAAATGCAAACATAAAAGCAAACGTGAAAGCAAATACAAACACAAACTCAAACACAAACAAAAAATCAAACGCAAACTCAACACAAACGCAAACACAAAAGCAAACATGAACGCAAATACAAACACAAACGCAAACACAAACAAAAACACAAAAACGCAAAAACGCAAAAACTAAACGCAAACATAACCCAAACGCAAACACAAAAGCAAACGCCAACACAAGCACAAACATAACTTCGAAAATGTTCAATATTGAGTTTTTAAAATCATCAATTTAAATTTGAGTACAAAAATTAATATCTTTTTAAAATATTACACAATGGCGATCAATCGAATTTTTTTACCATACGCATGTCTTCCACAATCAATAGAGGCACAGAGTCTCTCATCTTTATGTATTAGATAATTATCGTTCAACAATAAATACAAGCACTATTATACTATGATGGCTACAACCTGAAATAGTAGAAAATTTTATAAAGACAAAAAAATATTACTTTGTTAAATTGAGATTGAATAGATAAAAATAGTGAAAATCCATACAACTGCTGAATACACAATCTGCAGATGAATTCGACTTCATTAGCTATTGTTAAGATCACTAGCAGTAATTACACACAGAACGTGTTTGTGGTGTTTCAGTGTGAATCATGTCGTCGTAGCAAAGTCCCACTGGACCTTGTTTTTCCGATATAACATCCCCGATCTCACCCAACAACGTACAAACTCTTCTCTCTTGTCCTGTGGAACACCATACCTTTTTTAAAGAAACGAGCCGGCCCGCGGCATAACATACGCCGCTATTTAGTTGTTGTTTTTTCTACTTTTCAGTTATTCATAATTTGTGAATTCCACAGTACCAACGCTGCCACTGAAAATATTTCTTTAAAACACTATAAGTAGCTCGTTAAGGACCATAACCCCCCCCCCCCGTTCCTTCCCCCCCTCTCCCCCCCCCCCCCCCTACGTTTAAAATCGTTGGCTCTGCTTGTAAACATTTAGAGTGAACACAGCTCACTAAAACCATGTAGGGGTGGGGAGGTAGGGAGCGCGTTTACAGCTTGTTTTCTAGGCGCGTTTGCAGCTTGTTTTCTAGCGGCTCCCAGAAGAGAATTATATATATAGATGTGTAGCGGTGTATCAGAATGTCTATAATCCCCTCTCTTGCGCGTGGTAGTAATCTTTCTCTCTTGACCGTATGAGCAGGTGGGTATTCTTCAACGTTGACCCAGCGATAAAGAACTATAACCTGGACAGGGAGGGGGTCAAGGCTGTGTTTAACTGGACTTTGACCTACCAGCTGAGTGCAGATATCCCGATCGTCTATGGGCTCTTGGAGAAATACCAGCCACCGTTCAAAGACTTGGGTATGTGTACGTCTATACTAGAAAGACAGGTGTATTCAAATCCAAATTTGACGAGGAGGTAGATTTGAAATTCCAGTTAATTAAGCCCGTGTTGGACCCTTCACCACAGATATAGTTAAAAATGTCGTTAAAGATAAATATTTATTAGAGAAAAATTAATAAACAAAGGTCGTAGATTAAATAGTTTTATTAAGCAATGAGAAATCGCGTGAAATGAAACGCAAAAAAAAAAGAAATAATTGAACGTTTATTAAAACAAAAGATATCCCGTTAAAAAACTAAATAATTTAGATCGAATCTACGATGGCAAGTCTAAAAACGTCGCCTGGTTTGTCAGCCATTGTAACACCTGGGGGCTCAGGGAGGTCTACGTCCGCAGGATGAGTTCCGTCCTGCCCGTGGACATCTTCGGCGATTGCGGGAACTTGACCTGTGGGGCGGGGCGTCGTTACGACGATTCGTCTGTGTGTCTGCCAATGCTGTCGAAAGAATACAAGTACGTTCTGATTTATGTGTCTTTCTATGTCCTGCTCTCTGTGCCCTCGTCTTTCTATGTCCTGCTCTCTGTGCCCTCGTCTTTTTACGTCCTGCTCTCTGTGCCCTCATCTTTTTACATCCTGCTCTTTGTGTTACGATTTCTGTTTTATTTTCTGTATCGTTTTTAGTGACTTTCTTTGTTGTGGTTTTTAGTCGTGTTTCCAACTCATTTTCTCATTTTTCTGTTTCGAATTCCTGCGTATCCTGTTTCTAACTCCTTAACTTTGTGCCCTATTATTTCCTATTTATGTGTCATGCTACTATTTTCTGTTCTCTACGCTTGCATGACTCTGGGGTAAGACTTCTCCCTGTTGAATGCTGTTTTTCATGAAATTATTCCCTGTAGTCACATTCTGCGTCGCACTTCGACTTCTTGCTCTTTGTATCCTTTGACTAAGTCATGTTTCCAAATGATAAATGTCTAATTTACTGCCCTATTGACAAACCTATACAGGATATTTAACTACCCTATGTTAGCTGTTAATTTGACTGGCTTTTACAAGGTTTTATCTGGCTTTCGAGAACTCTTTCTGCAAGGAATACGTCACCGAGAAATTTTTCAAACTCTTCGGAGACGTTGATACCATACCTGTGGTTAGAGGCGGCTTTGACTACAAGAAATACCTGCCCTCTGGGATCTTTGTCGACGCCGCTGATTTTTCAGTGAGTTCTATATGGGGTCATCTTCTATTCAAACCACCCCTTATGGGACGCCATAGTTTAGTGGTAGAGGGCTATACTGCTAGCTCGAAAGTTTCGAATTCGAATCCGGGTTCAAGTCCGCAAAAACGTCCCTCAGGTTGACTCATGTTAAGTAAAGTAAAGGTGGCTGGGCATAATGCTGACTACCCAACCTCTTCATATGCCGAGGTCACAGAAACAGTTGAACTCTACTTCACTTGCACATTGGTTGGTCAGATTCGAAAAAAAGAAATTTACTTATCAAACCACAATTACTATTATTCGTATTTTTATCATCTTATTTTAAAAGTATCGTTATAGTTGTTGCCTGTTTTTTTTATTTTTCAGTCACCAGAAGAACTGGCCAGGTACTTGTTGGAGCTTGGGTCCGACAAGAAAAGATACACAGAAATGTTGCGGAGAAAGAATAGGTTCGTGAGACCTACTACTAGTTTTTCAAAGTTTTATCTGTTCCGTGTGCAAAACCCATTGTGGCCGTTTTTCAATCCCTGCATACTTGCATAGGGTTAACTGTTCCACTTTTTCAATACATTTTTATTAACTTTTTTAGTTTAATTTTAAATATTAGTATAATTATATGTATCGATTGTCACAATTAATTTTATTAGCGAGCTGATGATAATCTAGTCTACACCTCCCCTCCTGTCCAGGTGGCGCTATGCTTCTGCGGGCAGGTTGATGTGTAAGGTGTGCGAGAAGCTGCACACAGACCAGACGACTGGGCATATTGAGAGTATAAAAGACAAGTTTAATGGATCACCTTCTGAATGTCACAAGGCTACAGATTTGTAGCATCCTACAACCGAGTCCAGTTCATATCTGTCTTTGCCATTTTTGTCTAGTCCGGCTCAACCCAGACCATCTTTAACCTCACCATTCTTCTTCAGTCCATCATAGTCTAGTCCATCTTAGTCTAGTCCATCTTAGTCTAGTCCATGTTAGTCTAGTCCAACTTAGTCTAGTCCATCTTATTCTAGTCCATCTCAGCCTAGTCCATCTTAGTCTAGTCCATCTTAGCCTGGTCCATCTTAACCTAGTCCATCTTAGTCTAGTCCATCTTAGTCTATTCCATCTTAGTCTAGTCCATCTTAGTCTAGTCCATCTTAGTCTAGTCCATCTTAGTCTGATCCATCTTAGTAGAGTCCATCTGACTAAGATTCTTAGTCTAGTCCATCTTAGTCTAGTCCATCTTATTCTAGTCCATCATAGTCTAGTCCATCTTCGTCTAGTCCATCTTAGTCTAGTCCATCTTAGTCTAGTCCATCTTAGTCTAGTTCATCTTAGTCTAGTCCATCTTACTCTAGTCCATCTTAGTCTAGTCCTTCTTAGTCTAATCCATCATAGTCTAGTCCATCATAGTCTAGTCCATCTTAGTCTAGTCCATGTTAGTCTAGTCCATCTTAGTCTAGTCCATCTTCGTCTATTCCATCTTAGTCTAGTCCATCTTAGTCTAGTCCATCTTCGTCTATTCCATCTTAGTCTAGTACATCAATTTTCAGATCAATCTACGTCCAGTCTATTTAAATATAGTCCATGTTCTCAATACCTGATGGGTATGGTTTATTAAATCCACACGTATTGAGATTATAAACATGATGTCTATCAAACCTATTTTCGTCTCGTCCGTCTTTGTCACTTTATCATATTCATCCTCAATTCATTACATCCCATAGATCTGTAAAAATCGTGTTTTTACAGCCTATACCTACAGCATTTTAGTTCTAATGTATCTGTTATATTTCCTATTGTCATCTTTCATGCCTGTTGTGGTACTTTAGCTGTTCTTTAAGCTCCTTGAGAAACTCTGTGCTCGTAGAAAATAAGTACTTTCGATCTGCTGTTGAGAGTAAATGAAATATGTTTTATATGATGTGTTTTTAATTAGCTAAGATATTGAATTTTCAATCGTTGATTGATTTATATTTTTTTTATTTTTAGTTTTATAGTAATAAGATGATTTTTTTTCGGGTAGGTTTTTTTTTGTAGTACTGATGCAGTTTACTAACAAGAGAACAAAATGATGTCCACTCAGTGTTTCTTCCAGACTTTTTTTCTGGGGTGGGGGGGGGGGGGGGGGTGAGGGGACGCTTGAAATTTTCGGGGGGGGGGGGGGGGGGGGTTGAATAAAATTTCAAGAAGGGGTGTGCTTGACATTTTTGGAGGGAGTGGGCTAAAATTTCCAGGGGTGGGGGCGCTTGAAATTTTCGGGGCAGGGGGGTGGCGGGGACGGATTGGTAAAAGTATGTATTTAATATGTATATTATATTTCGTTGGGGGGGAGGGAGACGTTTTTTGAAGAGATGCCTGGAAGAAACTCTGTGTCTACTGTTAGATACGGTAAGAACAGGTGTGTTAAGGTGTCGTCTGCAAGCAAAAGCCGCGCACAAATGGTGGGATTGTCATCAGCCATCTCTGACTTTAACGAAAGAATGGAAAATTCTTTTCTCATGTAAACAAGTGAATTGCCGATGCCCACGCTAAATAAAACCCATATGTATAGAGTAGAATAAATGTGTTGAAAATTTGCCTTTGTTTTTTTTAAAGTTTGCCATGTTTATGTAAGTCTTGACGGGGGGGGGGGGGTGTAGATCCTAAACTATTTGCAGAGACTATTATAAACTATTCTGTGTCAGTACAAATCTTGCTAAATCTAGACAGGTTAATCTCTAAACTTAATCTAGAATTGTTTTTAAACACGTAATCAACTAGGCATAAACTTTATAAAAAACAAAAAATATGGAACCAATCTTTTTATTGAAAAACAACAAAATTCACTGAGTGAACCTACACCTAGTATAATCTAATCATACAAAACATAACACAACAAAACAACCCAACACCCATCCAAGTTAGCATGTTTTGAGAGACCGGAAGTAGAGTGCGTATCACTTCCGATTACCGGAAATCGCTCAAAAGCTGATAGAAAACTATAAATTTAATATATGAAATTTATATGAAATTCGGTCAACATAATTGAAACGGTGCTTAAGTTATCGTGTTTACAGACAAACTACAAACGAACAGAATGACAAAACTATTTTTTTTTCCGGCTCCAGAAGGTTATGAGCCGTCACAATTTGTCAAAATCTTGATTAAGATTTTCGCACAATTACAATGCCCACTTTATGTTCCGTATACGATACAGTGGGGAGGTGTAACGTGGCGGAAACCATTATTTTCTGCAGGATTACTATACGCTCTCTATAACCCCTTCTAACACAACCTCGGAATTTGTGTCCAAAAAATTATCACAAACATGAAAAATGATGATGTGGCTTTCCTCACATGGTATACCAAATGTCATCTTCATCGGTCAGGAATTGTTCAAATTATGACATGTGTAATTTACAACGGTGATATTTTGTTTTGTGATATTTTGTGAGGGATTGCTATTTCTAGGATACGACGTTTGACAAATCTGGTCCAGAAATAATTTGTCTGAGAAATTTGGTCCCAAGATTTTGTGCATGAGATATTTTGCCTTGGGATATTTAGTCGGTGATATAGTGTCTGAGATATTTTGACTTGTGATATTTAGTCGGTGATATTGTGTCTGAGATATTTTGACTTGTGATATTTAGTCGGTGATATTCTGTCTAATATATTTTGACTTAGGATATTTTGCCCTGGGATATTGTGCCTGAGATATTTTGACTTGGGATATTTAGTAGGTGAAATTTTGTGTCTGAGATATTTTGACTTGAGATGTTTAGACCTATTTTGTCCTGGGATATTTAGACGGTGATATTGTGTCTAATATATTTTTACTTAGAATATTTTGCCCTGAGATATTGTGCATGAGATATTTTGACTTAGAATATTTTGCCCTGAGATATTGTGTCTGACATATTTTGACTTGGGATATTTAGTCGGTGATATTGTGTCTAATATATTTTGACTTAGGATATTTTGCCCTGGGATATTGTGCCTGAGATATTTTGACTTGGGATATTTAGTCGGTGATATTGTGTCTGACATATTTTGACTTGAGATATTTAGTCGGTGATATTGTGTCTGACATATTTTGACTTGGGATATTTAGTCGGTGATATTGTGTCTGAAATATTTTGACTTGGGATATTTAGTCGGTGATATTGTGTCTAGGATATTTTGACGGGATATTTAGTCGGTGATATTGTGTCTGAAATATTTTGACTTGGGATATTTAGTCGGTGATATTGTGTCTGAGATATTTTGACTTGGGATATTTAGTCGGTGATATTGTGTCTGAGATATTTTCACTTGGGATATTTAGTCGGTGATATTGTGTCTGAGATATTTTGACTTGGGATATTTAGTCGGTGATATTGTGTCTGAGATATTTTGACTTGGGATATTTAGTCGGTGATATTGTGTCTGGGATATTTTGACTTGGGATATTTAGTCGGTGATATTGTGTCTGAAATATTTTGACTTGGGATATTTAGCCGCTGATATTGTGTCTGAGATATTTTGACTTGGGATATTTAGTCGGTGATATTGTGTCTGAGATATTTTGACTTGGGATATTTAGACGGTGATATTGTGTCTTATATATTTTGACTTGGGATATTTAGTCGGTGATATTGTGTCTGAAATATTATGACTTGGGATATTTAGTCGGTCATATTGTGTCTGGGATATTTTGACTTGGGATATTTAGTCGGTGATATTGTGTCTGAAATATTTTGACTTGGGATATTTAGTCGGTGATATTGTGTCTGAGATATTTTGACTTGGGATATTTAGACGGTGATATTGTGTCTAATATATTTTGACTTGGGATATTTAGTCGGTGATATTGTGTCTGAGATATTTTGACTTGGGATATTTAGTTGGTGATATTGTGTCTGAGATATTTTGACTTGGGATATTTAGTCGGTGATATGTGTCTGGTATGTTTTTTTTCTGTCAACTGGCTAAGAGTTGGTTAAACCAAACTAATGAGACTTCATCGAACAAATAAAAATCGATAGCTGAGTTTATTTCAAATAGATGCTCTTGTTCTCATCAATGTTTAACACGGGTTTAAAATTTGATGACACGATTGAACCTACACGTTGAAACGGTTATTAAAGTCACATACCTGTCTAAGGTAGATGAAGAAACCTGGGCAGGTGGGTCAGGTGTAGAGAAATAGGGAGAAGAAAAGGTTTGAAGTGGAGCTTGGTTTTCACACTGTTGGTAGACTGTGGCTGCGATGGGTGACAGTAATGAGATAATTGAGATATGATAGTGTGGTCCTATCGGAGTCGATGGTTCTCACTCTGTGTGGTGGTGGTTACAATATTTATTTTGATCAAGATTTATCAAGATCAAAGGCGAATTCTAAAACATGTTTGGACCAGGAGCTGAGCTTGAGAATATCAAGTCAGCCTTTATGGTGCGGCGTGGCCTAATTGGTAGAGCCCTAGGCTGCTAACCCGAAGGTGTTGAGTTCGGATCCGGATCCAAGTCCCTGATGGGTAGGCTACCTAACTCTTGTCAGGGGAAAGTAAAGACGGCTGGTCAAAGTGCTGACTACCCTTCATACGCCGAGCTCAAAAAACATGCGAATTCTACTTCGTCTGCCTAATGGATCACTAGGTCTAAAGATAATTCCTTACTTCTTTTTTTATTTATTGTACTCGGTGCTGTATCATGCAGTTTCATATCTTTTGGGTCCTGTTTGGATCATTTATATTGATACGAGAACTAGTTGACTGAAATCCAATTTCTTACATCTAATTATCTCAAGTCGTCAGGGATCGTTAATACAAGGAACGACAATGCAGGACAAGACAGGTACTAACGTGCTACTTGTTATCTTTGCTAACATTTGGGACGTCTCTACGACAATGCGATGACCAATAAGCCCGGGCCCTCTCACTCCTTTGGGGCATCTCTATAACAAAGAAAAAAAAAAAAAACCCGGCTTTACCAAGTGATCTCGACCTTTGGGTGTCTCTACGATAACGGAAAAACCATTTGGCACAATCTCATGTCAACTACCTAGAGTATCTCTAGAACAATGCGAGAACCACTGGTCTTCACAAATCGGTCTCAAAACTCCATTGGGTCTATCCACACTTACCTTTATTCTGTATCGATTCCCCCCTGGATCACGTGTTTCAAATTGAGTACACGACTACACGGATCACGTGTCATTTGTTCCGTCACATTTGTACAAACTCACTGTTTTTAGGAAACTGTCCGTGTACAAAACAAAGATCACAACAATCTAGGATGTGTACATTAAACATGGGAGTTCAAGATATCAAATATTACTTAGTTACGGAACAATTGATCTGAAGTGTTTATAGAAGAGAAATATTATAAATTTTAAGTCTCGAACCAGGTGTAATTTTTATTTTATAACATCAAAGGAATAAAACAAACCGCTTGCGTACTGAAGAAACAATTGTAATATGTTCATTCAAATTGAAATATTAAAATTATTATTGCCTACTACGAAGCAACTGTATTTCTGTTTTTATTTTCAAAAAGGATAATAAGACTGCATATCTACAAACACTAGTGTTTTGTCCGTAGAAAAAAAAATTAACATGCGAATAACTTTTCAAATAAAGTTTTTCTGAGTTCATAAACAGGGAATTATAAAATTTGAATTCCTAATAACCAAACATATGGACTGATATTTATTTTTAAATAGATTATTAAGTTCGGATTTCTGCTTATAAAAACGTTGAACTGATGTGTTCGTAACAGAAGGAATATAAATAAATCGATTGTTTCGCTCACAAGACAAACTACTACCTCGTCGGAGATGAGAACGGTATTCAAATTTTTCGTCGTGGCCGTCGTATTTATCTTTTTTGTCGAGAAGATGATGAGGTGGGATGTCGGCTCACAAAAACAGAAACTGGTGCTACAATCCGCCCACGTAGAGAGGAAAACTTTGGTGAAGTTGGAGGAGGCGAGCAAGAAACCTGCTGGCGACGGGAGGACTGAAGCGAGGGTTGAAACCGGCGGATCAGTGTCTGGTAGGGTAAACTTGTGATGTAGCTGTGTTCAGAGCTAACTGGACAATGTCGGGTTGGGTAATTGTTAGACAACCCTCCCCATCCACAACAGTACTGAGTACAAAAAAATTGACAAAGCTCCCCATCCCGTTACATCAGTGATCCAATTAACATTAAAATATTATTTTTCCTTAGAGTGTTATATTAAAAGCTTCGTAAAATTTTAAATAACCAGTTACGAAAAATATAGTGCTATATGACTGCGTGGTCGAATGGTAGAGTGTTTGGCTGCTAGCCCGAAGGTCTCGAATTCGGATCTCCATTCGGACTTGTGATTGTAGGACGTCCCAGTTCTGATGGATACCTGACTCAAGTTGGGGAAAGTAAACGAAGTTGACATAGTGCTGGCCACAACATCACCACACACGTCGATGACAAGAAACATATGAGCTGTAGTTCATCTACCTGATGAATCGCAAGGTCTAAAGAGGAATCCTTACTTTTTTTAAAGTTATAAAAACATATTGCTTTGAACAGATCCTTACAAAAACCACCTTTTCCGGCCGCCATTGAATCTTGCTTAACAATCAAAACAAGATGATATTGGTTAAAAAAATGAAAATACTATACATTATTATGACAATTAGACCTATAAACATTCTAGTGAATCGAAAAAAAAAATCATTTCTGTTCGATGCTTTAATTCGATATTACGGTGGACTTATTTTATTAAGGAAAGTAAGGCTTGGTCGCTGAACGCAATGGTCGCTGAACACGATTAATCCGCCCAGCGCAATATAAAGGGATAGGTTTTAATTTTACCAATTCACATTCATTCGTTGGAAAAATAGTTCTTATTACCTATTATCCAGAGAAAATAGTTCCCTTTTAATCTTAATGAGAAAGAAAATATTCTTGTAGTTATTGTGGGAAAAGTAGTTCTGGATAGCTTTTAGCTTGAGGAAAGCTCCTTCTAGTTCAGCGTAGTTGAACATGTTCATATTAAGTTGGAGATCCAGCATTTGAAACCTCTTCACATATTGTGTTCGAGTTTAAAAACAGATTTCAGAGACGTCGTCCATAAACGGCGAGGTGTGAAAGGGGGTGCTGTGTGACGAATGGGAGGGGTGATGAGGACGTGTTAGAAAGTGTTACGTCCCATTTTTGCATTTTAGAAATGTCTTTTATTCTGAATGTTTGCAGTTTTTGTTTGTTTGGGTTTTTTTTTTTTAATTTTTATTTAAATTCTAGATTTCTATTGAAATTTTAGAAATAAGATACTTTAAATAGCAAAGCTCAAATTTGGATTTGGGGGGGGGGGGGGGTTGGGGCGATGCAAGGATGAAGATTAACGCCATTTTATGGGTGGGGAGTGTCTGACAGTTTGTAAACACACGGACACGCCTCTACAGGTGATCCGGTGCGTAGTGCAACATCTAAGAAAACAAGCAGAAACGAGGCTAAATAAAACAAAGGCTTTTTAACACTAAAAAGAGTTAAACACTATCTACACTATCTAAACAAACGCAGGCTATTTTAAATACTAACACTAACTAGTACACAATACTACGATACAATGGTTATATAAAAGTACACAGTACTAACCTACACTACCTGAAGTTAACACACACACCATCAACACGTACACAGACAGGTACAAACAGGAATATGATCACATGACTGACAATTCACCTCATGAGGATTGAAAGGGACAGGATACAAAATACAAACCACATTGACCCCCATTCATCCCCTTTCCAGTGTTTCTTCCAGACTTTTTTCTCCGGGGGGGGGGGGGGCGCTTGAAATTTTCGGGGGGGGGGGGGCGGTAGACTTTCTTCGGGGGGGGGGGGCGGACACTGTTAAAAGTATATATTTTCTATATAAATTATATAAATTTCATTTCGTTCGGTGGGGGGGGGGGGCGGTAAAAAAGTTTTGGGCGGGCTTTGACCTTCCCCCCCCCCCCCCCGAAGAGATACCTGGAAGAAACTCTGCCCCCTTCACGTCCACTACAAAGAGGCAACTAAAATGTCTTACAGGTGGATGTCATTTATCGACGGCGCCAGATTTAAAGATTCAAATATTTAATTCTTGATTATCCACGATGTTTGGTTTATTTGATATTTTTTGTGCAGATGATGAAAACCGTGATGATTGGGAGGACAAAGCAAGTAACGATGAAGATGAGAATGGAAACGATGAAGATGAGGCAGAAATGAGACGACTAGAAAATTCACCTTATATATACAACGAGAAACGGGAGCTGCTTAAGTGCGTTTTTAAGTTAATTCTTTATTGCTCTTGTTTGTATACGTATTTTTAAAGTTTTGTCTGGTTGTCCGTTGTTAAGTTATATGTCTACGTGCTTATGTAATTTCTCATGATATAGAAATTTTGTCTGAATGTCTAGATTTGTATGTCTCTATGCACTATTTAACTGTGGCTATTTTTTTAATCGGGAAGAATGTCGTTGCCGGTGGTAGAGAATTCTGTCAAGTACGTCGCATACTTGATACCGTTAGGAAGGAAACAACACAATCATAGGTAAGTCACACGGGACTGTAATACACTAATATGTATTTTCTGAGGTATATGTAGTGCTATACTGACCATGAACCATGTATGTCGTGGTGTATAGACCATGTATGTCGTGTTGTACTGACCATGTATGTCGTGGTGTACTATAATATACTGACCATGTATGTCGTGGTGTACTATAATATACTGACCATGTATGTCGTGGTATACTATAATATACTGACCATGTATGTCGTGGTGTACTATAATATACTGACCATGTATGTCGTGGTATACTATAATATACTGACCATGTATGTCGTGGTGTACTATCATATACTGACCATGTATGTCGTGGTGTACTATAATATACTGACCATGTATGTCGTGGTGTACTATAATATACTGACCATGTGTGTTGTGGTATACTGACCATGTATTTCGTGGTGTACTGTGGTGTATTGACCACATATGTTGTGGTGTACTGACCACATATGTTGTGGTGTAATGTGGTGTACTGTGGTGTATTGACCACTTATGACGTCAACACTACCACCTTCCAGTTTCGAAGACTGCAGGTACAGTAAGTGCAGCTACACTGACGACCTGTCAAAAGCTGATGCCGTCATGATCCAAGCCACCTTTGTCAGGATGCACAAAATCCCTGCCTTCCACCGTCCAAACGGACAGAGGTAACTCCGGTAGAACATCAGAACATTTTTTTTAAATAAACAATTTTTTAAAAATCTACAGCTTCAGAAGAGCTCTGCTTATGTGTTACTTGAATACCTCTTTAGGTAACTACGGTAGAACATCATAACATTTTTTTTAATTAAATCACCTTTTTTTTTAAATCTACATATTCAGGCGAACTCTGCTTATCTGTTATTTGAAGACTTCTTTAGTTAACTAAGGTAGAACCACAACAATTTTTCTCCAAATAAACCAAGTTTTTTTTTTAAATCTACTGCTGTAGGTTACCTCTACATATCTGTTACTTTAAGACTTATTTAGGTAGAACATCACAAAAATGTTTTCTCCACAAAAAAAATTCTTTAAAAATCTACAGCTTCAGAAGAGCTCTGCTTATCTGTTATTTGTAGACCTCTTTCGGTAAATACGATAGAACATCACAACATTTTTTTTTCTAAATAAACCAATTTTTAAAAAATTTCTATAGCTGCAGATGAACTCTGCTTATGAATTTGAAGACCTCCTTAGGCAGCTACAGGTCACATACGTAAGATTTTCTCAGTGTAGTCATTATAATGCAGTCCTCTTGCTCCAAAGTATCTCGACTCTTATCTAAAACTATACTCAGTCTGTCTCCATCCTTGCACAGCCCAGCAACCCAACATTTTAAATTCTTCTTCTTGCAGCTCTGTGACTACATACTATCAGGCTGCTCAGCCACAAACACGCCCATATTTCTCTTCATCTATTTCTCAGGTGGATATTCTTCAACTTTGACCCGGCGATAAAGAACTATAACCTGGACAGGGAGGAGGTCAAGTCTGTGTTTAACTGGACCTTGACCTACCAGCTGCACGCAGATATCCCGATGGTCTATGGGATCTTGGAGAAATACCAGCCTCCATACAAGGACATAGGTACGTGTAGATCTATATTTGACAATCAGACAGGTATAAGTCTATATTTGATTACTAGACAGGTATAGGTTAGTATATGACAACTGGGTACGTGTAGGTCTATATTTGACAATCAGACAGGTATAAGCCCTTATTTGATGACTAGACAGGTGTAGGTTAGTATTTTACACATAGGTACGTGTAATTCTATATTTAACAATCGCATAAACCCATAAATGACGACAAGATAGGTCCATATTTGACAACTACACAGTCGATTTTGATGAGTAGATAAATGTAAGGCCACATTTGATACTTAGGTAAATTAAAATCCGTAACTGACAGCCACACAGGGAATAAGCCCATATTAGAAAGGTGAAGGACCATGTTTTACAGCTAGATAGTGTAAGCCCATATTTGAACAAATCTATGAGTAAAGTCATATTTGTAGACAAGAAAGATGTAAGCCCTTTATTTGACTGCCAGGTTGGTGCAAGACATATTTAATGACTTGGCTTGTCATACCCATCCAGTTAAATAAGTAGATGCAAGCCCATAGAGGACAAGAAGAAGCCCTTTAACAAAAAGATTGTTTTTATTAGACCGGAAAGAATCCCTTTCATTAATGGGATTGTTTTAAAATGTTCGCACGAAAAATATATTTATAAAAGTACAGATCAATAATAAATTTATATTAGACAGTTTACAAAAAAAAAAAAAAAAAAAAAAAAAAAAAAAACATTGCGGATAAATTGGAATAATAAAAAGAGCAACATTAATTTAAGGCTTAACATAATTCATCAAACGCTCTATTTCTAGATCGAATCTACGACGGTAAATCAAAGAACGTCGCCTGGTTTGTCAGCCATTGTAACAGCTGGGGGCTCAGGGAGGTCTACGTCCGCAGGATGAGTTCCGTCCTGCCCGTGGACATCTTCGGCGATTGCGGGAACTTGACCTGTGGGGCGGGGTACCGGTTCGATGACTCGGCTCTGTGTCTGCCAATGTTGTCTAGAGAATATAAGTACGTTCTGATTTATGTGCCCTCGTCTTTCTACGTCCTGCTCTCTGTGCCCTCGTCTTTCTACGTCCTGCTCTCTGTGTCCTCGTCTTTCTACGTCCTGCTCTCTGTGCCCTCGTCTTTCTACGTCCTTCTCTCTGTGCCCTCGTCTTTCTACGTCCTGCTCTCTGTGCCTTCGTCTTTCTACGCCCTTCTCTCTGTGCCCTCGTCTTTCTACGTCCTGCTCTCTGTGCCCTCGTCTTTCTACGTCCTTCTCTCTGTGCCCTCGTCTTTCTACGTCCTTCTCTCTGTGCCCTCGTCTTTCTACGTCCTGCTCTCTGTGCCCTCGTCTTTCTACGTCCTTCTCTCTGTGCCCTCGTCTTTCTACGTCCTGCTCTCTGTGTCCTCGTCTTTCTACGTCCTGCTCTCTGTGCCCTCGTCTTTCTACGTCCTGCTCTCTGTGCCCTCTATTTCTAAAGCCTTGTGCCCTCGTCTTTCTACGTCCTGCTTTCTGTGCCCTCGTCTTTCTACGTCCTGCTCTCTGTGTCCTCGTCTTTCTACGTCCTGCTCTCTGTATCCTCGTCTTTCTACGTCCTGCTCTCTGTGTCCTCGTCTTTCTACGTCCTGCTCTCTGTGTCCTCGTCTTTCTACATCCTGCTCTCAGTGCCCTCGTCTTTCCTTCTCTCTGTGCCCTCGTCTTTCTACGTCCTGCTCTCAGTGCCCTCGTCTCTCTACGTCCTGCTCTCTGTGCCCTCGTCTTTCTACATCCTGCTCTCTGTGCCCTCATCTTTTTACATCCTGCTTTCTGTGCCCTCGTCTTTCTACGTCCTGCTCTCTGTGTTCCGTTTTCGAAGTCCTGTTTTGTGTGTGCGTGCGTGCGTGCGCGTACGTGTGTGTGTGTGCCTGTCGTTGTTTTTAGTTTTTGTTCTCTGTGGTGTGTTTTTTATTCGTGTTCTACGTTTTTTATAACTAGGTCATGTTCTCTGTGTGTCCTGTTCCATAGTCCTGCTCACCATGTCCTGTTCCTTAGTCCTGCTCACCATGTTCTGTTCCATAGTCCTGCTCACCATGTTCTGTTCCTTAGTCCTGCTCACCATGTTCTGTTCCTTAGTCCTGCTCACCATGTTCTGTTCCTTAGTCCTGCTCACCATGTTCTGTTCCTTAGTCCTGCTCACAATGTCCTGTTCCTTAGTCCTGCTCACAATGTCCTGTTCCTTAGTCCTGCTCACAATGTCCTGTTCCTTAGTCCTGCTCACCATGTTCTGTTCCTTAGTCCTGCTCACCATGTTCTGTTCCTTAGTCCTGCTCACAATGTCCTGTTCCTTAGTCCTGCTCACAATGTCCTGTTCCTTAGTCCTGCTCACCATGTTCTGTTCCTTAGTCCTGCTCACCATGTTCTGTTCCTTAGTCCTGCTCACAATGTCCTGTTCCTTAGTCCTGCTCACCATGTTCTGTTCCTTAGTCCTGCTCACCATGTTCTGTTCCTTAGTCCTGCTCACAATGTCCTGTTCCTTAGTCCTGCTCACAATGTCCTGTTCTTTAGTCCTGCTCACCATATCCTCATTATCTGCCCACATGTTGAGACTTCTTAAATCCTGGTCTCTACAAACGAACATTACTTTTTTCTTTAAATGAAATATATTATTGTCTGAATCCACCATATCACACATCACCACAAAATTACGGACCCCCTCCACTTAATTGTGACATCAATTATAGACGTGTTCACATCACACATCACCACAAAATTATGGACCCCACCACTTAATTGTGACATCAATTATGGACGTGTTCACTGTGTCCTCCAATACACAGCCAGGTTTTGAAAAAATAGAAATATAGTCTACTGACAATGCTATAGATAGGCCTATAATATCTACTACACTGCAGTACGTCTAGATGTTGTATCTATCTGACTGCCCTATGTCTAGATGTTGTATCTATCTGACTGCCCTACGTCTGGATGTTGTATCTATCTGACTGCCCTATGTCTAGATGTTGTATCTATCTGACTGCCCTATGTCTAGATGTTGTATCTATCTGACTGCCCTACGTCTGGATGTTGTATCTATCTGACTGCCCTATGTCTAGATGTTGTATCTATCTGACTGCTCTATGTCTAGATGTTGAATCTATCTGACTCAAGGTTTTACTTGGCTTTCGAGAACTCTTTCTGCAAGGACTACATCACTGAGAAGTTTTTCAAACTCTTCAAAGACGTTGACATCATACCTGTCGTTAGAGGTGACTTTAACTACAAGAAATACCTGCCCTCTGGGATCTTTGTCGACGCCGCTGATTTTTCTGTGAGTTCTACATGTGGCGTAATCTTCTGTTTAAAAAAAACAGCATTGCTACACATTTGATTTTCATCTTCTCATTTTAAAAGTATCGCTAAAGTTGTTGCCTGATTTTTTTCCAGTCACCAGAAGAACTGGCCAGGTACTTGTTGGAGCTTGGGTCCGACAAGAAAAGATACACAGAAATGTTGCGGAGAAAGAATAGGTTCGTGAGGCAGATTTATTTTAGTTGTGTTTAAAATATACTTTCCGCTTAACTAAACTAGTGTGTGCAAAACTATTTTGCCAGTTTACAATATTGCGTATAGGCCTACCTTAGCTTTTGAACTCTACTTCAACTGTCTTATAATTATCAATTTAATAGAAATTTCTTTTAATTGCAGTCACTAAGGATTAATTAATTTTGATGTTTAAATATATTGTACAGCGGTATTCATCGGATTTCTAAAATTTAGTAGGCCTGTATTAAATTTAAAACACAAGAGCGTGTAGTTGATTGCTTCACTTTTTCAATTAATTCTATTAGCTTTGTGTGGTTAATATCATTTGTATACAATTATTTATTATAAATTTAGTTTATTAACGATCAGACGATGAGCTAGTCCACACCTCCACTCCTATCCAGGTGGCGCTATGTTATCCCCGGAAAAATGCACTGTGAATTGTGCAAGAAGCTGCACACAAACCAGACGATTGGGCATATTGAGAGTATAAAAGACAAGTTTAACGGATCACCTTCGGATTGTCACGAGCCTACAGATTTGTAGCATTCCACACGTTCGATTAGGCAGTCTAGTTCAGTTAATATTTGTCTAGGTCTTGTTAGTCTAGGTCGGCTTAGCCCAGACCATCTATCAATATCAGTTCAGTCCTTTTTTTTTTGACAATCCTTCTCTGTACATTCCCTCTGGTCCTAGTCCATCTTCCTTAAGTCCATTTTTTTATTCCACTATTTTTTTAGTGTATTTGTCTTTCAGTCCATTTTTGTCCAGTCTATCTTTCTTCAGTCCATTTTTGTCCAGTCCATCTTTCTTCAGTCCATTTTTGTCCAGTCCATCTTTCTTGAGTCCATTTTTGTCCAGTCCATCTTTCTTGAGTCCATTTTTGTCCAGTCCATCTTTCTTGAGTCCATTTTTGTCCGGTCCATCTTTCTTGAGTCCATTTTTGTCCAGTCCATCTTTCTTGAGTCCATTTTTGTCCAGTCCATCTTTCTTGAGTCCATTTTTGTCCAGTCCATCTTTCTTGAGTCCATTTTTGTCCAGTCCATCTTTCTTGAGTCCATTTTTGTCCGGTCCATCTTTCTTGAGTCCATTTTTGTCCGGTCCATCTTTCTTGAGTCCATTTTTGTCCGGTCCATCTTTCTTGAGTCCATTTTTGTCCAGTCCATCTTCCTTCAGTCAATTTTTTTTCTCTATTTTAAGTGTATTATTCATCTTTCAGTCCATTTTTATTCAGTCCATTTTTTTTTTTACATTCCATCTTTCTACTGTCAAATGTTTTGTCCCAATCCATCTTGTCTAGTCAGTTTTTGCTCTGTCCTAATTCTAAAGTGTGTTTTTGGTTTAATAACTTTATCAGGCCTTTCATGATTAATAGCCCGTCTTTAAAATAATGTTCTCATCATGTGAATATGCCTATTCTAACTTACATTATGGGGAACAATGTAAAAAGTCTTTACAATAGTGTGATATGATGAATGTAAGCTGAAAGACACTGTTAACACAATCAACACTATCAATGAACTGTCTCTATAACTAAACCTGCCATCAGGAAATCATCATTTACATCAACCACCCTTTCATAAATTGAATAAAATTATAAAAATGGTTTTCTCAACTGCTTTCAGTTGAAAGACAAGTCATCACACATATTTCTCAAACTAAAAGCATCAAACAAGGTGCTTTTCACTTCTTTTAATTCCACTTTTCTTTAAAATTAAAATAAATGATCCTAAAACATGGAGTGTTTTACTGTGCAACATAAAGTGATGACTAGAACAGTGTCTGAGTGTAATCACACTGCTGTTGCTGTGGTTACTTAAATTGTGGCATCTTTTCTTTACATTAATATCTTCATTTAATTACCACTACTACATATCATTACTGTCATGGACAAAATACTTTTTTGGCAGGTTTTCAAATAAATACTTTACATTTTCTTCTACATTTCAGCACTAATGACTATGTTAAGTGCAAATTATGAAAACAAGATTACTTAACCACTAAAAGATTATACAAACATGATTTCATTATCATTTAATGACAAGTTTTTAGAAAAATTAGCATTTTCCTGACTAAGGGCTTTGATTCTGAATAAATTAAATAAAATGCTTATTTTACTTTTAATCCTCAACCAACTATGTTGTTGGCGAAGCTGCTGGCTCTTAACATACATGCTCCTGAGTTGATACTGAGCAGACATTATAGCAACTATACTCTGGGATAGATGACAACAATTAATGTCTGTAGGCCCAACAATTGTGTTAGATAACAGCATCAATCCACATATGTTCAAGGTTAGAGAGATCAATGTACATCAAGGTGCAAATAGTTGTGGTAATGCAAGGCAACATTGTATTGTCTTTAAGGACATGAAACATTGATGTAACAACAGGCATTGGAATCTGAGCAGGATCAACCCACTCTTTACAATAGTTTTATCACAATCTGAGTAGTTTTACACACAAGAATACATCGGATTTTTTTGGTTACAACGTCACTAGTTCAGATTCTAAACAATCTCGCAGGGGACGTCATTTCAATAACCATTCATTGCAATTTTCTTAAAGGTATCAGGCTAAATTTTAATCCATATCAGCCAGCAAGAAGAAAATTGATCCGAGATGTAGTTCTCAACTGTGTAGCCCGCTAATTAGGCGCTGGATAATTCAAGTATTTTCAGGAGGTTCCTGTAGTCACTGCTGCTCAAAAAAATCAGCGGCACGTTTTCTTTTTCTCTGAGGTAACTTAAGGAGGTGGTCAGTCAATGACGAGAGATCAGAGTTAGAAGGAGTGGCGTCCCCTCGCTCGCTGGATGGCGTGGACACTGCAGGGCTGCCTGGCAATGAGCCGTGTGACCTGCGAGAGCCTGGCGTCAGTCTGATGGGGGTCTTGGTGCCAGGGAGTCTGTGGGTGGGGGAGGGGCTGGGTGTGTAGCTGGCTAGCAGGGCTTTGTCTGAGGATGTCTTGATGCCCAGCCGCTTGCTGGCCAGCCTCTGGGCTGCTGGGGACATGGAGTTGAGTCTTTCCACTGAGCTCAGGCCTAGTTTTGATGAAGGTGAAGGACTGAAGAAAAAAAATGTTTGTTTAATAATTAAAACTCACTGATGATAAACATTTTAAAAGATGTTTAAAATATGTTCATATAGAATAATGCATGTTCTATAAATCTTTACACAAGATCAGGATAAACTCAAAAGCAACGCACATGTATTTATACATATTTACATATTTTTATTAGAACTAAATGTTCAACTTTAAAAATAGTATAAAAATGGCATTACCTCGCAAATCTACGAGTAACTTGTCTGATAGCTTCTTCTTTTTTAGCCCTGTGAGCTTTGCTAGCTTTTTCAGATAACTCCAGGGCAAGTCTGTCTCTTTTTGGAACATCAGGAATCTAGTGTTGTTTAAAGTTAAATAAATTTACTTAAATGTAGAAAGCAAAAATATTGCCTTTTTAATGAGAGTATATTTAGTGTGATGGATATTTGAATCTTTTGGAATTTAAAAGGCCAGATTTTAAATAAAGTACTAAGTGCTAAAAATGGAAGAAGTTTTCTGATCAATTTTTGTTAGGAAAATTTGAAAGAAAGTTACACTATAAATTTGAACATCAGTTCGGACTTTTTTTTTTAAAAAATTATATTATCCTCCCATTAATATAAAAATTCTTCAAAATACTTTACTAGGAGAAATAAAAATTAACGTGGGAATACAAAACATGTGTAACATACCCTAAACACAGGTCCTGGCGTCATTGAAGGCAGAGCATCATTGTTATTGTCCAGCCTCATGGGCGTGCTCTCTATCTCACCCCAGGTCATCAAAGGAGACTCTGACACCCCAGGGGCTGGGGAGGGTGTCACAACAAATCCATAGCCATTGACCTGTGGTGACTGTCTCAGCTGAATTTCTTTACCATCATGGCCAATTTTTCCTGTTTCAAAATAGTTTTTTTTTAATTTTATTTCAGCTTTGTAATATATTATTGTGCTCAATGTAAAAAAGGATGAAATTGTTTCAAAATATATGATTAATAAAGATTGAACGTAAAAAATAATTATGATATTTATAGAAATTACATTTTAAGATATTACTAATGAGTAATAGAGCCATAAAAAAAGTAATATTGAGTCCTTTTTGAGACTAAAAAAATGGTGAAAAATGTTGTTGTCAGTATGCAGGCCAGCGGCCATAACTTGTCAATAAATATGCCAGGTATCTATTAGATGTGAGTGACAAGTGTGTGACCACACCTTAAAACATAGCCCTCTATGTTAATGTTTATGAGCAGATTTAAACAGCGGGCTGTAACAAAAAATTAACCAATATGTGTGTATGACTAAATCTTTAGAAAAAAAAAAGACAGCAGAGGGAGAAATAAAAAAACAAGATGAATACCTTGATTGGACAAAGCCTTAAAAGCAGCAGCCTGCTGCATAGCCTCTTTGCTCCTGGCATTGCTGAAAGGATTGAAGTGAAACCGTGTGTTTTCATGGACTATCTCTTTGGGTTTGTGCTTCTGCAGCTCTATCATTTCCTTAGCACTTAGTTCTAGCCCTGCAGTTAAAAAATACGTTTCCTTTTACGCACAAAGTTAAAATAAAAGCAAGAAGCTATGCATGTTAACAGGATAAGAAAACAAAGAGTTAAAAAAACTGAACACTTGCCTTCTGGCACATACATAACAGCATTCTCATTAATATATTTCCAAGAGTTTATATGAGCTGGTCTGTCTTCTATGGCTGCCTGATCCTCAATAGCTGGTACAATAGAAAACTCCTCATGCTCCTAGAGAAAGGAATGAATAGTCGAGAATCTACATTTTTAAGGCCAACATAAACTTATATACAATTACTACAGTATAAAAGTGAGATTTTTTGTTTTACATTTGTGTATATGCATATATATTTTCATATATTAACTATTACACCAATCACTCAGGTTTAAACTTTTTGCCTGGACAGAATGTGTTTGCCACAAAATTCAGACCATAGTGATAAAGAGATGGAGCAAGCAGCACACTTTAGCTTGAATGTAGTTGATTAACACAAATCACTGTCACCCACTCACACAAATTTAAATGAGAGGAAATGTTTTCTACATGTTTTAAAGGTTGAAGCTTGTTATGCATTGAAGTAGAAGAAAAAAAACCCCAGTAAATCACAGGGCAACAACATGCTAGTAAAACTTCTATAAAACTCACAGCTAATTGTTCTTTTTCTTTCTCAAACAACCAAGCATGCTTGAGTCTATGCTTGCGATCAGATTCTTTCAGGATTTCAACAAATGATGCACTGTCCTCACTGGTATTTTTAGCCAAAAAAGAGTCAAGCCTGATTTTAGGTGTATCTGTATCTACAGAGATCAGAATAATATTAAATGAATTCAGCACTTAATAGTGATTTATTACACACACTGTTAATTTTCTATAATACTGAAAGAGAACAGCAAGGCCTAATTTAACATAACAAGGGTTCTAGATCTAATGCACATGAGGTTAAAGACAATGTTGAAACAGTAACTAACAGGCAAATTAAGAATATATCACCCCTATTATTAAAAAAAAAAAAAACACACCTTCCTCCATGTTTTCCAGGGCTTCTTCAATATCCATCTGGCTGCCAGCTTTATTTGGATCAGACTGTGAGGCATCTTTCTGTATCTTCTTTGCGGGGGTTGTTTTTCTGCGACCCTCTGGAGTCTCAAATGTAGCTGGAGTGCTGGCTGTTGAAAAATGTTTATAATTGTCCTTAATTTTGTAGATCAATGCATATCTATAAATGATAAAACTATTTTTTTAACAATACCTAATATTAGTAAACAGATAAAAAATAAAACAAAACAAATGGGTAAGTCTAATTCTTTTAAAAAAAGGATTCAATGATGAAAAGAATAAAAACTCCATACCAACATCAGAAGTACCAGTATCTGGGCGCTTGAATCTCATTTGAATTTCCCTGAGCTTGACCAAGTCATTTTTTTCCAAGGCTTCATAATATTCAGCTTGTGCCTCTAGTTTAGGTAAGTCAGGGAAGAAATCTCTTTCAATTATCTTGCTGATGCCCTGTTGCAAAAGGTTATTTAAGATTGTGTAAGGTAAAGCATATATAATCAATTTGAAAACAGAATGTTTAGTTAAGTACATATGAAAAGGTTGGACGCTTTTTCATAAATAATTATGATATTTAGGCCTGTAGGTCTAATTACTTAAAATAACCTATAATTAGCCTACTAGTAATCTATAGGCCTAATTTGTTTGGGTATTCCATCGTTTTAGGTACGTAAAATCGGCCAAAGCTAATAATATAAAACAAAGGTTTAGGGACATGATACAAGTATTTTGTGATGTTTGTATAAAAAATAATACCAGTTAATTGCAATGTGTGTAAAATTGATACTTTCAAGTTTTATCTACACATAGTCTGGTATTTTAGACTAATTTGATTTGAAAGATAAGAATTGTATAGAGCTACTTCACTAAAGTGCCGCTTGTGAGACAAAGAAATTAGGTCAAAAGTACATCAGACAATTCTTAAATAACAGACTTAAATAGAAACGGATAGTTCTTTCTAAAATTGACAATGGCTTCGTAATCATTAGTTTTATCCCTCTAGTGAAAGTGAAGCTGGTCACCATTTTTGGTAAACGCATGAGCCGGGAGATGGCTTCAAAACAACAAACCCGGAAGCTGTGAATCTAACCGCCTACACTGTAGACCTATAAACTACAAACAGCAAAACAAAAAAAAGTTAACTCTTTAAGACCGTAACGACGCTCCCAGCGGTCGGTCTGCCGGCCTGCCATACCGTAACGACGCTCCCAGCGTTCGATAAAATTTTCTCTATTTAATTCGTTGTTTTTCGGAATCCAAGTTTTTAATCGTAAATCTAGGTCATGATAACGCTAGAGCGGCCATTTTTCGTTGTATTTACTTCTTGTAGTTTTCTCGTTAGATCGATTTTGTATTTTATAGAATGTTTTTTGTAAACCAACTCGAAAAACGGCATTTTTCAACACTGCGGAATGCCGTTCAGCGGCCGCGTCTTAACGTTTACGTCGCCGCATTATAAAATTAACGAAAATTAAAGTATTTATACTAAGACTAATCCGATCCATGATTTTTGTAGATAAATGGACGTACTTTCGTTTTCTATGAACAAGAACTCATGAAAAGTTATTTTTATTATTAATTTTCCAGACAGAAGCGTAATTTTTTCACGAAAAAATCAACTCCTTATTTTTTCTTCTTTAAAACTAAGTAATTATCTTTCTTCAATAAATAAATAATTCCTTAAAATTTATATCAGTGTGTAGGGTATTCAATTACGATTAATTTTTATCAATAATGTGTGGGGTTTAAATTAACGGTTAAAAAGATATGGGTCATTAAGCCGCAGGGGTACTGAAAAAAAATGTGGGAAAAAAAATAATTCCAGTAAAACGTGAAAATAATTACGGGCTTAAAGAGTTAACAAATGTCAATGAACTTGGTAGAATTAATAGATTATGATAAAAAAACACCCCTGGCCTAATCTTTAATTTACTAGCCAACTAAAAAGTTTTAGGCCGATGCTAGCCGGAATAAGATACACATGCGCAATGTAGAGAAACTACGACTTGCCATCGCGGCAATGTTTTCGACGGTACTGCGCATGCGTGTGTTTACAACTGCAGAACCCTAACACCAACCCTAATCCTAACCCTAGGCCTAATCCTATCCCTAATTCTAGCCCTAACCCTAGCCATAGGTCACTGCGCATGCGCAGAGCTATCTTTTGCCGCCTAAGTGGAGACGTTGGGGAGAAAAATCTTCCGAGTAGTCACTTCGACTTCGAAAGTTTTAATAAAAAAAGTGTGTAAAAACAGGCTGGCCCTACATGAAATGTTTTTGTTAATTTTAAAACAAAGCTGGAAATAGTGAAATAAAATTGTGAAATAATTGATTGTTTAATAAAAGTTTAATTTAATAATTTAATTTTTGGGTAATCTATCGTTTTGGGTACGTAAAATCGCCCGCGTCTATTAATGTACGAAATTACCTCAATGTCAAGGCTGTAATAGAAGTATATTGTGATATGTTTGTGTCAAATATTATAGATAAATGAATAATAAACCTAAATCAATGGCTAAATATATCAATATAGGCCAGAAATTAACTTTAAACAGCAGTGTCTGCAAGCAAGATTTGCTATGTAAACAGCAGCCATTTGTAAAATAGAGTGACTTCCGCCTGAATCTCGTGCTATAAGTCTATAAAAATAAAACTTTAACAAGATGGCTGCTATAGTATAGTAAATGAGCATGGTTGCATCTGTTGGAAACATCGCTGGTGTTCATTTATTACTGAAAAGTTTTAATTCAATTGTTTAAAAAAAGGTAGGCCTACATAAATGAAACAAGGAAACATTTTTGTATTTTTCAAAACATAAATCCTACTCAAAATGTGAAATAATTATTAAAATGTAAGGAGTCACCTGTTTTTCACATTACTAGTCGCGGGCGATTTTACGTACCTAAAACGATAGATTACCAATTTTTGTTTTCTTTACTCCAGAGTAGGCATTTCGACTTCCGCTGTTTCGATTCGGTACGACCACATCCTGACTTTTTCATCGTACTTGTTGAAATTCGCCATTTTTTAACATGTTAATTCTCGCCATCGGAATCGAAGAATAAAATGTATTCGATATGAATATTTGAGTTGAATTTAATCTTTTATACATACTAATAAATGAATTAGCTCCCGTTTTACATTGTCCGATACCGAAAGCAATCACCGATAATAGCAAATATTTGTCGAAATGCCGACGCTACCGAACTGGCGCATTGACAACTAAATTTCAGATATAAATAATCCTCTAAATTGTATGAAAATAGGCTTAAATAGCATGCCAACCATTTGGATAAATAGAAATGTCGATATGAAGGGTTATTAAGCATGGGCCAATAAGGAGTAGCGCGATAAAACTCGTAGGGGTAGGAACGAGAAAGCGTGCGTAATTTCATAATGGCGGCCGGGTTACGAGATATTAATAGATAAGCGCATACGATGTTTTTAATAGCTGTTTGTTTTTAAATGGACAGTTACAATACAATGGGCTTTAAAATAAATATACTGTAGATCTAAATTTTTAAATTAAAAATGGAAAGAATGTAATTAGGCCTAATTGCTGCCTAAATAAATTATAAAATTTTAAATTAGCCAGATTTTTATTAACCTTCTTAATACGATATACCAGGTTAACTAGATCTAGCAAACTAGCATTAACGAATTGCAGATAAATAGATTATAAAGGCATTTTCAAGTAGAAATAAATCTAAATTTATTGTAAACAGTTTTAAAAAAATAGGATCCAGATCTAAATGGAAATGAAAACACTAAAATAATATTGGGTCTAGAGATGTGTAATATATATATATATATATATATATATATATATATATATATATATATATATATATATATATATATATATATATATATATATATATATATATAAACTATTAGGCCTTAATGTAAATACTGACAGGCCTATCTAGATCTATAAAGGGCCTAAATTAAAAATAATAAAGCCCAATTTTATAAGCTGCACTGCATTACAGTTTTAGTAATAGGCAACTATAATAGAAAGAAAACATGAACACTTTAATTAATGTCATTTAAGAATTTATCAAAGGATACGTCAGCTTTACTAAACATTTTATAAATAAGAATACTGTGAAATGTCAATCTTTGAGTTTTAGCACATCTCTACACTTTTCATCAGAAACATTACAAGAACCTAAGTCTTCTAAATTAATAATAACATTTTTACCATGTTATACACGGACACAAATCCAATGTTTATGGCAAATCGTTAAGTATCTTGATCATATTGTGCTGTATTTGACTTGTAAGTTCTAACTCTATACATTACCTGTACAATATGTATACTAGCATTCTTATAACTAACACCAGAATCAATATGTAAAGTTTATCTTTATTTTTATAGTAGCAACAAAGAAGTGCAATATATTAGCCTGTAGTTAATCATCATAGTCTAATTGCGCTGTACCATATTCAAGTTCACAATTTATAGTTTTCCTCTAGCTATGTTTATTTTACTTGCATGTTTGTATTTTTTACATTCTCTAGTCCTAATATATAAAGTTTCATGATGGTATATGGAATAGCAACCTAGCTGTGCAGTCTGGAAATCCTCTTATAGCAGTCACTATACAGTGCCACACCCCTTAATTTGACTTCATTATTTCTAGTTACCTCTTTTCTAATTTTTATTTTATGTGTAGACTTCTATTGCCTATATCATTGAGTACAAATGTGCAAAGTTTTATCATTATATCTTTAATAGCAACATTGGTATGCAAGTTTAAAGCCAATCACACGTCTCGAATGCAGTTTACAATGAAACATAACAAGTTAAACACATAACTTTGAAAATTCATTAAAAAAAAACTATTAGGCCTAGAATGATAAATTTGATATTTTTATCAATGGGGTATATTATAGGATTAATCTGGGTCCATTTTATCATTCTATGATAATTAGGGAAAATTTCCCAATAGACCTACTCCAGAGAGAATATTCTAGATCTACAGAGTACAGACTGACTTCACTACACCGTTGATTTTAATCAAATTACCTGTGAAAACTCGTCCTCAGTTAGAATTTTTTTAGGTTTAATCCAACGTTGAGACGGGACTTTAAATTGTTGAGCAACAACAACTTTCTTGTTATCATCTTTTAATTTCGCAACCTCCATTGTTATGTTTTTTGAGGAAAGTAAGGCCTATGCGTAAATTTTACGATTACCGGAAGAGGAAACGGGAAATTTGTAAAGTAAAAAACAATGAATTCATTTTGAGAAATAAATGTAGATCTATTTTTTGCATTTAAAAATATGAATTTAACCTACACTTAAATATTGTTTTTACTTTAGCTTGTTTATTAAATAATATGTAAGTTACAAAACTCATAATTCGTTTGTTAGTGGTAGATCTAGATTTAAATCTTTAGAATGTTTTTACAAGAGAAAATTGTATCTTCAAAAGGGTGTGGTCAAAATATAGGGGAAATAACTAACAAATGGTTTCTCCCTTTGTCGTCTGCTATGAAAAATCTACCTTGTAATATTCATAGTAGGCGTAATCAAATTCACATAGATTTTTAGATAGTTAGGCCTATTCATTAACAGTTGACTAGACTAGTTATAAACTAATTGAAATTGAATGTTCATTGTTTTCTGAAATTTAAAATGAATGTGGGTTTCTAAACTATTTATTTGATTATTTTCATTGATTTCTTCATTATTGTTTTTTTTTTTTTAACTTTTATATTTTATAGTTTATAGACTTAGACAATAGATAGATCTACTAGATCTAGTTTAACGATGCCCCACACTCAACACTGGGACCTACAGCCACACTAATTTTTACTTTCAACGCTGTCTTCTTTTTAATGAATTTTTTAATAAAGTTTATTATAATTGACTATGAATACAGAATAGAAAAACAGTTCAAGAAATGTGAGATGTAGCCATCTAGATTCTAGATGTAGTCTAGTAGCCACAGCCACAGCATTTTTATTACTTCAAAAATAAAAATGCTGGGGATAAAAATAAAATGTAATGTAGATATCTAATATCTAGAAAAACTATTCAATTTAATTTTAATCTGCTCTAAAAACTATTTTATTGAAACTTTAAACTATGACTATCATTTCTGTTATTTTAGAAAATGGGATGGAACATTTAACATGATTTGTGTGTGTGTGTGTGGGGGGGGGGGGGGTTGGATACTTGTATTTTTTAAAAATTAAATTTATAGTAGTTATTATGATAATGGGGGTCGGCGTGGTCGAGTCGGTAAAGCTCATGGTTGCTAAACCAAAAAGTCTCGAGTTCGAACCCTCGGGCAGATGAGGCTCGTTAGCTGGGGACAGCCACTCTTCTAGGAGAGACACCTCCAAAATTAAACAACTGCTGCCTTGTAGTTTGTTCTTGGTTGGACAAAGGCTATGGAAGCAAATCCAAAAAGAAAAGCAGGCTGAAATCGTAGTCAATGGCCTCAATGGCGCATAACCAGTTGACACGTAACGCTTAATTGTGTTGGAGGCGTGGTCGAGTCGGCAAAAAGCTCATGGTTGATAAATTCGAACAAAGTCTCGAGTTCAAACCCACTGACAGATAAATCGCGATCCCCTTCAACACTAAAAATTAAGAACGAAGAAGAAGAAAAGAAGAAGATTATGATAATATGTGCGTTTTTTTCTAAATTGATGAACTTTATTTTTTAATGTTATTTCATTATTATTATTGTTTTCTAGAAACCTGCACCAGTTCCTCTATTTAACTATCGCAAACGCCAGCGACAAGCAGTCATATCAGATCCACAGCAACTGGCATCAACTGCATGTACTTCACTTAGCACAAATTCCATTGTCCCCAATGATGTCAGTTATGGTAATTTTTTACCTTGTGTAATAGTCCAACAGTACAGTACGCAATAATTCAATTAATAGAGGCCTGTATGTGGGGGTTTCAAATAAAACATAAAACCATGTTTTATGGTAGAAGTTTCACTACAAAATATCAATCTACTACAAATATCTATCTACTGTGTAGAGAAAGAATAGATTTTTGTTTTGATCATTTTAACTGTGTTACTTTACTTTTTGCAGGATCTAACTCAAACCCAAGAAGTAATTTCAAGTCAAATCAAAATGCAATTGGAACAAAGAACATAGTAACAAGTAAAGATGTAAATTCTGGTTTAATGAGTTTAGATGGAAATTTTAGCAACAAGCTTGCAACTAGCAATGAAAAACAAAATATTACAAGACAAAATTCCAATATTGGCCAAGGTAAAAAAGACACAAAAGGAATCCAACTGTCAACCACCAATAAAAATGTCAAGGTTAATTCAACACCTGTGGGTCGAAGTTTGTCTACTTTTAACAGTTATGGAAATGTGCCATCACATTCATCCACTAATCAAGGAACAAGCAACACATCTTTTAACTTTCAAAGTACAGGCAACAGAAAAACTACATTCAGCAACATGCAAAGCTTGGAAGACAGAAATTCAATCTACAATCAGGGGAACTACAATAGACAAGCTAGGGGTGCAAGTGTTGTGGGTGCAAGAAATAATGTGAATAACCAGAATGAAAGGATGACTATCTCCAAAACAGCACATAACAAATTATCTATGAATAAAGGAAATCAGAAGTAATTGTTCAAATAATTTTGCTAAAGTCTATACTATAGTCTATACATACTTTGTTTACTATTTATGTCGACTTCAGAGAGCTAACTTTAAATCCCACATTTAAATAATAATTTTTAAAAATATCAACAGTATTATGCTGTGGATATAAAAAGAATCTTTTTGTCTTTATGTTATACTGAAGCACTCAAGCTTGAAAAGGTTAAATTATAAATTATTGAAATTATTTTTTAAGATAGTTTGTAATCATGTAATGTTATTTTATTTAGAAATGATCAGGTTTTACAAATGGGAGATGACAGCAGTTTTACTATGAATAAAAGTGTGGATGATTTTCAGACTAAAAAAAATACTAAGCCTAAGGTAAATGAATTTCTTTCACATCAGCCTTATAAATGAAAGTTTTTAGATTTAATTAAATATGCCAATAAAACAGGGGAGATAATATTGCGTAAAACTTGTGATGTTTATCATTGAACTTTTATTTAATTTTACAGATAGAAAATAAAAAGCCTGCCCCTGATACATCAATGCGCATATTTACTTGTGCAATATCTGTTCTTAAGTCCTGGACTTCCTCCAAAATCAGTACTGGTTTGGTTATGTTTGAAGTTTATGGTAAGTTCCAACAAAATATAAAATAGCTGTTTGAATAATTCTTCTTTGATAATTATTCTTTATTCAAACACTAATACACTCATGCATTCACATGTTAATATATGGTTATAAGTTAAAGTAGTATTTACTTATTAGTTAGTTTATCCAAATTATGATAGACATAATTGATTGTATTTAGGTATGAATTGAATGTTTGAAAAAAAGGTGAAAGGAAATTTCAAAAGTTTGTTGAGTTGTTTAGCAATGAGATTAAATGCAGCTTATTAATTTGATCTTGTAAAATTTAAGGAGTTGTTGACTCTGCTACTCTCAAAGATAAAAGTGGCACTGGGAAAGAGTTTATGCTGAGAGATGACACGTCAAGCATTAAATGTATTTTTTATGAAATCGTAAGTTTTCTTTTTGTTTATTACATTTGGTAGCATTTTTTAAAATATGTCTATATCTAGCTGTTGGTTTGGAAAATTTCCTTTATTACTATCCATTGGTTTCATTTATAAACTCAAACCTATTGTCTTATAAACCTTTTACTTCATGAACCGGCTAAATCCAAACTTAAAAAAGAGCAGTCATATTTTTATTTGAAAAATTCGAAAAAAAACAATGTTTCTAAATTGTATTATATATGTATATTGTTTGTTTTTTTTTTATATTTTTTGTGTTATAGGACAGACAATTACCCAGACTAATTAGAGGACAAGTATACAGGTAAATATGTATATTTGGTTAAAGAAAAATAATACACTGTTCTCACATACATAGTCTAGTCCTACAGCAAAAATTCTGTAAATAGTTTTCCCAGCCCAACTGCGTTACTTCATAAGCATCCTCTAAACCTTACCTAGCTAAAAGCTGTAAAGGTAACAAACACCTTATAGGAGCAAATTAAAATCCTATTCATACAATTTTTTATACAAAGTAAAATATGTTGTTTTTTTTACTGTTTATTCTTCCAGAGTTGTGGGTATGGTGAATCCAAAAACTGAAACTCTGAAGGTGGTTTCAGTGAGGTTGGCGGAAAAAGATGAAAGGCAGATCTGTCAGGTGGCCAGTGAAACTTCCCAGCGGGAGATGGACAATCTTGCTAGACTTCACAGTGAGCCATAGTTGTAAGGTTAGAGAACAGCTTTCTGATGGCATTTGTTGAGCTCTTAATACTACTGAAATTTTGTTTTGACCTTTTTTTGTTGTTTTCAAAAAAAAAGTTTTCACTTTTTTAAACAATAAATATTACTCATTTTATTTCCATACTTACTTGTCAAGTTTTTTTTTAATAATTAATTTTTAAAACAATAGAATCAGCATTCTGGTCTAGTATTTGTTCATCATCATTATGGCTGAACATTTTTGTGGAGCATAGCGATGTAACCACACCTCTCCATCACATGTGGGCGATTCCTCAAAATGACATCACACTCGTAGAATTGAGGGGGGGGTCGTAATTTTGTGACCATGCATGATGAGGGGGAGGGGGTGTTCAGATAGTGTGACGTCATATTTTTTGCATTTAAATAATTGTAATGTTAGACACTGAATTTGTTTTTTTAATGTGTAAATTGTAATAGAAATGGATTAGTCTACTTTATGTTAATAGCTCGGTTAATATTTTAGAAAGAAATCTATGTTTTAAAACAAATTTAAACTAATTTTGAGGGGGTTGTAGGTAGAGTTGTTCGATGTCATTGTAGTTGTAGGTGGTCTGGCTTATTGTGTCGATGTGTGACTGAGGGAAGGGGAGGTAAAAATAGTCCCCAAAAAGCGTTAGTCATTTAAGTTGACCCCCAATATCATTTCATCTGTTTGTGATTCGCTGACAACTTTTTTTTCCATTATTAATTCGACCTACCGCCCACTTTTTGTGTGTATTTGCTGCTTATCGTCTAATTATACAAGAGCGCAACCCCTGATGAAATTCGTGCATGAAATCAACCACGAGTTGCCTCCTTTCATGTGTTTTGTTTATGTATCGGCTGGACCATAAGCGACGGAACGATAGTATTTTTCGTCGTCGACCCCCCCCCCCCCCCCCCCATACAATAAAAAAATTGTCAAACGCCCACCACTCAGTTTCCATTCAACTATCCCCCTCCCACCCCGACACAGATCTCGAACTGGTTAACAGCGGTCAGATCTAGTTTCTTCAACTTTTATATAACCAGCTTGTTATTTCCTCCCCGTCCGGTCATTCCACCCTCAATCCACTTTCCCACGCTAGCAAATGTCGGGAGTTTCTTTTGTCCCTACAGGATATTGCGAACTTCTTTTAATGAAAAAAAAAGTATTTTAAAAATAGAATTTTATGATTTGAATTATGGGTATACGGCCCATCAAAACACAATGGTCTAGATTGATTGATATATTAATATAGGCCTACACTGTCTTAAAAAATGTTTATTTGCCTATATAAACCAGCTTTATCAGTTTCATACTTATTTAGAATCAAACTATGTGCTTTGTGATTGTTCTTTGTAAATGTATCTGTTCAGGACCAAACGACCTTCAAATGTCCACTGACCGCTTGACCACCTCTCTCAGTAAACAATGGCCGTAGTTTACTGCCTGCAGCTGGGTGCATTTTGCCCTGGCTGCAACTATTGAACTCCCCCCCCCCCCCTTCATGGCGAACAATAGAACATCTGCCATCACAAACTGACCCAGTACTGAAACCAAGACTTGGTGGTGGGGGGGGGATGTTTAGTGACCTGAATAGAATGGCCGTCCGCACATTTTAAACACGTATCCGAATTACCATGGAGGTGCAGTCAGAATACGTTTAAAATTAAGCGAAAGTAATTACACAATTATTCTTTCATCTACATCAAAACAAGCGCGTCTTAATGTCCACATACTTTTATTTTGAGATGGCTAAAAAAAATTACAAATGCACAATTTTTTTTTACTTGCTCTATCTAGATGAAGCTGTATGAATGTTGAACATTTTCTCTAGAATTATTTTATATCAACCCTTAAGTCACTAACTAGCAAGCGGTATTGCTATTTTATTACCGATCTTTCTATTTATTGCTTCCTAGCTCACGTTGAAAAGAAAGCGTTGATTTTAACCTTTGAAAAATCTAAACAATACTTCGTTGTGTCAAGCGGATTTAAAATGTTAAATATATTTACATCTATTTACATGTTTGCTCATAAAAATTAAAAGTTTTTGGTCTTTTTCCGCACAAGAAATCGTAAAACATTATCAGAAACTTGTAATTAAAACTTGAATGGTTACTTTAGTTTTTATCAGGGAGGGGCGAACTTTTTTTTAGATGATCCACTACTTTCGTTTTGTCAGTGATAAAATCAAGTCAGAATCCAGCTTCCTCAGAAATAGATAAAACAATAACTATAGCTGTTCTGTGTGTCCGTCATCTATACAGAATGCTCACAAGCAGCCCCGTGTGGCTGAGCAGGATACTGATCAACCAGAGACAGCAGCACACCAGCATAACCATAATGTAGTATGGGATAGTGGTCCAGTGGGGGGACAGCAAGTTCGTGTCGTTTAAAAGTTTGCTTGATCGAATGTCATCAGAATCCCGGCAGCTGTTGAGGAGCGATAGCTTTGTGAAGCAGCTCACACGTTTAGCTGCTGTAGATATGTAGCGGTTTTGTTTTGGACGTTTTCCCTTATCTGGATCGCCGCCACCGTTCTGTGTGACCGACTCACGGTGTTTGGACTTTGTCTTGGAAATTTTGTGTTTTGAAGCACATCTTTTTGCTCGTTCATACGTATTGATGATGTATTCTCTAGCATCTTTCCATGATCCAGGCCCAGTGAGCCGATACTGCGAAAGATATTTAACATTTTTTAAGCGAATAAAATCCAAAGTATAACAACAGAAAATAGCGGAAAAGATAATTTAACTTAAGTTTATGATGTATAAAGTACGAAAACATTAACCTAACGATGAAAATAACTAGGTATAATAAGTTGTAAAATGTGTGAACTTTCTTTTAGCCTGCGAGTATGTATTGCAAACAGATTTACTTCCCTTATAATAAAATTAGCCACTGTATCTACATTTTGAATGGCTACAAAACGTGCAAAGGATGAACCGTTAAGTTTAACGGCTACAATAGTTGAACTATGTTAATTCTCTACCTGAGATGGCAAGCACGGTCCAAGATAACATTTAATAGCCAACTCCGGGTCCACGAACAACACCTTCCACAAGTTTGGGCGCACTCCTATTTGAGAAGCTACTTGGTCCATGTAGTCGATCCAGAATGTCTTGAAAAAAATATTTCAATAACCAATGTAGGGAAAAATGTTCACTTTTGTCTTAAGTGTACTTATCAAATAAATACTTGTCCTACAACTGCTAGATTCTAGATTCTTCTTATAGTTCATCCATAAATGACGCCACGTTACTCTTAACTTTTTTTTACCCCTTCAACGAGGGCTTGTGTCGAAACGTCCATTACACTTGTAATTGCCTTTTATGTGCGAGTCTACAACACTATTATGTCACCAAACTATTATAGTGTATCGCCATTTACGGACGACCCATTACCTGTAATGTGTGCCTTCTTGAATCGACGTAAAGTTTGCACATTTTTTCCTTTTTCATCTCGATATCTTTCTCCATGACCTCTCTGTTTGGTAGCTTGGCTTTACCTGTAATTAAACATGTCAGTCTCTAACACAAACTGTTGAAGCTACATATAGCTTGGAAGCAAAAGCATATTTAAAAAATATATATATTACCCGTTATTAGCCGTGCATACCAGCGGCACTGCAGCTCAGCAATTGGCATAACTGCTCCAATAGCTTGAACCAATCCAATGACTGCCAGTGTGGGATGGTTGAGGTGGGGAGGGAACACATACTTGTACAACCTTGTCCTATTTTCTTCCACCTGAAAACGTTCAGTTTAATACATTAGACTTTAAAGGCGCTGCTGCTCGATTGGCCAAAAAAAAAACAAATGCTTAAACTAGACATCTTTCAGTCGTCAACAAAATATACAAAATGTGCGAAGTATTGTTCGCTTACTATTTTTCACCTGCCTTAATACGTTAAAATATTAACCTTGAAAATGTCTTGCTCCACAAAGTCCACTTTATAATCGTATCCAGTGGATAGTATGATGACGTCACATGGACAGAATGACTCATCCTCGAACCACACACCAGACTTGACCACACGAGTTATCTTAGGCCGTGTCTGCACTCTCCCAGTTACCAGATGTATTGGTAGTTCATCGTTGATAGTGGGGTGGCAGTTCAAAACTCTATAAAATCATGCAGTTTTTGTTATAGCCACTGAGCTTTGAGTTGGTAAATGAAATAAACCGGGAGTGATCTCCCCTAAACTTTCTCGAATATTCTTATATAAAATAACAGGGGATGGGAACTCGGGTTATAGACATGATTTTTAATCCATTTTAAATACTTAAAGTTTTAAAAATAGAATAAAATCTCGTAGACAAATTAATTGCACACCAAGTGAACGCGAAATAAAAAAGCGCATAATAGTGCGCAATATTATTATTACTTTTAAAATTTACATTAGTTTTTTGAGAAATCGGAAGTAGCGTAAAGTACTACTTCCAGTCAACGGAAATGACTCAAAATTTAATAGAAGGTAGAGAATTAGATCTTTTACTTACGTATGAAATTTCATTTATCTATCTGAAATAGTACTCAAGTTATAGGCTTTTGAAAAATTCAAAGTAGGAAAAGTACCACTTCCGGTTATCGGAAATCGCTCAAAAGTTGATACGGATCTACGATTTTGATTAAATACTTATATATGAAATTTCATCAACCTAGCTGTAACGGTACTCAAGTTATCGTGTTTACACACGGACACACACACACACACACACACACACACACAGACATACGGACAAGATTGCAAAATTATGTTTTTCCGTATCAGTGAGATGCAAAACGTCGAGATTTGCAAAAATCTCGATTTTTTTTTTTTTGCACGATTACAAGACTTTCTCTATACTTCGTATATACGAGAAAGTAAAAAAAGTGTTCATGCACTGATCAAAACTAAATAATGGTTTATTTTATAATACGTTTCCTGTTGGTTATTTATAATTTTAAAAGCAAACAGGTCAACATAGTAGTGTATAGTTGTTTTTTTTAAACTTGGAAGTGCATTTCATAACGCCTTCTGTTTTTTTGTAAGGCTTGATGAGTCTGTTTACTAGAATCCGGCCCAAGCTCCAACTTCCCCTGCCTTTAAAATTACGTCAAAAATTTCCAAACACACTACGAAAATTAGCATAGTTCCAACCCAAATCTTCATTTACTATTTTAATATTGAATAAGAATTAGTCATCTACCAAGATAAATTATCTTAACCCATAGTTACAAAATTAAAGAACCCTTCACGTAACGTCACTTGAACCATACGACCTGTCAAAGCTTATACAACAAACATGCTTTAAAATAACTGTAAACTTGCCCGTGCTGTGGCCTGAGTCCGTATGTGTCGTGGTCTATTCTGAAGTTGGCTTGGACCTGCACACACCAGTCTAGCCATTTCATGGGGAAACTGAAAACCACTCGGCTGTTGGCTATCATGTCAGCTGGCAAACCCCAGAACGCCGTCCGAGGTACGATCCAGGCTCCTCTTCTAGAACTTAGGTAAACCTAGGAAGATATCAGGGCAGTGTATGTCTCTATGTATAGCCTTTGAAAAATAACATATCGCTGTTTTATGTAAAATTTGATTGGTCATATAATTTTGTAGTCCACACCAAAATAGTAGATAATTTTGACATTTTTTTTTAAATTAGAAGTATTTCTCTTAGGTTTTACTATTTAAACCTCATAGTTCTTACAGTCTATTGAACTGTGTCCTACCTGTTTAGCTGATTTGGCCAGATCACATGCTATGTCGCTAGCTGAGTTACCCAAGCCTTAAAGTAAAGTAATAAGATCACAAAATATAATCTGCACATGTGATAAACAATACATTTCTAAAAAGCCAGAATATATCTTCAATTTTTTAAAAATGTAACGAGAGAAAAACTATGGGAACTGAATAAATCACTTTGCTAAAGTCCTAGTTACGCCTATTTTTGTTTAAATAATCTCTCAGTTTGCTACACTGTAGAATTTCTGTCAACCGACAGATTAAGCCAACAGCAATGTTGTGGCGATGACACCCACTCCAGTACCCCAAACCGAAGTAGAAACATTTCTACAATAAAGCATATAACCAACCCAAGCCATCAATCTAGCTATTACCTCAGCTCTGCACATTAAACTAAACCGAAACATAGGACCGTTACTCGCGGGTTTAACAGGGGTATGCGCGTAAATGCCCTAAGATTCCTTACTTTTAATGTGCTATATAGCTAGTACTCTCAACTCTGATGGGTACCTGACTTAATGTACCGAAAAAAAAAGGCGGCTGGGCATGATGCTGACCACACTATCCCTTCATATGGCGAGGTTAAAAAAGGAAACATACTAGTTTACAGAATACAATATTTTAAAATTCTTCTTACTAAAATTAAAATCAAATTTAAGTTTAAAATTTAAATAATGCTAACGTACCTAGAATAACAACTCTTTGGTTATGAAATCCTCTGGCATCTTTATAAGCATGGGAATGTAGCACTCTTCCCTGGAAGGTTTCGATCCCCGGGATATCAGGGACGTGTGCTTTAGAGTGGTGACCACTGCAGATCATCACGCCGTCAAACACTTCACTCACCACACCATCACACGACGCATACTTCACTTCATACCTTCCCGTTGTCTCATAATCCTCACTTTTTCTGATGTAGTTCACTTCCGTGTTGAAGCGAATGTACGGCAGCAGGCGAAATTGTTCGGCGTAGAGACGGAAATACTCGAGGACTTTGTTGTGCTTTAGAAAGTATGGGAAGTTTTCAGGTGGCGGAAAGTCGCTGTACATCATCATCTCCTTGCTAGTGTTGATCACCAGACTGTTGTATATGCTGGGGTTGCCTTCAGTGACTTCCTCTGAATAATTCCAGAGCCCCCCAATGTCTGACGATCTTTCTATGCAAACAGGCTCCAGGCCTTCGTCCAGGCAACATTTTATTGCTGTTAAACCGCTGCTCCCTGCTCCGATTATAGCTATTTTTTTCTTTAAATTTCCCATCTTTTACAACTAATTAAATTGAATTTTATTCTCATACTCTAGTTCGAAAATGTTCAACTGTGGGAGTCGCCTAAATAAATCTGTGAAGTTAAGTTTACTTGTTCGTTATTTAAATTTGTCTACGTTTCAAGAAACATAAAACATTTTAAAAATCATCATACAGTTTTAAATATGCATTTACTCAACGTTGACATTATGATTAACTAGATAACCACAAAAGTAAAAAGGTATTACATTTTCTGTTTCGAATACAAGTTTGTGTATAAAAACTATGTTTATGACTAGACTAGAATGTAAAATAAATGGAAATTTAAAACAACAAACATTCAAAAAAAAATTTTTACAATAAAATCAATTTTTAAATTACTAGAAACGAAAAGTCTTGAATATAAAAATATGTCTGGAATACAAAAACATTGAAAGAAATGTTCAGAATATTAAAGCATTAAAAGAAATGACTAGAATATAAATACATTTAAAGACATGACTATGATGTATAAACGTTTAAAGTTTAAAGAATTGACCAGAATACACACATTTAAAAAAATGACTAGGATGGATAGACATTAAAAGAAATTAGTCCTACTTGTATACAACAGCATTTAATGAAATGACTTGAATACAAAAACATTTGAAGTTAAAGAAAAGATTAGCATATCTTACCTTCACTGGTGTTCCACTAAAGTATTAGTCCACGAAACAAGAGATTTTCATCAAAATATAATCTGAAAGAAATCTAGAACCAAAAGCAGTGAATATGTACACTTTTTATACTGATAAATAAATCACTTGCATATCCACATTATATTTAGTCAAGAAGCAAAGGTTAATTTATTACTGGTGCGGGTTTTACGATGTCGCCACAGCGCGTATTTGCCACTTTAGATACGGTCCTCAGCCCCACAGCCCTGCACTGGTCATTTGTCCCCGACACAATTAATGACACCCCCCCCTCCTCGACCTTGACAAAAAATATGGTAATAAAACCTGCCTGTTTCTGACCGCCCCTTCTCTTTGTTGACCCGTAGTCCGCCTGAGTTGTGTGACCTCCCTTCACTGTGATTTTTTTTTTTACATGAGTTGTTATCTGAACATGATTCACTTTGAACGTTTTGGTGTTGTATTTTACACGTGATTATTTTCATAGTTTGCTTGATATAAATTTGTGTTTATGGATCTCAACGTAATTTTTTTTTTTCAAATTTTTTTTTTGGCTTTTTTTTAAAGATTATAGTTTTGTGGAGAAAAATAATTTACCACAAATGAACGCTGAATTGGGTTATTTATTTATGTAACTTACATTTTGGTATTATCTTGTTAATTATTCTTGCATAATGATTGTTTTTAAAACATTTCCACTTATAAATATACACTTCGAAAATTATATATCAATGTAAAAAAGACATTTGTAACCATTCAAATGTTATAAAATGGGACAAATTTCCAAGTCCAACATACATAATTCCGAAAGAAAGATAGGATAGGTCCATACGAATAATGTAGTGGTCTACTGAGCTATCTGTTATCGCTCAGCGGGCGCGCAATGACCATAACACTTCAGGTACTACGCAGGTTGTTTTGATGGTATCGTGACGGTGTCCTAAATCTTTTTTTTTTTTTTTTTTTTGGGAGGGGTGGGAATGGACTCGCGGATATTTTGTTGAAATGGGTTAGGAAAGTATGTCAGCGGGTCAGATTTTTGGTCCAAAACAACGCCATTAAAACTAGTCACTTCCTTCCTGGAGTTCATTTAACTCGTTCCATTGTACCGCGGATGGTTATGACAATGAACTTTGTTGACAATTATCGACTGGTTGAACTTGGTGCTCCGGTGTGGCGTACTATTCCGCCATGTCTTGCCTTCTGTGGATGGTGGTAGTTTATCATAAGAGTAAATGTGATGGTGTTGGGGGTTTAGGCTAAGGTGGTGATTTTGTTAGGGAGAGTTCAGGGGGAATTATCATGTTGACGAACAATGGAAGTCGTATACCACCTAACGGGAAAGTATCAAATACCATGTTTTCTAGGTAGATTATTATAATGCTAACACGAAGTTTGTTACAAAAACAACAGCAACATCAACGCTAGGATATATAAAAAAAATAAATGGTTGGGTATTTGGACTAAGAAAAAACGGATCCTATCCAATGTTTTAATTAAGCTTTCCTAATGAAACATTTAAAGAAAAAATGCCACTGTAATTCTGATAACAATGGTGAAAGTTTTGTTTACAATTTTAAGTTTTTACAATAGTATCTCCTTATATTTTTCTAATATCCACTTGGGATAATGATTGCGGAGAAGTTGTTCCGCATCTGGACTTTGACAGGAACTAGACAATGCATCTAGTTTGAATGTAGGGGCCTATCAGTATCTTTTATAATCACATTTTGTATACAGTTTGCGATTTCGAATAACTAACATTAATTATATACTTGAAGTGGCTTATTTATTTATGTATTTATTTTTATTTTCGGTGAAATTTATTTGCATATTTTTTTTATTGCCCTTAAGATTAGACTAAGTCCGATAAATATGAAGTGATAGTATCCCTTGTTCCTCGGTTGTCATTGCTTGTCTGCTCTTTGCTTTACAATCCTTCGGACGGGACCGTGTGTGTGGTCAAGTAGCGTAAAATTACGACGTAACTGAGTCAACTCAAATTCAATTAGTGCGTAGTTATTTGAGTCGTGGGTAAGCCATTAAAGGTGGCTGGGCGAAGTGCTAACCACGCATTCCCTACCTATACAGAAAAAAACAGATTAACTAATCATCTGCCGTATGCGAAGTGTCGGCTACACATTCCCTTCATAAAAAAGAAGAAACAGATGAACTACTCATCTGGACTGAAACATAACTTTACTTTTTTTATAACATAAATATTTTGGTTAGAAAAAAAAATAACAAACGATATATATATATATATATATATATATATATATATATATATATATATATATATATATATACAGAGCCGGCGTTAGGGGGTGGCGAACGGGGCGGTCGCCATAGGCCCCGCGCTTGAAGGGGCCCCGCGCTTCAGCAATGTCATTAATTGTTATCTGAATTAGTTCGTAAATTTAAAAAAAAATTGTTGCTGAATTCAATTGGGAAAAACTAAATGGTCGAATGCCGACGTTGTTGATTGTTATAACTGAGGCCACGGTTGATGTTGGTTAGTCCCACCTGAACTGGGACAGGCCGTAATTCGATACAAAAATAGTGTCACACCTCCCCTTTGTGTAGGGTACGGTCGCCTGGCATTTGACCTGAGCTGACTGGAGATGGCGGTCGAGAATTAGCCCACGACGTAAAGAGATACCCTATTGTATGCGGACCCATGAAGACGTCCTTTTAGTGAGCAGACGGGATGTCTGTAGTAGACAGTTAGTGACCTGATGAACTCTAGTCCAGATTTTCTTGTTGTAGATGTCGTATAATGTCGTATATGTACAGTGTTTCTTCCAGACTTTTTTCTCCGGGGGGGGGGGGGGCACTTGCAATTTTCGGGGGGGGGGGGGCGGTAGATTTTCTTCGGGGGGGGGGGGGGGGGGGCGGGCGGACACTGTTAAAAGTATATATCTTCTATATAAATTATATAAATTTCATTTCGTTTTCGGGGGGGGGGGGTGAGACCCCCCACCCCCACCCCCCCCACCCCCACCCCCCCCCCCCCCACCCCCACCCCCAAAGTGATGCCTGGAAGAAACTCTATATGTAGGCCGGTATAACAAAATTAACATTCAGTTGCGGGCAGAGGGGTGGGAGGAGGGCGACGAGGGGGGGGGGGGGGCGCCTTAGGATCTATATCAGACGGCATTAAACAGAGTGATTTATTATTATTTTTTAGAAGAAAGTTAAAACTGTTGTTATGTTGTGTCACCTTAAGGATTCACCCGTTCAATAATTAAGACAATAATGTTTTTGGTTTTAAAATATTGTATGAATTCTAAACAAATTTTGAAGTCTATACTGTTTTGATACATCAGGCCGAGTTCGCTGTATTGTAAACTTTATTTTCCTAATTATTCGGCACGTGATTAAATTGTGATTTGGTATGAATTACATAACTGTCAAAAGTGATTTAATATATTAGCAAAAGGAAAAAAACTACGAACATTGGGTTAATACATGGGAGAGATAAAAATCTGTTATTATAGTGGAAAGTTTGACATTAGCTTATAAACTCCAAAACATTTGTGTTATTATGTGTACATCACATTATATAGTAATGGAATATAATGGAAAGGCCCCGCGCGGATGGTTGGCCCTAGGCCCCGCGTATTACTAACGCCGGCTCTGTATATATATATATATATATATATATATATATATATATATATATATATATATATATATATATATATATATATATATATATATATGCGTGTTACTTGGTGGTAGTAAGGAAGAAGTCAGGCGACAAATTCTGTTCGTACTGGTCAAAGCGGCTTACAAAACATCTCAGTCTAGCCCTTACCGCCAGACTACCTTTCATCATATAAGAAGCTCTCCTGTATTCAACTCGGCAAGGTCAGATACCGTAAGCCTCCACACAACCACTGCATGACCTGGCCCACTTCACTACTGGGCGATATGCATGACAACCCACTTAATCCGGCGAAAAATGAATTCTATTAATCATAAAATATCCGTCGCCCCCCATGAAGCGTATTATAAATTGACCTTGCATGTACAAACTCTGTAAAATCAAACGTATACTCTACCAAATCGAACAAAGTTTAAAGTCTCTCTTAATCTTATTGACTTTAACAACCTTACAACAAAATGGTGTTATATATTTTTTTAAAAAGCATTCATAACTAAAACTACAACAAAGTTGATAAAAAGCTTTTTATTATGTTAACTCTTTCAAGTTAACTCATACAAACTCCATCCCAAAGTTACAAAACGCAATACAAACAGTTACGTTTTAACTGATTTATAAAATGAAAGGAAAATAAAAAACGAGTTATATAAAAGCATACTCCTTCCCTCCCCCTTACCCCCCTACCTTTCTCCCATCCCTCCCCACCCCCGCACCATACCCTATGACTAACACTGGGTTTAGCGTGGTAGTGACCGTGACACACTCAAGGTGAATACAAAAGACAGGTGGATATATTTTTTTATGGCCCAGCTGACCAACCATAAATCCTGGCCTTTCCTACCTGTTTGTTATTATACTCATATTTAGCTATACAATAAAACTATTTTTTAAAATCGTTACAATACGTTTTTAAATGCACTAAAAATAAGTTTTTAAAAAAGCAAAATTTTTTTCTCAAGTAAATGTATTATTCGAAGTGATTTGGAAGGACAAATGGTTTTTTTAAAATAAGGAATCGAAAAAAGAAAATAATCGATTCAGTTTGTTTTTATTTGTTTTTCAATTGTCTTCTGACATAAAGGTTTTTATTCAGTGAAGTAAGGCTTGTGAGACGAGCAGTGAGTTTATCTTTTAAATTCACCACAACGTCACCTTCATACACAGAGAAATCATTAGTAAATGAAAGGCGAATGAAAGATTTGATTCATGTCTTTTTCCTGCATTTTTGTGAGCTTCACATTGCAGTTGCGAATCTTTCACATCCGCCTCGTACATGTTCTTGAAATGCACTCGTAATGCTGGCATAAGCTTTTCCCAGAAATGGCGGCTGTCCGCTACGTCGTAGTGTTTCAATGTTGACGTGGACGAGATTTCCAGAAACGTCTGGTTTGTGAGGTTGTACTGTTCCCATGTCGGGGGTCTTGTGGCTTTTGGTGAGTTTGGATTGCTGCATCGAAACAATGTTAAAAAATATCACACACATACAACTACACACATACATATATAAATATATATATACAATTATATATATATACATATATATATATATATATATATATATATATATATATATATATATATATAATATTTGTAGGACTGTTTGTATGGGTAGTGTTGGCTGGATGCTTTTTATATATTCAACTTACCCGCTTTTAATGAAATTTGAGAAATATGTCATCATAGCAAGAGAAATATCCACGCTTTCGGATTCGTTGACCCATCCAAAGACGTAGGGTATATCTGCAGTGTGTTCTGTCCCTTCAAACCAGCTTAAGGCGGTTTCCTTAAACCCCTTATTGGTTGATGGTAATCTAAACTTGTACATGTAGGTGCTTCCGATTGGTTTTCCTTCTTGTGATAAAGTGTGTCTCAAAGCCGTACCAATAGTTGGTAGTGCGAAGAACACTTCGGTGAGCAGTTTCACTGCCCTGTTGCTCATCGACACCAAATCTTCAGGTGTTTGCCAATCTATGTATCGATCAATTACGACATCGATTAACGGATCGTACTGATTAATATCTTCGTTGAACTTGTCAGCTAACGCAACAAAAATGATCCATCGTAGTTTCTTCACGTCGATTAAAGAGTTCATAGCCTCGCTTCTTGTTGTGTCGTTAGTGATTTTATCATTTAGCAGAATCGTCCACAGCCTGTAGAAAACTTCACCGTCTTCTGCGACATAGCCGATGAGGAGATCTTTGTTTGGGAATGTTAAATCTGGGATGGTAGTATTTGAGATGCCCGATGGTTGCGCCAAGAACGAGTACATTGCCTTGTTTACAAACTTCCCGTCTAGGGTAGGTTGGAATGGTACCCCGGATGTTATAATACTCGGGACCAGAGTCTGCGCCATTGTGTACGCGTCAGCCTTCATTAAGCAAGTCTTTATACCATCGCTGTGTTTTGATGCACTGTCTATGTTACAGCCTAGCGTGTTGGAAAAATTCAAGGCGATTTCATAACCAGTGGTGCTCACACTCTGTCTGGACATTGGTGTGCCGCTCTGTGCAATGACTCTTTGAAACAAATCTCGGTTGGGTGCGAACAAAGACTGGTATATCGCGCTTTGACTCCCGGCAGACTGCCCGCCCACTGTGATCCGACTAGGGTCGCCCCCAAACAAGTGGATGTTCCCGTGGATCCATTTAATCGCCTCATGCTGATCCCAGAGTCCCAAGTTCCCTGGCAGGACATCGTCATCTGTTGTTAGAAAACCAAGGGGACCTAACCGGTAGTTGAAATTAACGACGATGATTTCGCCTAGCCCGGCTAGATTTGAAGGGATGTAACAGTTTCCGTTACCCCGGAAAAATGCTCCACCGTGAATAAACACGTAAACTGGGTACTTCCCAGAAATTCTCGACTCCAAATCTGTATTTATATTAGCTACATCCCCTTGTTTCAATGGTACGTATATATTTAGGTAGAGGCAATCCTCAGACATGTTCCAACCTCGCTGACAATCGTTTGTTGGGTCGACTTTCTGGTAACAGATGCTCTTAAACTGAGTCGCATCAATCGTCGTGTTGTCTTCATTCACCCAAGGCTCTGGCTTGGCAAAACGTCTCCCCTCCACGGGGGGTTGAGCGTAAGGAATACCAAGAAATTTGGCCAGCAGAAACGTTGTGTGATTGAATTCGCTAGTGTAGACCAACCCTTTATACTGAACATCCGTGCCATTTTCTTTTAAACTGAATATTTCTCTTTCCTCTTCAGCCGCGTGACAACACGCTAAGATTGCAAGTGTGAAAAGGGTCAATAATCCAGTGCTTGACATTCTCTAGATGACGGTTTTATCAAATCTGATAGAGAGAAATGACAGCGTATTGTCGATAACTGACTAAATAAACTAACAATACATGCACAAAAACTTGCGTATAAAAGGACACTACTTTTTTTTTTTTAAAAGTAAATTGAAATTACACTTTTGATATTGTGGATTGTGCGGTGTAGACAGAGGAAAAATAAAATCGTGCGTCTATTAGTAAAAGGACACCTGCAGCCTAAGTCAGTATATATTGTTTTATTTAAAGTTTATATTTCAAGGACAATCTGGCACGCAGATAAGAGATAAACTCATTTCTTTTTTTTTTTTCTTTCATAAAAAGTACCAACAATTGAAAGTACACAGATTGTGAATCAGGCTGTCTAGCTAGCGAGGAAAAAGAAAGATACTCGTATAATAATACAAATAACAATAGCATAGTATTTTTCAACACTAAAATGTATAAAATCCTAATAACTAAAGAGGCAATATAATCACAGCTTTCTTATCGCCATTTAAATATACGACAATTACCATAAATACGCAACGTTGATGACTACATAGAATTTACCTTTATTTTATGAGTATTTTAGTCAATCAGCCACGCTTTCTTCCTGTCTTACAGTAATAAATAGTTACACGATTTATGATATACAGGTAGAATTTACCTTTATGTGCTTCCTGTTACGTGATTAGCTGGTACAGGTAAATACCTCAAGACCTGTCCACACCTATCGTGTACAAATTGCAACCTTTTCCACACAGAGCAACTGGCTTTTGGACAGATGATTTTTTTCAAGAGCCCAACCTCTGGACTAAACACAGGAAACTTCTGGCTTCTTGGCGCAATCTTGAAGGCTACGATATACCTGGACCCGACATTTTCTTGTTATCCGTTATCTTCCCAACATCGACCTCCACAGTTGGGCGGGGAAAACCCACACTTCACTGTTTGTTAGGCTACTGGTGTTTAACTATTTCAAACAAACTCTATTTTTTTCAAATGAAACTATCTTTTTTTTTAATGCGCCAAAAAGTGATAGGCCTACTTACTTCTAGAACTGCAATTCCGTAAACTTTCATGCAGACCTATAATTAATTATTACGTAAATAACGAAAAAAAAAGATTTAAAAAAAACAAAGAACACAAAAAAGAGACTCTGTTTATTAAAAAAATACTTTTATTTATTTACAGTTTGTGGATTGTTATGAGATCTTGTCCAGATAAGCCCTGCCATTGATGCAAAAAGTGTACGGGCAAAGAGTTAAGCCCTCCCCCCCCCCCCCCCCAACACACACACACACACACACTTTTTGCCAGCTACAATGTAATGCACGTACGCAACTTTGACCAATTTTTGATGTCTAGACATTTGAATATTTAAACGTACGTCATAAACGTAACTCCTTATCCGCCTCTAGGGTTAGGGTTAAAAACTAAAAGATTTCATTACATGTCCTCTTTTTTATCATACTTTTTGGGTGGCGGGGGTTAACATTTTTGTCGGGGCGTATCTGGACAAGATCCTTGTTATGATCTGACACTGGAAAAAGTTGCAAATAAATATGGCTGTTATGTATATTCACAGCAAGAAAGTGAACCGGGTGGGTCGTTGGACTTGAATGGAATGTCTTATTGTATTATTAAAATGATAAAATCTACATAATTAAAAAGTGAACTTGTTAGACACGTTCGATTTCAAAGTAACAGAGTGACGACATAACCTGCGGAAATCCCTGGAGGGGGTAGTCAATAAACAGATCTTTAAGATTTTGTTGAGTTTGTATTGTAGTGTCAGCATTTGGCGAATTTGATTCAATTAAATGTATAGGGCGTACATTATGTGTTTAGAAAAAACAAAAGTGAAGTGGTTAGGGGGGGGATGTAACATCTAATACTGCACACGATGTGTTTTATTGTTCCCTCAGGACAGCCTCAAGTTTGTAATTAATTATCCCAGGACTACATAAGAAATATCGTGTACTTACTAATTACCAGTGTTTCTTCCAGAATTTTTTTCTCTGGGGGGGGGGGGGGGGGGGGGCACTTGATATTTTCGGGGGGACGGGGGGGGGGGGGACGGTCTACATTTTCCGGGTTTACAATATAATTCCATCTCGTTCGTGGGGGGGGGGGGCTGTAGACTTTCTTCGGGGGGGGGGGTGCCTCTGGAAAAACCTTGCTAATTACACTTACACGGCTGGTTTCTGAGTAGAATTTGTGTTGGAAGACACTGTGATAATGACAACATTTACAATACATTCCTAACCCATACAAGCGCCAAGCTTAGGGCCAGTACGTATTTGGCTGGTTGTACCGCTCCCCCCGTGTCCAGCCCGGCCATATCAATTGTAGTTCCCGCCGTATCAGTTGTTGTAGTTATACAGAATGTTGGCGTGGCTGTGGTGAAGCTGTTGAAGCTGTCCTTGAGCTGTGGGATGAAGCTGTACCAAAAATGTTTCTCCTTTGCTGCCGGGAAGCTGCTGGGTTTGGTGCCGTATGGTATCTCCATGTATGATTGGCCGGCGCTCGTGAACTCTGGCCAGGTACTCGTAGTTGAGGCAGAGCTGTTGAGATTTGCCAGATTGGGGTTTCTGTTTAAAAAAAGAATACTTTGTTATATATTCATAATTGTGAAAAAAAGTGCATATAAGCCAACCAAAACGCATTAACTTTCTACCCCGAATGTGTCCTATTTCCACGATCATGGATAATGTCACCGAGTTAAAGGGGTTTAATACAGTAAATCTTTCGTCGTAAATTTTGACGATCAATAATGAGTTACCTCCCGTAAGTAGTTAGATTGTTTTGTTTGGTTTTTGTTATTTATTTTTTTTACAACAAAACAAGTAAAAAAAAGAAACAAGTAGTAATTTAATTGTCATTGTCAAGCATGATGATGTATATTGATGACGTTTTTTGTGTTTTGATCGTTTTTGTTACGAAATGAATGGGTTGTTTTTTTCTGTCCTTTTCGCTGTTATTGTATATGTTCAAGATTAGTTTTATGGATAGTCTACCAATTTAGCCAAACATATAGCTATGATTACTTTAAGCCGTCGCATCAACATCTACCAATATAACAATGGACTTTGTCTTACCCTGTTTTGACGAAGTTGGACCAGTACGTCATCATTGTCCTGGCTATGGCCACGTCGGCGGCTGTGCTTTTAAATGTGCCGAACAGGTACGGGATCTCGGCCGAGTGCTGGGTCCCCTCGAACCACGAGATCCACTTCGTCTTGAAATCAACGCTGGTCGTCGGGAGGGTGAACCTGTAAACATACGCGGAGCCGCCATTGTTGTCTTGATTGGCCTCATGGCTGAGGGCGGTGTACACGACAGGTATGGAGAAGAAGGCGTCAGTGAGCATCTGCAACGCTCGGTTACTCATCAAGGCCAAATCAGACGCGTTCCCCCAGTCTAGATATCTATCAAGTATGGCGTTGACGACTATATCCGGTACGCTGTCTTCGTTGTTTTGTAAGAAATACTCCGCGGCGAGTTTTTTAAAATCGCTTTGGCTCATTGTCGTTTTAAACGCCAGATACGCGATTGTCAAGTTTTTGAACTGCGCTGACAAAAGCCCCGCTCGTAGCCTGTATACGACTTCACCGTCCTGGCCGTTGCTTCCTATTAGAAGATCTCTTTTCCCGAAAGATGCGTACCCGCTAGGCGTGGATGTGGAGTTCAGCGCCATGACGGTGTACGGATCCACGGGTATCATGTCCCCGTCTAGGGCTGGTTGTATGGGCAGGCTCATGGGTACAACACTGACAGGCACAGCTTCGCTGATCATCTGCGCGCTAGCGTTCAACAAACAGGATCGAATCTCCTCGCTGCTGTACTCGTCCATTATCTGACAGTTCAGCCCCTGAGCCAATTTCAGCGCTGTGTAGTACCCAACCGTGCTGACACTTTTAGGTGCCGCGGGGGTGCCACTTTGAGCAATAACCCTCTGGAAAAGGTTATCATTACCCGGGTACAGATCTTGAAATATTGAGCTGTAGCTCCCCGCAGACTGCCCGCCTATGGTGACCCTGTTCGGATCCCCACCGAACGCTTGTATATTTTTATTGACCCACTTGATAGCCTCGTGTTGGTCCCAGAGACCGAGGTTCCCAGGAATAACGCCGTTTTCCGTAGTGAGGAACCCTAAAGCTCCTAACCGGTAGTTGATAGTGACAACAATAATCTCACCGAGTGTTGCCATGGGCGAAGGGTCGACACAATTTCCGCTTCCGGCTGTAAACCCGCCTCCATGAATCCACACGAACACAGCGTAGCGCCCTGTACCGGCGGGCAAGGTTAGACTTCCGTTATCTTTAACTTGCGCACTTACATCAAGAGTGGGGACGGGGAGAAAAATATTCAGGAAAAGACAATCCTCACTCATGACCATGTTTTTCTGACAGCTATCTGATGGGTCCGCTTTCTGGAAACAAATATTTTTATACGATGTCGCCATGTAGGTCTCGTTCTGCAAGACCATAGGCTCGGGCTTGGCAAACCTTTTAGCCCCAACAGGGGGCTGGGCGTAAGGGATGCCTAAAAACTTGGCTACCGAACAATTTTGGCCGTCAAAGTTGGCAACAGAAACCTGTCCAATGAACTCCGTCTCTGTGTCGATGGATTTGGTTGTTTTGATGAAGGTTTGTCCCTGGCTTACACTTGGGTACAGCAGCAACACCAGCAGTGATGTGGTAACACATAAACTCGCCATTGTAGGTGTCTGGTCGGAATCTGTAAATAGAGATGTGCTTTTATTTAACATGTCTCTATTTAACACAGACTGTTAAAAAGAGACAAATTAAATAGAGACATGTTAAATAGGGACATGTTAAATAGAGACAAATTAAATAGAGACATGTTAAATAGGGACATGTTAAATAGAGACATGTTAAATAGGGACATGTTAAATAGAGACATGTTACATTGTGTTTGTTATTTAAAGCATCGTTGTATGGACACACATAAAACTACTGTTATGCTGTGGTTATTATCTATGGTATCATTGGACACACACATCTCCATAAAAGCACATGTTACATTAAGATTTGTATCTAACACATCGTTGTATGGACACACATCCATAGAAACACACTTTATATTATAGCATTAATCTAATTCATCAATGGACACACACACATACATGAAAACATCTGTTACATACGACTGTCATCATTAGACATACACACGTCCTCAAAAATACAAAACTGGTGCTGTTGTGAAAAGGTTGATTGGAATATATGTTAATAATGTATTCCTGTAGTCTTAAAAAGTTTATAATCTAATTCTATATAACAAAAATAAAAGTATAGTTAGTAAATTATAAAATGACAAAACAATAAAGGTATAGCGTAAGCTGGAGCTACATAACTAATAGTAGCATCATTGTGTGGCTATTTATCGTTCCTGCTGAATCTTTAACATGGTAAATTAAGTTACCAGAAATAGTCCCGTACTGTTAAAATGTATTGTACCGAGTAATGTTAAGTCGATTTTATCACATAAATTTTATATGACCTTGCACAGGTAATCATGTGAGCTGACATCTACCACTCGACCACTACATTCTATCTTTAATGTAAACATTAACTGTATAAATGTATTTTTATAACAACATATTTCATAGGACAATTGTAGAGATTACTTGTTAAGAAATTAAAAGAGTAATAATACAAATATTTATTTTAAAAATATACTTGAGATCGCATGACCGTGTTTTTTGCCTTACATTACACGCTAGAATGAACATCCGTAATAGCGTTAGTTCAGGTAGTTTCAAATAACACCGCGGTGGTATTTCCTAGTTCATTGTTTGTGTGTGTAGAGTAGTAATCTTTTTACCATCAAGAGGTAGTCATGTGTAGATATCCGTCATTTAGTTAAAAAAGTATATCTTTAGGCCGAATAAAACGTCGTAGAAATAGTTACTGATATATATATATATATATATATATATATATATATATATATATATATATATATATATATATATATATATATATATATATTATATACTCTTTAGACATAGACATATAAGTAGATATTTTAAGCTTCTTTTCAGACTAAATAAATTGGTGCCGATATATTTACTTTATATAGGCTATATATAAAGAACTTCTTTCATAAGAAAGAACTTACATATAAGCACATATACACATACATACCCACGCACGACTGCACATACACATATTTGATTATATATATATATATATATATATATATGTATATATATATATATATATATATGCATGTTATATATGTTATATATAGAAATAAGTACGCTTATATAATAACATGTAAATCATCATCATCTTTTCACGTTCGTGCCCAAGATACTTGGGGCAGTTGAAGTAGAGTTCATCTGTTTCAATGTCCTCGGGATACAGGAGGATAATGTGGTCAGCATTATGCCCAGCCGCTTCAGTTTCCCTAACGTGAGTCGGGTACCCATCAGGGCTAGATGGACTCAGGGTCGTTTTACGGACTCGACCCCGGGATCCGAACTCGAGACTTTTGAGTTAGTAGTAAGCTCTACTATTCGACCACATCGTCCCCTGACATGTAAATACACATATTTACTGATGTGACATGTAAATACATATATTTACTGATGTGACATGTAAATACACATATTTAATGATGTGACATGTAAATAAACATTTTTAATCATGTTATATGTAAATACACATATTCAAACATGTTACATTTAAATACACATATTTAATCATGTGATATGTAAATACACATATTTAATAATGTGATATGTAAATACACATATTTAATCATGGGATATATAAATACACATATTTAATCATGTGATATGTAAATACACATATTTAATCATCAAGTTAGTTTAAAATGTGATCACCTTGTTAACCTATATCGAAGTTATAAAACTGTGAAACACTTACCTCACTACAAAACTTTTTTCCTACACCCCAGTCGCCAGCTAACCCGATTTGTTGCACTGCTAATGGTCGATCCCACAACTTGAAAAGACTTTACCTAGGTACACTGAGGCCTGCTTACACGTCCGTGACCGTCGCTGTAAGAAGACTCTGTGACGAAACAGGTCGAGTTATGCGACATAGAGGTTGGCCCGTCTATGTACTGATTCAAAGCCTAACTTGTATTAGGCTTCATTGAAATCGTTTTCTTTCAAGACGTGTTTGGTTCTTTCTTATTAAATCTTAAAATTGTATTAGGGTTTTTAAAAATAGTTTGTATATAGAATTTGTTTGGAACTCTCTCATTAATCGTTAGAACCTGTTTTGTGATTTTAAAAATCTATATATATAATTCTCTTCTGGGAGCCGTTAGAAAACAAGCTGCAAGCGCGCCTTACAGTCCCCTCTCTTCCTCTCTATCGCTACATATCCCACCCCCCACCCACTCACATGGGCTGGTGAGCTGTGGTTCACGCTGTTTACATGTTACAATCATAGAGATGGGTTTGGTGACGGCTATTAGGGGCAGATAATTTAGTTTGAAACGATTTTAAACTTAGAGGAGGTAACTAAGAGGAGGCTGCTTTCACGTGGGGGGGGGGGGGGGGGGAAGGGGGGTTTAGTGTTTTAAGCAAATATTTTTAGTGGCAGCATTGGTACTGTCGAATTCACAAATTATAAATTACTGAAAAGTAGAAAAAAAAACCTAAATAGCGGCGTATGATACGCAGCGGGTCGGCTCGTAGTGTATATTTAGAAATAGGTGGGTGTTATTTTTCATTCAGCGTCAGTAAAGTCTAATTTTATTCTTTGAACTGAAAATAAATTTATCCTGTTGTTTCTTTAATCCCTGTAATTGTGCTTGCAATAACCGTCATTTCTGAAGGGTAACTTTACCTTTAAAAACATCCCAACAATATTAACCAGAAAAGTTTTAAATAAATAAATAGTCTTTGTTAACCTGTTAGTATGCCAAATGAACTTAATTAAATAAAACAACTAACTCATGATCAACGTCGACTTGTAATTTATTTATGAAAATGCATATGAGAGCCCTCCATAAATGACGTCACGTTTTCATTAGACGATTGTTACGCCCCCCCCCCCCCCTTTTTTTCATGTTCGTCACAAAAAGCTAGTAGAATCCCCCCCCCCCCACCCCTCTCCTAAAATGAGAGGTTACACGCATAGTTTACAACATTTCCCTGAGAATTGCAATTCCTGTTTTTGTTTTTTTATTTCGATTTCTTTCTAAAATATCTACTGAGCCTGATCAAAGATTGACTACATTAATTAATTTCTCCTTTTTTTTTTTAAACGCGAAATAAGGTCTAAATTTTAGCTTCTAACATTACTTTTTAAAACTGCAAAAAGTGTGTCTTCCCACTTTTTGAACCCGACCTCTCGTCACACAATGTCATAAACTCCCAACCCCCCCCCCCTTCCCTCCCCCGCCCCACACACACACACTACCACACCTCACAGGCGTGTGACGTCGTTTATGAATGACCCCTACCAACAAACTGCCGTATAACAAAACATAACAAGAAGATAAAAGCATCCTTAGACAACCGCAAGGGACAGCAGCGAGAGAAGAAAAAAGACACTGATCGCGGAGTGACTTCCCCTGTTGCTACGACACGTTATTGGGCTAGGTTTCACAAGGCTGTCCTGGTTCACCAGCAGTTGTTTCAAGCTGGGGACCACGTCTTGCCACAGGTGGCGGGTCTCAGCTCCAAAGTTTGCCCTCATTGCTGGATCATTGGTCAGGTACAGGTACTTCTGGTCTGCGACTGTGAACTGGTTCCATTCAGCAAAAGTGGCGGGCGTTTTGTCTGGGTTTGAGTTTGGGTTTCTGTAAAAAAAGATGTGATTTTTTAAAATTAATTTCAAATATAACAAGATTTTCAAATGTTATTAATTTTATTCAAAGCCCTTATTTATTATTTTAATCGATTAGCTAAAAATAACATTTTTTTTATTTGCAAAAAAATGTGTATATTTTAAACAAGTATTTTAAGATTCCTACTCACAATAAAGGCCTATAAATATATATATATATATATACAGGCCTATATATAAATATATATATATATATATATATATATATATATATATATATATATATATATATATATATATATATATATATATATATATATATATATATATATATATATGGTAAACATCAAGTAAAGTCAAGTTTCTGTTTAGACATAACGATCCATTGGGAAGATTAAATAGAGTTCATGTTTCTTGAACTCGACATATGAAGGGATGGTGTGGTCAGCATTATGCCCAGCCGCCTTAACTTTCCCTAACGTGAGTCAGGTACTCATTCGAGCTGGGTGGAATCAGGGACGTTCTACTGACTTGGACCCGAATTCGAACTTTCGGGTTAGCAGTCTAGCGCGCTATCGCTAGGTCACACCGTCCCTCAAATATTGGTAAATATTACATAGACCTAATCTTTCATGACATAATGTTTAATCGTCTTACCCTGTTTTGATGAAATTTGACCAGTATGTCATAAAGGCCTTAGACAACTTCACACCATCGGAATTGTTGCCAACGTTACCCATAGTATACGGAATTTCAGAAGCGTGCTCCGTTCCCTCCACCCACCAGATCGTATTTCTACTCGACAAACTTTTGGGGATCACAAACTTGTACACGTACGTCTTCCCAGCCGCCGACACTACGTCACGCCTACGTCTTGATGTTGTCTTGTTGTGCGCATGTCCAATAGCCGTGTCACGCACGGGTAAAACGAAGAAAACGTCCGTCAACATTTCCACAGCTTTGTTGCTCACCACCGTCAAATTGTCCGCGTCTCCCCAGTCCGTGTACCTCTCTACAACAGCGTCGATGATTCTTTTGTATTTATTTATGTCTTCGTTTAAGTTGTCAGATAAGTAATCGTAAACAAGTTCTCTAAACCTTTCTTTCGGCATAGGAGTTGTGAAGGCAGTTGCAGCAGAGATATTGAACAAAAGAACCCAAAGTCTGTAAGCCACCTCACCGTCTTGAGCGTCTACGCCGATGAGGATGTCTTTGTTGGAGAAATGCGCAGGTATGGCGTCAGGGTTAGAGTTACTAGAGAAGATTAAACTCGGGTCATTAGCGATGAATGCTCCGCCTAAGCTAGGTTCGAACGGCAATGTTGACGGCGCTAAAACATGTGGTGAAACTTCAGCAAGTCTAGAAGCGTTGACTCCCAGAAGACATTGTTTGATCTTGGAACTCTGGTTCGGCCCGTCTACATCACATCCCAACAACTTGGCCACGTGTAGACTGGTGTTGTAGGCCACCCTGCTCACACTGTTCTTGGCCGCCGGGGTACCGCTTTGAGCAATCACCCTCTGGAAGAGTCCTCCATTGCCGGGGTACAGCGCTTGTAAGATAGAACTGTAGCTACCAGCGGACTGGCCGCCCACGGTGATACGTCCCGGATCGCCACCGAACGCCGAGATATGCTCGCTCACCCACTTGATAGCCTCGTGTTGATCCCACAATCCCAGGTTTCCTGGTATGACGTCATCATCCGTTGACAGAAACCCAAACGCGCCGAGTCTGTAATTGATCGTCACGACAATGATGTTTCCAAACCCGGAGAAGATTCCCATATCGTAGCAGTTGCCGTTTCCTTCAAAATAAGCCCCGCCGTGAATGTAAATATAAACTGCCAGATTCTCTGTTTTATTGTTTGATAAAGTAATGTTGGCATTTGAATTATCTGCATTATTGTTTACTTTTAAAGGCACGTAGATATTCAGATACAGGCAATCTTCAGATTGTGTGAAGCCAGTTCGACATTTGTCCGCATCATCCGGTTTTTGAAAGCAGATATTTTTAAAGTTGAGTGCGTCATATGTCTCATTCTTCAGCTCCAATGTCTGAGGTTTTGAGAACCTCTGGTCTCCACTAAGGGGTTTAGCAAAAGGTATCCCGCGAAATACGGCCACGTGGTACTGAACTTTGTCAAACGCTGCAATAGTTGACTGGCCAATAAATTCTGTTGGAGTTTGGTTAGACGTTTCACTTTTCACATACTGTTGGCCTTGGTTTGGGTGAATGCAATGGAAGAGGAAAACAACCAGTGCCAGAATACGAGCCATCGTTGGAACTTGCCTGACAATTGAGAAATAAATGCAACTTATAGTAATATATTTGTATTCTTTAATAGATCTTACAACAACTTCGCACGTACAAACATGCACACACACACATATATGTACGTATTTTATATTATATTATATATATGTATAAATAAATATACATATATATTTATATGCATGCACATAATATATAGTCTTATTTATATAATACAATACATATGTATGCATATATATAGGCCTATTATATATATATATATATATATATATATATATATATATATATATATATATATATATATATATATATATATATATGTATATATATATATATATGCAAGTCTTAAAACTACTTACTGCTTTGTTCCCACAAGACACTATGAGCTTGGTTAGATAACGTTTTAGTAATATGGCACGTTGAAAACTGCGGCCTCCTTATATAATAGCTGTTGTAAGGGGCAGATAGGGCACTTTGAGTGGGGACAATCTACATAGAGAGGTAACCGAATTCTATAGCATAATGCAAGACTATGATCAAGTCGAGGAAAAAAAATTATGTTTGACAAATAAAGTCGTAGATAGTGCAAAACAAACACACAAGGGGTTCATGATCACATAGGCGTCGCGAGGGGGTGAGGGGGGGGGGTGCGGACCGCACAGTGTAACACTATTTAGAGGGGAGACATCAAGATAAAAACATTTGCAAATTTATAGAAGAAAATTTCTTTTGCCAGTTCAATTAATGATTAATTAAAGTTAAATAAACGTTTTAGTATAAATGGACGATTACGACGGACTGGTGAGGGGCAGTGTTTCTTCCAGACTTTTATCTCCGGGAGGCACTTGAAATTTTCGGGGGGAGGGGGGGCGGTAGACTTTCTTCGGGGGGCGGACACTGTTAAAAGTATATATTTTTTATATAAATTATATAAATTTCATTTCGTTCGGGGGGGGGGGGCGGTAAAAAAATTTCGGGGGGGGGGGGGGGGGCAATAGATGCCTGGAAGAAACTCTGGTGAGGGGAGACACCAAATGAAATATTTACAGAGGGGATAAAGTTTTTTTTTCACATTTCTTATCACTAAGTATTGGCTTTCACTGATTTGCTTCATTCTAATTAATATTTTTTACTTAGTACATTCAAAACTTTTTTTTCTAATTTTCATTTAAAATTGTATGTTTCAAAAATTAAATTTTAATGTATTGATTTTTGGTAAATAAATAAGCTTTACAAAAAAAACTTGTCGAAAGGAAAATAAATTATAGAAATCACAAGAAAGACATCAAAATACAACTGGTCGACTTACCAAATTGACAAATTTACACGTCTTTCGTCTTGGTTTTGTTTTTGTTTTTTGTTTTTTTTTTCAATGGAGTAGGCTGAATTGGTAATAATTCAAGTACAAACTTAGTATACCCTAAAATGCTAGAAAGATTTAAGCAGATACAAATGTTGAAAATATCTCTTTGGGGAGTGACACCATGAGTGTCCGCAACGGCTGACACCCTACCTAGCGACGCCACTGCATGTAGATACAGTCATAACACATTTACTTACATGTGTATCAGTGGCGTAGCGAGGTCGGGTGTCACCCGTTGCGGCACTTAATGGTGTCACCCCCCCCCCCCCATGAGGCGTAGCGACTCTTCAACTATCGAAAACCTTCACATGGGTTAATGTTTTGTGTCCTCGACCTTTATATATGGATTGAAAAGGAATAATCGTTGTGTAATAATGATGAGAGACAGGTGTCACGAATATTTTACCACAATGCCTTTGTTAGATTTAGAACAGTTTGAAAAAAAAAGGTGAAGTTTGAACGAACATTCTGAATCTGGGGAAGTGAAATTGCAAAAAAAAAAAAAAAAAAAAAAAAAAAAAAAAAAAAAAAAAAAAAAAAAAACTATACTTACGGAAACTTGTATCGAATCGAAATGCCAAAATATAGTCTTGGTATAGAAGTTAAGCCGGGTAATTGTCTACTACGGTGTTGATTGTTGCCAGATACAGCCTTTAACAGACAGTAAATCCGTGGAGTGAAAAGCCTTCTATTGCATCTTGTTTTTTGTAACACAACAGTCAGTATTTCTTTCATGGAGGACGATAGAATTAGTGAATAAAGAACCTTTTTTTAAATAGTTTTTTTTTTTGTATTCACCAACTTGAAGTGGTAATTTAAAAAAAAAATGTTGTTGTTGTCTTTTTAAGTTATGCTTGACTCTTGGCTTATTAAGTAGAGTTATTTTCGTTTTGCCAAATTACTTGTAAGCTAAATTATTCCGAGTACGTGTATTAACATTTAGGTCAAGTGGTCATCCATAAATGACGTCACTGTTTTTTTTAACGATTTTATCTGCACCCTGCCCTCCGTCACACAGTGTCACCAAAAAAACCCTGACCCTTACACCCTAAAATGACGTCACAACTCAACCTACAACACCCCCCCCCCTCTCAAACTCGCAGTTGACATGTTTTCAAAACATCGATTTTTGACTGTGCTCGGTCAACATAGAGTATTTCAATACATTTCTATTACAATTTATTAAAACAGTTTTATAAAACGCGAAATAACGGATAAAATTCAGATTCTAAAATTACTTTTTGAAACAGCAAAAGTGACGTCACATTATCTGAACCCCCCTCCCCCTCATCACACATCGACACAAAACTACTGACCTTTCTTTCACCCCCGACCCCGATCTCTAAGAGAGAAAGTTAAATTTCACATTGCTGGCTATACGTTTAATATTTACTTTTTAATATGACACAATAAAGGGAGATAAAACAGAGCAATTACCTTTCTTATTAAATATCCCAGAACGTTAAAAAAAACTTTACTTAGTGGAAAGAGATCTGAATTTAATAGACTATCGTGATATCTAAACATAGGTATGACCGCGACTCTCACGGAGAGATGGACATCACGGACATAGGGGCCGACTTGAATTAAAATAGAAACGAAGTCCTCTGAATTTGTCACACTTTAGGGCCGGATATTCGTTCTTACCTGTAGCATTGCTAGGTCATCAATCAGACTATGCAGTCAATCCCCGCCCCTCTTCATCTTCAAAAAAATATAAAAGCCTATACATTTATATATATATAGGGCCTATATATATATATATATATATATATATATATATATATATATATATATATATATATGTGTGTGTGTGTGTGCGTGTGTGTGTGTGTTCGTTCCTTGTGTGCTATTTTCATTCACCTCACTGATCCATTTGTTCATATACGACGGGGTGATCTGTTACAAGATGTTGTATATGTTCATTTGCCACACATAGAAAAAAGACGAGAGGAATCTTTTTTTTTTCGAAAAAAACAACATAAGAAAGGGGTTAATAATGGTACCAAGGCACAGCCTAAAACATCCCATGCTATTACTTCAACGCCTATCATGAAAACGTTCTTGTATTTCGGTTTATCATAGAATAATAAGGTACAACCCAAACCATTCCATGCTATTACTTCAACACCTATCTTTAAAAACGTTCTTGTACTTCAGTTTCTCACAGAAATTCCCTTGTTTCATCAGTATTTATGTGTCGTCAGTGCCGCCAAAAACATTCTGCACTTAAGTGGATAAACAATTTGCGCAACTATCAACAGAGTTTCTTCGATTGGGGGGGGGAGGGGGAGGGGTGCACCGGCGCTCCTCTCCTCACCTAAACACTTCTTCCCCGAACAAATAAGAATTTTAATTGGCTACAAAATAGATATGCTTTAAACAGTGCCCCCCCCCCTGGACATTTAAGTCCACTCCCCAAAATTTTCAAGTGCCCCATCCCACACCCCCTGGAGAAAAATGAATGAAAGAAACACTGATTTACAATCTTGCCACATTCTTGAAGAAAAAAAATTTCTCATTCAGGATCTTCACAGAGATGTAGATCGGATTTTGTTTGCCAAAGTTACGCCACACTCATAAAACAGTTTACGGTTTTAAGTTGTCACGATAAGGATATTTTAGAGCTACGTTGCGATATCAGGGAACAGTCATGAAAATGGTAAAGCTACTCAGTGGCGTAGCCAGGATCGTCTCAAGGGGGGGGGGGTTCCAATTTTTACCCGGGGACAAACTTTCGACTTGCACCCCCCCCCCCCTCAAACTTTCGATTTGCACCCCCCCCCTCATACTTTTTATATATACCGAGGGGTCTATGGGGGGGGGTTATGACCCCCCCTAACCCCCCTGTCTACGCCACTGAAGCTACTAGAGTATTAAATCACTTTATGTAAATTAAGCTTGACGTGCAATGTTGCGATACTTTATCTGGTGAATGTCTGGAACTGTGTACATTGAAAACGTAGGACAATAATCAGTGATTATTTGTTACGATTTCTTATAAGTTATTCTTCAGAATACTAGGCCTAGTAATTTATTTTGATTTATTATTCAGCAAACTAGGCCCGATTATGGCCTAGAGGTAGAGCGCTAGACTGCTAACCCGCAAGTCTCGAGTTTGATTCCGGGTTCTAGTCAATAGCAGAATTTCCTTGAGTCCACCCAATATAGTCGGTACCTAACTCACGTTAGGGAAGGTAAACACGACTGGGCCTATATATATATATATATATATATATATATATATATATATATATCATTATTGTGAAATAAACGAAATTTTAAATGAAGTGAATTGTGCTTGATAAATGAATTAAATCGAAATATATAGGTCTATAAACGGTCTATGCACCACATTCGAAGTTTTACATTTCATTTATTCTATAAGAAGGCAAATGTTAAACTGTACGTAGGCCTACATTCAAATAAGTAGCCCTAATAATTCATGTTAGAATATTGTAGAACTGCTAGTCTCCCAGTATAGACCTCTTTGATTCCTCAATTACAATAGCCTTTTGTTGTTAATTTCCTCGACATGTTAGATCTATATTCTACAGTGATAAAATACATCAGCAAAAGCTTTATTTTTCGTGTACCCATGAGTGTGTCCTGTTTCAACAAAACCAACACTAGGATTAGTATCGTTAATTGTATGGACACAAGCCCAATATTCAGCTATTGAATACCCCGAGGGTCTAATGAAAGTCATATCTATCCGGGTTTCGTCTTCGTCTGATTATAATCGTGTGTGCATCATAGAGTGGGGGGGGGGGGGGAGGGAAAGAGAGTAGGGAATGGGTGCTAAACAAAATCACATAGATTTGCGGGGGTCGGAGATGTGAATGGCGAAAAAATTTATGCAAGCATTTATTTTGAATTTCTAATGAAAAAGGTATGAAAACTGTTAATGTTCGTAAAAAAATTAATATTGGGGAGGGGATGGGGGTTACTGTAACATCAAACTGGTAACTTATGACATCTTATTGTTTCAACTGATAACTACTTGGAGAAAAAATTAATGGACGCTTAACAGTGTTGTGGTAATTTTAATACTACTAAATGGAGATCCCCCCCCCTCACATAAAACTAAGGTATACACTTCAAAATGGAAGTTAATACTTATTGTGTTTATAAGATGTAAACTACTTGACTAGTTAATGCGATTCCGGAGTACAAGATCAATATTAACAGAATCTGCTGTGCACATAGATCAGACCATCGTAAATACTAACTTAAGATCTGAAGAGAAAAAAATCATTTCTGTCCCATTAGCTTAAAACTGTATCAAAAATTCAATTGTATGTAATGTAACTTTCCAGTATTCAATGAATACAACAACAAAACATAAACCCACTTTATAACAGTTTTATTTTTAAATAAATATTAAAATTGTAACATTAAAATAAGCATAATTAGCTAACATTTTTTCCATGGAAATGTATGAAATTAAAAACCCACACATTTTATGAAATTGTGCACACACACAAAAAAAGAACTTGGATGATTAAAATTGATATGACTTTAATAATTTACCACATCATACATGGGCTTTTAAAAATGGTCATCTTTTCACAGCATTAACTCACTGCATCTTTTGATACGCAGCTCAACATAATAAATAAACATAATTCAAAGTTCTTTAAAACATTTAAATAAACTAAAAGACAGTTTATCTGAGACAATGTATGTTGTTTATTGCCAATAGTTGAGGGGAGAAAAAGAAAAATTATGGAAGCATAAAGCAATTATCAGTTAATTAAAAATGGTGCTTAAAAGATATTAATTCTGCTAGCAATCAATTTGAAGTTTAGAACTACAAACTTAATAACTGCTCAGCTAAAAATAATATTCTACTAAGTCATTAAATTATGGAATCTCATTACCAAAACAGTATTATGGCAGTGAATAATATGGATAAGCTAATATGCACTGAAATTAGCTTGAGCAAGTTATTGAATAACACAATTACTATGCTGCAGCATAACTAAAAGTAAAAAAGAATGCAAGGCAAATTAGAACATACAAGTTCATAAGGTAATCAGCAATAAAAATAATGCTTTAAGTTCAAAATCATAAATCTCATAATACTTAGTAATAACAACCTTTATAAAAGTTAAAAATTGTTTTTGGAAATGCAAAAATTGTAGTTAAACACTTATAAAATGTTTATAACAAGAACTATAGTTCATCCTTGACATTCAATTGGAATGTAGTTAAAATATTTAGCCTATCACCCAACTGCTCTTTCTTCTTATCACTAACTTTTCCTGAGCGCAACTTTTCAACACGGGTCACTTCTGACTTGACAAAGTCTTTACCCTTCTCTAAAACTTTCTTTAGTGTCTTGATATAGGTCTCAGCTGAGGCCTTTTCACTGTCAACAGTGAGTTTCTCAGCAGCCTTCTCAGCCTTCTGTACAACCTCAGACCTCTTATCCTCAGCTGCAGCAAAAAACTCTTTAACAAGGTTATCAAACTCTTCTAAGCATCCAGGACGACCAAGCCATAGACCTGGGAACAAAACAATTATTGATTTTTTACTGCATAAAAATGTAATAGGTTTCAGTCAAAATAGAAAGAGGAATTTAAACCATCAAAGGAGAACATAAGCTCTGATGCTACTGTGCAGTGCTGAAAAAAAATTTCATTAAAAATAAGAAAAGGGCCTACAGTACACACGAGCACAAATACAGTTACAGTAAACAGTACTATATAGCTAATAACACCTATAAATATCAGTTTATTATTTGTTGTAATGTACCTACTAAAATATTTTCAAGATATAGGTATATAACTTCTTCATATGTCAAATTACTGTGGTATACGTTAACCATAGTTGATAATAAAACAAAATTTAACTATTTTGGATTCTTAAGCTTGATTTGCAAGCTTCACATGGGTCTGACTTGCTATGCACTGTAGATGTACTAGGATTGGCCATGTCAATAACTAATAATAAAGTGCACATAATTAAGTAAATAAAGAAAAGGAAACTAATGCCATGTGAAGTATTTGCATTACACTACTACTTTTTCAGTTAGATTTTTAAAATATAAAAATATGTATGCCTATATTTTCCACTTAACAGAACAGCAATGACACATGGAATGGCAGATTGAAACACTATTTTCTTTTGATTTTGTGGAACGATTCAGATAATTTTGAGATGGTAGGCATGTCTGCCTAAAATTCATATTTCTTTGCTCTTAATTTTAATGTTGGATGGTATTTGCTCCAACACAATTAAGTTTTGTGTCAGCCTGTTATGGGCCATATATGCAGTTGACTCCAAAATTATGACTGAATGCAGATGCGCACTGAAGATCAATATTATTGTGTTTACACATTTAAGTTAGACAAATATATTACCTGATTCTCTAATCACAAAGTTTTTAATATCATCTGCACTTTCAACATTAGCAGTAAACTTGATTGGGTCAGTGTTTTTGCCATTCAGGAACAGCCTGTATGCTGGGAAATCTGCTTTGGTGACACCAAATCTTTCAGCCAAATCAATGTTGTCTTTATCACCATAATCTGTACACACAAAAAATGTCTTGATTTAAAAGATTGAAAAAAATAGTTTTTGACACATTGAAAATTAGAACACAATATTAATTAAGGTTGTATGTTAACAGCATTAACAAATTTAAGTAAAATATTAAATATCCAATGTTTATTAAAATCATAAACTGGCTTCACACCTGCAACCTGAACTTCTGCTACTAGTAAATCTGACTGGACTACGCTTGCTTTGGCAACTTCTTTAAATACATTTTGCTTAGTACCATAAGGATAAGTCTCATCAAATTTCACCAAAACAGCCTTGTGCTTTTGAATGATCTGAAAATAATTTTAAAATTTTAAACAAAAGTGTTTTTTAAAATTAAACTTTAAATGTCAAGCGTCTAAGAGTTGAGTCCACCCAGTCTCTGGCACTGACCTGGAGAGGTCATTAGTCATTATCATTAATTAGTTTGATGATTGATGCAACAACAGTGTAGTATCATAGTAGTATGTATAACTCATTAACCCTCTTGAGACGCCGATCTATCGGCCGCCGGTTTTATAGCCAAAAAGACGACCGGCCGATCTATCGGCCGGGTCTCAGCCGTGATAGTAGAAGCCACACGATTGGCTTTCTAGTATCATATCAGCCAATCAGATTGCTTCTAACTGTTATAGTACATATCTAGCACTTCAATGGCGACTTCCATTGAAAGTTTGCCTCATTTTTTTTGTTTTTTATCGATTTTTTTAGTGCCGTGAGTCCTATCGTAAATTTTCTTATGTCCAACAGTCCAGTCATCAAAATATACTAAAAATATACTTAGAAATTCTAATGTAGAAATAATAATCAGTAAATTAGTTCAGATTATTGAATAGATGTTTGTGTATTATTTAGATTAGCATTACAGAGAGAAAAAACGTATTTTTATACAAATTTACTGTAATTTAGTGCAGTCAAATTTTTTTTCGTGCATAAATTATGCAAATCAGAAAGCTCACATATATTTAAGTTGAGATTTTTATTAGATTTATAAAAATCATATTAGCTCATTCAATTTCCTAATAAATAATATATATTTTTATGCATGTAAAATAATTAGTTTATTTTTTTCAAATTTTTTGTGTGATACAAGTGCAAAACTTGAAAGTAGGCTCCGTCTTCTTAGCACCGGCTCTCTAAAAAAGCTACGTCTTAAGAGGGTTAAAGCCTACCCTACTAATTTTTAAAGTCATTAACTATGAATCGGTCTAGCTCTAGATCTAGATTTTTCTAGATCTAGATTAGATTCTAGATTTCTTGATCTAGAACAAATTACACTGTCCGGACACACACCGCGAAAAAACGCAACTTAAAACTTCCATGCGGTCCCATTCAGTAACCGCTTAACATAGGAAGGAAAAAAAAGTATCATATCTATCCGCAATCATTCTACTTTAATAATGTGTGTGTCATTTTGTATTCATACGCATAGAACTTTAGCTATTCTTGTTATAGTGACTGGGGGGTCTTAACATGTGTTCGGACACATGTAATAAAATTTTGCATGTGTTCGGACACCTTTACCCGTCATCGGACATAGCACTTTTTGTTCATTTAGAATAATTTAAAGTCAATTTAATGAATAAAAACATATATTATATGCATTTATATTGTGTTATTGATTGTTTGTGAGGTAATTTTAATAGTATAAAACCTTTTTCCCACACTCCCAAAGTTCATCCCATTCAGCCATTGCGGCTCGCGCAGTACGCTGCTAAGCCAGCCAGGTCACATGATTCCCCCTCCTCTTTCGCATTCCACTGCCTTCTTGACCTTATTTTGACCCTTTCCCTTCAATAACCAGCCCCTTTTATGCTCTAAATTCTTATTTAATAATATTTTTGTGTTGCTGTCCGATCCCATGTAAGGTCAAAAAAGTTAGCGAACACCCCTTTTTTATTGTTCAAGCACAAAATAACCCATTAACCTTGACATTTACGATGTTCCATACATATATAGAAGCTATTTATAGTGTAACCTTTTAGCTAAGCGTTGATTGGTTCAAGTTTTGCCCCTAAGTCCAACCCTAGGTCACTTCATCCGGCTGGTGTAAAAATAGAAATGTGCGTACCATGCAACGTTAAAAATTTTCTAAAAATAATTCTTGAGAGAGGAAACGGAAGTACTTGACACGGAAGTGTTCATAAATGAACAGTTTACGTGCAGGCGCTGTGGTTTCGCATGAGACATGCTAATTAAAGTTTCTATGAGCCAAAAACCGACGAAGTGTTCGGTCCCATGTAGTGTTCGGACAATGTAATTTGCTCTAGAAACTAGATCTAGAATCTAGATTTAGATCTCTACACTTTGTACTACACGTAACACTAGAATGACTAGATCTAGATTCTCGAGTCTAGACTATACTAGAAATCTATATTATATGGACCTAGCACCAACTAGAAATCTAGCCTATGGAACTTAAAAGATTATAGATCTATATTAAAAGAGTAGCTTCTCTGCTATGGTGTATGGGTGAGTTTGATAGTTCTTTTGACAATCTTTTGTGAAACATCATGATCATCTTCTCAGTCTCATTCTTCTGTCATTGACCGGTAAACGCACGGTAACGGTAAGTCTCCTATTTTAAGTACTAATAATGTCTAATATTACTAATATTACCTTATCAAAAACACCCGAGTTTAATGCAACTGATCCAGTAACTACTTCACCAAAAACTTGGTGACAAAGAGCTGAAAATATAACAAATGCAAACGAAATCATGTTTCCAGCAGAAGACATGGTGACTGTTTTACTGTGTACCGTAGGCTTGGGTTTGCTTAGACGAGTATGATTGCTGAGTTGGACCAATAGAATGTTCTTTTATACACAACGGAAGTGAACATATAACGGCCACGACATTAATGGACAAATTATTTTATTGGCTCCATGCACTTTGCCATGGGAGGGTACTCTAAAATACTATCAACTTTTAAATTTCTACTTTCGCTTTTAGTATTGGGTCAAGGATTTCAGATTGAAGTCTTTAGTCTAAAAATCTAGATCTCGTATAGATCTAGATATTTACCTGTAAATCTATTTGTCTAATAATAATATCTAATATTATACAGTATAGATAGTAACATAACATAGTATAGTTAAGAATAGTATTAATAGACTAGAGTCTAGTCTAGACTGAGACATTATTATACTAGTCTGTTTACTGCAGCAGCTGATCGAGAGACCCCAGATTCACAGATTGCAAATCAAATGGAAAAGGCAGTTGACAGACTGGAGTCGCTGGTAAATAAAATGAAAAAGCGCGACGATTGAATTTTTTTTGGTGATAGAATCTGGAAAGTGTATCGATCTAGATAGACTAGATCTATACTATATTCAACATATTGGTCTATATTCAATTACGTCGTAATTATTACGACAATTGAGAATTAATTATTCAATTAGTTTAGGGCCTATTCATTTTTTATTAATATTTATTTAGGGTCACGGTAATAAGGACACGGTTATTGTTGGGGTGGAGTTGAAGGTGGTAGCACTAGTGACTGGGGAATAGATTAGACTTAAATGACATTAAATGTAGATCTAGATCTAGAAGGGCATTGGCTGGGTTGAGATGTGGTAGCTACAAAAAACGATTGAAGAAGATGGCTGAATTATTTTATGAGAATATTAGATTTATTCTTAAAATAAGATTATCATAATATCATCTAGATCTAGTTCTTCACTTCACAGGTTATAAAATGTTAAATTCAAAATTGTCTTAATTAGATTGACTGTAATTCCCTTTCCAGCAATATCATTTTTTTCACTGGTATTTCTTACAACTACTGTTTTGAAAAATGAAATTTAAAGGGATTTTTATCTATTTCTTCATTTTTTATAATCTAAGTTCTTGGTATTTTTTTTTAGTTTGCTGGGTCATTATTTTTGTTTGTTTCATTTTAGTGTTCTTTTTCTGTTTTGAAAAGTTTTGATGTTTTTTTTTTACGGCGCAACTGTGCTTGGATGTAGGTGGTAGCTCATTTTAAAGGCTTTTGGTTTAACAAGTGCATACTACTACATGGATGGGACTGCATGGTCAAATGATAGAGCTACCCCGAAGCTCTCGAGTTCAGACCTTGGTTCAGACTTGTGACTGTAGGACGTCCCTCAGTCCACCCAGCTCTGATGGGTACCTGACTTACATTGAGGAAAGTAAAAGTGGCTGGGCATTGTGTTGACCACACTATACTATCATACGACAAGTAAAGAAACATGAACTCTTCTCCATCTGCCCAAAAGATGGTGAGGTCTAAAGAGGAACTTCACTTTTTTTATTTTTTACTTTTACTACTACTTGACCAAATCCTCCCCTTCTTTTAAATTATTAACTGACTTTTGTTTTTCAGTTTCAAAAAGCAGAGGCCGACTTGAACTTTATATCAAGAAAGCTTGATTTTCAGCTTGAAAATGAACAAGGAGTTAATACAAAAGTAAGCTTATCTTTTTTAAAACTCAATTTAAAAAATCATTCAGATTTTGTTTATTTTATGAAATTCTTAGAAATCTTACTTTAACTAATAGGTATTGAACTATTGCTATGACTTTAAGTAATGAATTACTATTTACAGCTGTTAAAAAACAATTATTTAGTATTGTGTTAACCTTTAGCTTAATTTTCAAGTAGCTTAAATGATAAGTTAAAAGCTCTCTTGTCCTTTTAAAAGTATAAACAGCTTACTATATAATATTAGTTTTACAAAGTTTATAGTATTGATGTTAATTACAATGTCATGGAAATTTTCTCATCATATAAATAGAATAATCCTGTGCGACTCTTAAAAGCCATTGAAGAGGTCAAAACAGAGTATTCATCTCTGGTTGAAGACATGAGTGCTATCCAGCAAGCTCAGAAAGTAGGTTTATGCACTTTGTACATTTAAAAATCATCATAAAAACCTATGATGTTGTGCAAAGTCTGTAAGTTTTATTATTATTTTTTTCTTGTTTAATTGTCTTTAAAGAATTTTTTTTTTACCAACACCTTAGATCATATGTTTATTTATGTTTCCATGCAACAGATTGTTTTTAATCAATGTTGTTGTAGTAGGTATTTATTTATGTCAAATGTTTGGGTACTGACATTGTGATATGTGGCATGTTCTACCTCTAAACCTTCCCCCAAATACCTCTAAACCACACCTTCCCCCAAATACCTCTAAACCACACCTTACCCCAATAAACCACACCTTCCCCCAAATACCTCTAAACCACACCATCCCTAAAATACCTCTAAACCACACCATCCCCCAAAGTGACCAACTAACAAAAAATGTTCCTCTTCCACCAAGGGCTTATAAGTTTAAGGGGTGAAAATCAATAAAGTTTAATCAACCAGGTGTTTTAAACTATCTTGTTGTATTTACTACCACATGCTGTTAAGTGCTTGCCTACTTCAATTAGTGTCAGTCTTTAATTTGATTAAAATTAGAACATTCAATTTATCCAATGTAAATGACATTTGTTGTTTTAATTGATGGGGATAATTTGCCTGACTGACTGCAGTATAATATCCATTAACATGTAATTAATATGTAATTATTATTTAAAGCATTGCTAATATGCAATGCTAGATTGTCAATTGTCAAAATTCTACTCACACCTGATAAAACTTTGGAGAATGTAAAGGCATGATACTGTTGGATATTACACTGTAGATTCAGATTTTGATATTACACAATTTAAACAAAACCTGCTGATTATCTATGACTCTTTTAATTAAATGTCTCCATTATTTTTAATAAAAATTATTAATTCTATATTATGATTTGTATAATGATATTTCTTAATTTCCATAAATAAATGTATATATAATTAGGTGTGGACTAATTTGTTTACTTTGTGTCCCAAGGAAACAGTTGCCTTCTTCCGAACCCAGCTGCTTACAATGACACAGATGTTAGAGAAACTGGAAAATCAGACAGGGGTAGGACATTTTTCTACAGAAATACATTCAACTGATTATTTATTTTCTGTTTGTCATTTCAAATGCAGGGAAAGATATTTTAAGGTATAGAGAGTATGCTTCAGATTCATAGCAAGATTGTAATAAATTTTTGTCATTAAGGAAGTAAACAAGGCTAGGCACTTTAATTTTTATGGTTACTGCTTAAGAAAGAAGTGTATGATCAGTCTATAGAACAGCTGCTCACAGTGTTTCTCTCAGGTATCTGGTATGTAAGTATTAGATTGTATGCACATGTTTCTATTAACTTTTGAATGATTTGCAGTAACCAGAAGTGGTACTTTAGTCTTTGTGGGAACACAATAACTTGAGTACTGTTTCCTATTAACTGCCACATTGTGCCCTTAACTTTGTATTCTAATATCTTGTATCTTGAAGTGATGTAAGATGTATTATTTCCTGAAATGAGATGCATTTTTGTCCTTAACTCTGAATAGCTACACATTTTGTCTTTAACTCTGTATAGCTACACATTTTGTCCTTAACTCTGAACAGCCACACATTTTATCCTTAACTCTGAATAGCTACACATTTTGTCCTCAACTCTGAATAGCTACACATTTTGTCCTTAACTCTGAATAGCTACACATTTTGTCCTCAACTCTGAATAGCTACACATTTTGTCCTTAACTCTGAATAGCTACACATTTTGTCCTTAACTTTGAATAGCTACACATTTTGTCCTTAACTTTGAATAGCTACACATTTTGTCCTTAACTCTGAATAGCTACACATTTTGTCCTTAACTTTGAATAGCTACACATTTTGTCCTTAACTTTGAATAGCTACACATTTTGTCCTTAACTCTGAATAGCTACACATTTTGTCCTTAACTCTGAATAGCTACACATTTTGTCCCTTGGTACTGTGATACCCTTTGTCCTTAACTTTGAACTGAGATGCTTTTTGTCCCTAACCTATAAACTGAGATACCCTGTGTCATTGACCTATGAACTGAGATACCCCATGTCATTGACCTCTGAACTGTTGTGCCACCTACCTCCAGGTTAACCCTGAAATGACGGAGGCCACGGTGTCCATGTTTGAAGAACTATCCCAACTGATGGGTATCCCCAAAGATGACCTCCTGCCATCTGAAGAACAGAACCAGGAGGACTCTAAAACCTGTGCCTCGAATGACCCAGGTACCACAGCATCTTCAGCCAGTTCACAGCAACCAGCAACAACAAATCAAACAGATTTTCAGCAAACTAAAGGTGAGACTGAAATATATTTCAGGAAATTCATTGTAAAGAGAAAAGTTTGATAGATGTGCTGACTAACTTGCTAAAAGAATCTAGGACAAACAGATAACACAGTGGTCAAACTTAAATTGACTAGCCAGAAGCAAGATAACCAGTCAGGGTCTGTGTGCTAGAGTCATGAACAGAACACACTAGAAGGATTTTAGTTGTTATCCACACCGGTTTAGTGAAGGATACTCGACTAGTAGCTCATGTTGAAATAAGTAGCTTAGTCACATTTAGTTTGGAGATATTTATGAGTAGGATATAGTGATTTTTTGATTGGGAAACTGATTGTGGGAGAATTAGATGTTAGTGTTATTATCTGTTACATATAATTTTTAGTATTGTTTAGGATTTAACTTTGTATGATATTTTTATAAAGATTTCAAGCTCAGTGATTTCTTTAGTTAAATAGATGAGATTTTTAAGTAAACATTAAGATCCTCTTGACTTCATTGTACAATATTTTGATTCCTACTGTCCCATTAGCTGTTTTATGATAGGGCTCCATGCCCTACCTCATATAACTTAGGATAAAAGAATAAGATAGTAGTGGGGGGGGGGTTACCTAATGCAAATCTGAAAATGAGCTCTTCCAAACACCACTTTCTCTCTCATATTACTGACAATACCTTCACCTTTATTCAAATGATTTTTTTTTTTCTCTTTATGTTTCCTTCAACTTGTGAATGCACATTTAATCAAATGATTTCTCTCTCAGTGACAGTACCTAAACCTTGTGAACACACCTTTAATCAAATGTTTTCTCTCTTAATGACAGTACCTATGTCTTGTGAACACAGCTTTAATCAAATGTTTTCTCTCTTGTGAACACAGCTTTAATCAAATGATTTGTTTCTCTCTCAGTGACAGTACCTACACCTTTTGAGCGCAGACAAAACAGTTCAGAATTCCAGGAGCTGGACCAGGAAGAGTTCATGTCTGTGTCAGAGCTAATCAGGGCTAGAGCTAAGTTTGAGGATGTTAACAGGGTCAGTTTACATGTTGGGTTAGGGTTAGGGGTCTGTGTGTGAGCTAATCAGGGGTAGAGCTAAGCTTGAGGATGTTAACAGGGTCAGTTTACATGTTGGGTTAGGGTTAGGGGTCTGTGTGTGAGCTAATCAGAGCTAGAGCTAAGCTTGAGGATGTTAACAGGGTCAGTTTACATGTTGGGTTAGGGTTAGGGGTTTGTGTGAGCTAATCAGAGCTAGAGCTAAGCTTGAGGATGTTAACAGGGTCAGTTTACATGTTGGGTTAGGGGTATGTTTAATGATGGTGTTGCTATTGTTAAAGTGGGGTGATACTGTGGTTGATGTTGCTGTGGGTGATGTTGATAGTGCTGTGTTTTATAGTGTGTTTTTTGTGGCCAACATTAGTGTTGTTTATAGTTCATATAATTATCACCGATCTAACCCTATGGCTCTACAGCCCATGGAGGGCTTTGGCCTGCTTAGCACCTTTTTCATGGCTCTTAAGTTCTTATAGGTCTGTCTCTACTATGTCTAACCAACAAAGCCTAGGTCTAATTTTTTTTTGTGGGGATTTTGGTCACACTTCAACTTTACCCCTATGTAATTTGACATGCTTTCTAGTTTAAGTATCTCAGTTTTTCTTTTGTTAAATTTCTGCTATTATTATAGGGTATTTGTATATTTCATCTACCAGTTAGTTTGTGTTGCTACCCATGTTCATCCCGTATGCCCATACATTTACTAAGGATATATCTCTGCCAAATATTTAATAGTTTCTCTGTGGTTGTAGTCAATATTAATTAATATTATTCTTAATTTATGAATTTATACAAGGCTCAAATGAATTCTTAAATAATAGTGCAGTCAGAAAACAGATATTAAAAAATCATTTGAAATTATTGTTTTTATTTTTCATAGACATACAGACTGTTGTGGCAGCATTTTAAAGAAGAGGGAAATACGTAAGTTGCTAGACTTAACGAGCAATAAAATAATTGAATGGGAGGATTTAAAGTTGCTTCTTAAAGTAGTAACTAAATATAAATGGAACATTATGTCTGATCTTTGAAAAAAACATTTTTTTTATTTTTAACTTCTTTGCTTAGTTAATCACATTTTTAAGAAATAATTTTCATCACTCAGATGTGACTTATAAATGTTGTAAAGATCTTTAAATTAATTTATTAAAGCATTATTGCAACCAGCACAGCACTACTCAACAATCCTATTACTTATCTTTTGTGCATTGTGCTATGTGGACATTATGTATATAGTGCAATAAGGACACTGGACATTATGCTATAAGGGCACTATGTATATAGTGCAATAAGGACACTGTACATTGTGCTATAAGGGCACTATGTATATAGTGCAATAAGGACACTGTACATTGTGCTATAAGAGTCTTTAAACCAAAGCCATATGTCCACAGGAAAGCATTAACACCAAAGGAAATGAACACAATGGGCTTACGAGTAACAGGGGCCACTGGAGATGCCAAACTTAAAGTAAGAATTTAGTTGTCCCCTTGATTAAACCCTTGTATGCTTACTGCATTAGTTGTTTCCCTTGCCATGTTAAAAGCAATTATGAAGGTAGGAGTTGCTTCTCCTTCATTAGTCTGGAGTATTTATTTGTGACTACAGCTACTAATTTTTTTAATTATTTAATCATTGTTTTTAAATTTTATCCTCAGATTTTACGTGCCCTCAAACTAGCCCAGATCAGCAAGACAGGAGAAGTTAAACTAACATAAAAATGGGGTGCGAGTGTAAAATATAACATAAATATTAATAAATCTAAGGACCTAAAGAAATGTCAAAATAATTTAATATCAACATTTTTCGCTTTAAAAAATGAATTGAAATTTTTATATCAAATCGAATTCCAGTTAACTGTAACTGTCTGTGCAGTAACTACCCAAATCATGAATCAAGGAAAACGCAGTGAAGATTTTTAAACAGATGGTATCAGTTTAAATTAACTTAAATATGATCTGTTTTGAGTGATTGATCATTAAGTTAACAATTCATAAGTTTGATATTTCTAGCCAGTGCCTAAACCATATTTGTACATAATGATCTAAATTACTGTACATTGTTAACTCTACATATATTTTGGTAGCTAACTAAATGTTAGTTGCTGACTCAGATAATTGTAAATATTTAATTATACAGGTAGACTTTTAATGGTTATATCACATTGAATAATGATATTGTGGTCAAGAGGCTAAGCACACATATAGGTTTCTTTGAGAAAAAAAAATCATACATACGCTAAAAGTTTTTTTTTTACAGTCTTAAAAGTAACAAACTAATATTCTTTTTATAAACACGCTAGAAAAATTTCAAATTTTCTCATAATCCCCTTTTTGGATATACATATCAGTAAAACAATCAATATTTTGTTACTGTTGGTTCACCTGTTATGTCAGAGTTAAGAATGCTTTAAGACTAACTAAAAAACATACAATCAGCTAGAGTTGTAAAGCAAATCAAACTGGCATGGATGGATGGTCACATTGAAATCATGCAGTTTAGAATGTATTTTTTTAAGTAAAGCCTCACTGAAATTCTGTAATACATTAACACTTTTGGATATATGTCTTTAAGTCAAAATCTTTTGAAATCAGACGTGGTACATTATTTTTTAAATTTACTTTTCAACCCAACTGTAAATACTTCTTTCATTACAATTTATGTTTTGTTTTTTATTTAGTCAAAGCCCATGTGTTCAAATTTATTTTGTCTGTGCACTATTGAATAACTGGGGGAAAATTTATTGTTTTATCTTAACATTTGTATTACAAGAAAACAAAGCAGAGACAGCTTTGTTAGTAATGTTAATGTAATGTTAATGTAAAAGAAATAAAATGTAAAATTTACAATCTTATTGCTTAATTTAGTTGCTCACTACATTTTGTTTGTGTTGATAATCAGCACTTGTATTTGTTTAAAAGTCTAGAATATCTTTTAATTCTTATCAAGCCTAGATTTGCATTAAAAACTTGACTCTTTCGTTTCTCAGTTTGGCTTTCAAATTTTTTTGGCACCTTAGTATCTTTTTTTTTCTTTGTTCTTAATTCTAGTGTTGGAAGATATTCCCTCCAACACAATGGACACCAGCGAGAAAAGTCTCAAAGGTATTTGAGAGGTGTATAAATTCATTTAAAAATCATGCACAGCGTAGTTACAATTAATATGGTTATAAAATCCTGCCTGTCTGGTTTTTTTTCGGACTTTACTAAAGATTGGATGTATTTGATGTTTATAATATTTTCGGTAACTAAATAAAAATTAAAAAAAAAGCAAAAACGATTTGGTTTTCACGTGTAATGGCGAAATAAACAATGGCATCCTGCTATTGGATAGGCCGCCATAGATTTTATTGTACACAAATAGAAAACTAGGTCATGGGGTTTTAAATTTGCATTGTTATTTAAAAACTTGATCTGCAAAGTTTTGTAAACAAATAGTTATCGATCACTAAGTTACTGTACAGCCAATCAATATTTGTCTTACGAAAGTGAAACATCCGGTTATAACTTAAGCTTGATGAAAATAAATAGAAATGTAGCCTTAAACTCAACAAATTTTTTTCAAGTTCTCTGGATTTGCAACTTTTATAGCATTTATTCTAAAAATATAAAATTTCTAAATTAATTTTAGGCTTAAGTTTTTATTTTTTATTTTTTTTTACGGTCTAAATCTAAAAAGCACGTTTTTATTCCATGTCAACAACATTATGGAAGGAATCTCGTCAACTCGCTCGCCTCCATTAAGGATTACAAGTCAACTTTTTATGTGCCATATATAGACCGTTGACTCCTATTTCAGCCTGCTTTTCATTCTGGGTATGTTTCCATAGCCTTTGTACAAACAAGAACAAACTACAATGCAGCAGTTGTTTGATTTTGAAGTTGTCTCTTCTAGATGAGTGGCTGTCCCCAGCTACTGAGTCCAGGGGTTCAACCTCAGCACTTTTTGGTTCAGCAAACATAAACTTAACAGACCTCCAGTATGTTTATCCTCACTTCCTGTGGCAATGTTTTTGAGGTCAATGGCCTTTTTAATTTCAAAATGGTACCAGGGTATTAAATAATTAATAGAGGTTTTATAGTTTTTATTCTTATAACTCTTGACACTGAATATTTTGTTTCTAATTAATGTATTTTTAAATTTTTACATCTTAGTCAACATGTTAAAATGTTTCTGGAAGTAGCATAGAAAAATCTGGTTCTTGTAGTGGGCAGAACAGAACACACTTTAAGAGAAGTGTGTCATTAATCTGGGGCAAAAGGACACTGCACCTAAAGAATTCAGCAGTTTCCATCTGATGTGTGAAGTCATTAGTGAACATGTATTTGTGTTACGTAACTTATATCCCTCACCACCTTTTTAACATTGTAACTAATGACCCAATTTGAAGCGTTAATTGAGACTTGACTGAAAGCATGGGAAATAACTCCTTACAAAATTAAAAACTAATATTATCATCATCTGACAAAGATGGTATGTTTTACACAAGAAGCATATTTAACCATATCAAAATTACCTCTTGTATTAGAATGTTGGTACTTAATATTTCTGTCTCCATGAATAAATGAGACAATATTTTAAATAAAGAAATTACCCTAATTATTATGACCATCCAAAGTATCAACTATAATAATGTTACATTAACTGACAGCTGTAACTATAGGATTTGTGAAATTGATATTCCACTCTATTTAATTACATATGTCCACTGGCAACATCTAGATGTGGTTATACCCAACACATGTGGCAAGGTCACCCCTGTTCATCGTCCAGGTACATGTTTACTCACTTTACAGAATTCACTAAACTTCCAGCCCAGTTTCTGATTGGTGGTTGGGAGGTGCAATAATTTTAAGGCTGCAGTATAAACTTAATTCACAATGATCAATTAGGGCAGGGGTCTCCAAACTTTTCAGTCCGAGGGCCGCATTAACTATCAAATTTCAGTTCGGGGGCCAGTTTCTTCCAGGCATGTCTTTGATTTTTCTGGGCAAAGTTCCTCGGTTATCACCAACAACTGTTTTTTCCGTGCACAAAAAGATCTCCGCGGGCCGGATGAGAGGACATCGCGGGCCGCATCAGGCCCGCGGGCCATAGTTTGGAGACCCCTGAATTAGGGAAACCTAATGCATAAACTGCCATTCACCCTGTGATCTACACAGGATTTGGGTGGAGACTGTCACACTGATCTAGCTAACCATCACTACCAAAGTCTCAGTGTAGACTTGCTTTGCCTATATATAAGTGAGCATTGACTCAACAGTTTTATGTTTTACCCGATTTCAAACAACGGTCAATGATCCTTCTCCTAAGATTGATTTTATTTTATTTGTATAAACAAACACGCAACATCAATATTACATCTTGTATACCAATATTTTATTTGTATAAAATACATTACATAGTAGCAATCAGCTGTAATGGAACAGATGTAAATAGAGATTGGAGACTGAGAGCCAAAACTAAAGAAATATCAAACATACATTTAGCTTTATGAAACAAACACACCAAATACAAGGCACAGTCAGGTGGTACTAAGGTAAATTTTCATTTGTACGTTTTATAATTAGGTTGTTTACTTTATTTTAACAGCTGAACCATCATTTTTCTGTGTTCACTTGTTGCTAATTAATCCTTTTTTAAAACTATTTTCAAGGGTTCTGGTTTGACCCAATGAAGTAAAATTTAAGTTGTTAGAATTCTCAAACAAATAGCGTAAGAAAAAAAGAGACTGACTAGTGGCTAGCAAGAAGTAGCCTTTCTTTTAAGCTGATTAAAATCAAAACAGTTTGTTCACTTCACAAAAAGCATTTTAAAATAAAGTTTTGATACCCAAGCAATTTAATAATTGTTCATAGGATTTTATTTGTATGAAAAGGAATACCTATATAATCAATTTAACAGTCTACAATTCAGTTTTCAGGAAAAAAAAATATCAATCCACATTTTCATGTGAATAAAATAATGAATGAAACAATTTGGAATTATATTTAACTTGTATTGTTACAAAAAATCTTCCTTAATCTACATGCAATTAAAGCATTAAGAGTCTAAGACCTTTTCATGAACCTGACAAAAAGCATTGATTTATTTTTATCCTTGAAAAAAAAATTAGTTTTTAAAATAAAGTTACAAAAAAAACACAATTATCACATTTTTATATATACAGTTTAAAAATGTCTTACATAATTGGTTACATAATTTAAGCAAATTAAAAAAAACCCTTTGAAATGACAGTAAAACGTGTATAAAAATATAACAGACAATATTTATTTGTCATACTCTGCTGGCCTTGTAGCTGAGTAAATGTATAATTACAGATAAAACAATTATACTACAAGTAACACAAATATTTTTAAAAGATTTGCTTCAGATGCATTGCTTCTCATATAATTGACAACAATTTGATGTTTTCTAGATAAAAGAAAACCATTCGTATTGCAACAACATAAGGGAACAAATGCAACTCATAACGCAATATTAACCTGATTTTTTTTTTAAAGTAAACAAGATATTTGGTCATGCTTTCTACAAAATTTGATTGTGTCACAATAGCTATGTATACAGTAGTGCAACATACAGCAGTTATAAGGTTTAGCAAATACAAAGATCTGAGTGTCTTGTATATTTCTATAAATCACAAACAATAATCGATACTTGGAAATGAGTATACACCAGTTACAAAAAAATACATACATTTTACTTATGCAGATTGCATTAAATAAACAGTTGATATTTAATGAAAATTTCTTAATTTTTGGTTTGTTGTTGGCTTCAAGATAATTAACAAATATGAATTGTGTATAAATATTTTAGCTTGCAGTTAAAAATTTAGTTTTAATTAAATTTGATATATAGTTGCGAATTAATAATAATGATATGCTTCATTCGATTAAAATATTTGCCCTACTAACTTGAAGAGATAATGAACAGCTGTGCAGTATTTAAGGCATTTGTTTAATTAGCCAACTACATGCCTGCAACAGGTTGATGCACTTAGGCATGCTATCACTATGAGGCTGACAGTGGAGATAATGCTGATATCATTCACTGAGAAATGGATCAAACAAGTTTTTCTTTTTTAATCAAAATAAAAACAAGCTATAGATACAACTCGTGTCAATCTTATTAACTCTTTGTCAGTGCTCTATGCTCCAACAAGGGCAGCAGAATACATTTTCAGCTATTCTATGTAATGGCATGAACAATACTATATTTTTTAAATTTAAATGCACTATTGTGAAATTTCAATAAAGGTCATATTATGTAACAATTATTTCAATTGATATCTTTGATGTGTCTTTATAAACAAGATTAGATCTATGAGCCTGACATCACAGCATAGGAAAGTCTACAACAACTACAATACATAACATGTTGACTGGATTTGGAAAAGGTCAATGTTTGAGCAAAGGAAAGTAGAAAACCTCCACTAGGAGAGATTGGAAAATAAAACGTGGACCAGCATCAGAAAATGTTTGCTGCCTAAACTGATAAGCAAGATAAAAAAAAAATCATGGCTTGTACTAGAAATACTTTTTACAAAACAAAAAAAAAAGACATGAAACAAAAAAATAATTTTTTTTAAGTGATCCTTCATAGGGTTATGTGATTGTTTAAAAATTAAAATTCACAAGGGTAAATGGGATATATTTTTCTTTAAAAAAAAATATTAAAAATATGTTCTTTTTTAAAGCACTCAATACTTTTTAATGCTGGAAATCTGCCATAATCTAATGCTGTATACATTTTTATTGATGTATATTCTAAAGAGAGAAAAATTAATACATAAAGTTAGTCTTATACAGTTAAATTTGATTCCAATGTCAATGGTTTAAAAAAAAAAGTTTAAAATATATGGGTAAAAAAACATTCAATTTTATTAGTATTACGTTCAAAGTTTTAACATTTTGCTTAGTAAAGGAGAAATTTACCAATAAAGCTATGACAGTTGAGTATAAGTTAGATTTAGTTTACAAAGCCAGATAAATAGACAGCACTTGTGAATCTATATATGTCACTCAGTCAAGGTCACAGACATTGTTTCTTCCAGACTTTTTCCTTTCCTCAGGGGGGGGGGGGACGACGACACATAGCACATAGTTAAAAGTATATATTTTCTATATAAATTCCATTTCATTTGGGGGAGCGGTAGACCCCCACGAAGAGATGCCTGGAAGAAACTCTGGTCACGGAGATGGTACCATGTCACTCAGTCAAGGTCACAGAGATGGTACCATGTCACTAAGTCAAGGTCACAGAGATGGTACAATGTCACTAAGTCAAGGTCACGGAGACTGTACCATGTCACTCAGTCAAGGTCACTCAGTCAGTCCTAGGAAAGTCATAGTCAGTATCATCAGTGTCATGAGTTAAGACTTTTTCAGACCCCCTCCTTCCATGTGTTCAATGTATATGGATAACTCCTTACACTGAATTTATGTAATTTTAAAAAATGCTTTTAGAGAATATACACTAATAATCTTAAATTACATTGGCAAATTTATTTTTTCTGCAGATAAAAAATGTATTACCCTCTTAAAAATAGCTTCATAATAACAGTTTTTAAAAAAATGAAATGGTTGACTTTAAAAGAAAATGGGTGTGAAGGCATTCACATCCCTGTCATAACCTTGTCTGTAGTAGAAAACCAGAATAACATATTAGTAACAATCATCATACATGATTTTAAATAAAATTTCTGGTAATAAAAAAAGAGAATGTTTTGATTTTGAAAAAGCACCAATGAGCCAAGTTGCACACAAGACTGACCTTCTAACCTCCAATCTACTTCACCCTGGTCTTGAACCTTTCTAGCCCCTAGCTTTACTTGAGAAATTTAAAAATCTGAAATCATGTTATGAAAAGCTATGAAACAAAAGAGAATAAAATCTGATGTTTAAATCAGCAATGAGATCTTTAAGTTTGAAATCTTCCAGACAGATAACAAATGCAGAGGTTGCAGGTAGTTAGTATATAGCACATCATAGGAGCAATAAACAGCTTTGTTAAAACTAAAAGCAGGCATAGATAACCAAAAGAATGTGTCATTCAGTGGAAAGGGATGTCTAGAACTGCAAAATAATATATTTACCATGTCGGATATTCAATATAAAGAAATGTCAGAAAAGAGTTAAGTATAGTATTACATCTGTATAAATGTTTAAAATAAATTCTGCTTTCATTCGAGGGTGGTTCAAAATATTACAAAAAACAATATTACCACTTTTAAAATGACAATATAATTAATGTAAGCCATGCTTTATTATAACTGAAAAGCTTAGATTACCTTCCTTTCATGTAGAATTATTCTCTCAATATAAAATTGGGAAGATTTTGTTATTCTGCTCAAACTGAGGCATATTTTAAAACACCATAGCAAAATAACAACAACTGGCCTGTACTAGCCTAACTACACAATTAATATAAAAATACATCAGCTAGTTTGGAGAATGGACAAGGCTAGGGTTAACATTTAGCAGAGACGGCTTGTTTAAGGGCAGGTATATGTCCAACAAACTAGTTATTTTGTTGTTCAATGATAATATTTGGCCCCAGTAATAACTTTACAAGCAAGATAAATATATATTTTATTTCTTTGTGAACTACATATTTGTTCACTTAAATTTTATTACGCCTATAATTATAATAACAGTATAAATTACTAGCATACAATAATGATAGTAAAGTTTCAGCTGTATGTAATAAAACAATAAATACAAAGAATATTTAGCAAGCACATTATGTGATCAAGTTAACAGCACTGTAAATCATTCTTCTTTCATCACAGAGTTAGGTACGTTACCTGAGTGGTTGTTGGACGTCACGTGTCCATTGGTCTTGCTCTCATGATGCAGAGCCGAATGTTGTTTCGAGCGAGGGGACCCACTGGGACCCCGTAGAAGGTCACTTTTCAAAAGTCGCCAGAACAAAATTACATTTAAAACATCCATCACAAACATACTAAGACAGATGCCGATGTAGTACGCTGTCGTGACCATGTGACCCATGGTGAAAACGCTGTATGTGATGACGTACAATGGCACGCCTCTGAAAACCGCAAACGTGACTAGGTTGATATATTTTATAGTCAGGTATAGCGGGCTGTCAAAGGGCGTCTTCACCATCTGCAACAGCTTCCTCCAATGTAAAAAAAAAGAATTCACCTCCACACTTAGAGCGACTATGCTGAAGGCAATTTGAGCACGAATGTTCACATTGTAATAAAACATGCTAGTTACCTGCAGATAAAAAAGAAATTGCCTTTAAAATTTTACAGCTTAAAATTTCTATAAATACTTTTAAAGATGGTTTTAATCTAAATAACAATCATTAGAATCTGAAATTACTATTTCATCATATAACTTAATACAGATGAGTAAGTATGGGAAAGGAATGTTTGTAGAATTAGTGGTAAGTAATTAACACACAAAAAAACTTACAGCAAGATGATGTAATACCACCTCCCACATTTGTAGCAACCTGTTATTTACTAACAAGTCTAGGGAATCATAAATAAAGTAGCCTGCAGACAAAGGTAAAGACAAATTACAAGCAATTTTGTTATGGAATTAAATCTTTAAATTATCTTTGCTCATAATAAAATATTTGATAAAAATCTATTTAACTTTTGGTCTAGCACATGGTAAATATAATTTCTTAAAACAGATTAAAAGATTAGTATACAAAAAGTAAAGAGAAATATTTAAAACAGACTTAAGAATTAGCTTACACTTTATAGAAGTAGTGATAAGTGATAAACACATAAAACAAAAATGTGGATAGGAAATATCGAAGCTTTTTTTAAATATTTACTAGTATCACAACCTTAACATAGCAGCAGTATTGCTTAGCAATGTTTTTTTTTAAAGAATTAGATAAGATAAAACACTAACCTGTACCAAAGCAAACACAAAAGTATGTGAAATGGTTGATATAGTGAAACAGGTCAGAAAACATCTCAGAGCAAAATATCATGCTGAAAATTAAAAAATGACAAACAAGTTTTAAACATGTGAAAAACTGAAGGATTCAATTAACACATCTCTAAAATTGCTACTTGGGTTGCAATGAAAATATAATATGAAGTTTTCCCAAACCCCATGTTTAAACTATAATTTTATTTCAAAGAATCCACTGTCATGCAGTGGTAAGAAAAATATATTTTGCTATGAAATTCTACAATAAAAAACATTTTTATTTAAAATGTAGAATCTAGTTTAACAACCTAATAAAAACCAACAGGGGAGAATGTTTATATACCAGTGTCCGATAATGGAATTTTCTTTAAAAAAAGAGGTGTTAGGTTACTCAAGTTACTGGTAGTTAACTAAATACACGCATGGCTGGCTAATGTCAATGCTAACCATGTCCCTAACCGTAACCCCAACCCTGCCCCTGGTCCTACCATACTCATACGCCTAACCCTAATTTAATTTCTAACCATAAAATTAGTCGAGATTACAATACTACTACTACTAGCAAGTACTAGCAACCCAACAAACACCCCTTTTTAAAAGAAGATTCCATTATCGGAGACCAGTATCTATAATCATCCCAATATTTTAATTAATAGGATAAATTTATAAGTAGGCCTAGTTGATTTATTTTAATAACCTCCTAGTAAAAATCAATTCAATTTTAATTAGGCCTAGTAGCCTAATTAGTATAATTACTAGGCCTAATTATTTAATTAATAATTTAATTAGTAGGCCTATTAAGTTAGATTAGGCCTAGGTAGTAGATCTAGTAGGTAGCTCAAAATAATTACTATTACCTAAATTACTATTAATTACTTATAGTTAGGGTAAAGGAGGGCGTTAAGAGCCGTGTGGTATTAAAGCCCCCTAGCCTAGGCCTAATTAATAATTATTAATTATGATACAGGGCTACGAATAATTGATGTTCTTTCTCCCCAATATTCAGCCTATGACAACATTTATTAATTTTTAAAGAGTAGGCCTAACAACAAAGACTTACCTTGAAAGAACCCAGACCGAGCTGCAAAATGCATGGACCCAAGAAACGTAAAGATTTCTCCATTTCCACTCCTCGTCACTGAGTGACTTTGGGGGCCCTTTTGTTTTGATTATCCAGTTAATAATGCTAAAAAATACGATGGTCCCGAGAATAAATATATGTCCATGGGTTAGTTCTATAGCTTCACGCATACGAGTGTAATCAGGTTCGTCACCGTTGTTCATTTTCGAACGATAAGTTAAACAAGTTTCGTTTTCATTCACTTACTTAGTCCATAACTCGATGCGGAAGCGTAAAGTCACGTGACTCCTTGGAAATGATGATTACAAACTGTTGCCAATACAAATAGTTGGCCGATTGGCAAGCAGTTAGAATAAGAATTGACCTATATCTAGATCTAATTCATTTTTAACGTGTAGCATACTATTGACTTTAAAAAATCAATATTTAAATTTGAACAATGTGAAAAAAAATATTTAAAATCTAATTGCCTAGGCGTGCTCTTCAGTCTAGCCCTAAACTAAACGACTACGTCTACGCCCACGAAGTAGATTCTATAGGCCTAGCCTAGGCCTATGCAGCAACCATTTATCATTGTTTAAAAATACTGTCTAAGCAAACTGCTCAGACTAGATCCTTCTATCTAGATTTATAGTTGATAGGCCACGATAACACTACAGTACAAGTATGATGGCTGGCGTATTTTAAAAAAAAAAGTTTAGCACTTTTAAATATTTTATTTTTATTTTAAAAGATAAGAACAAATAACTGATAATTTAAATAATAACAATAAACAGGTCGACATTGACTATAAACGCCGAACAAGGTCGATCCAAAACCTACTTAGACAAAAGGCCGCTTGTTTAGTACGAGCCCACCCGCGGCGCAGCATACGCCGCTATTTAGGCCTAGTTTTAATTTCTTCTTTTCAGTAATTCATAATTTGTGAATTCGACACTACCAATGTTGCGACTGAAAATATTTTGCCTAAAAACATCATCAGTAGCTCGTAAAGGACGATTATCCTCAACCCCCCCCCCCCTTCCTACTTCTCAGATAAAACGGCATCTGCCAAAACGACCATAGTCAAACGAGCCCCAATAAAAACACCCGAACAAAAGGACAACTCCAGACAAATGGGTTCCTGGCATATTGGCTCCTGAAAATGGGCTAACGACATTTTGGCTCCCAATCAATGTGCTCCCGACATAGTGGTTCAATCTTATGGCCCCTTTTAGTATAGAAACAACGGTATGCTATTTCGATAAACGACTTGAGTCATAATGATAGGAGCAGTTTTGTGGGAAGCCTATTTTTAATATTTATACGGGGTCGATTTCATGGGGCCGTTTTGTCACGGGCTGTATTGACGCCGAAAGCCTTCATCTATCATTATCATCAAAGTATTAAAGTTTAAACATGCCTCCCTCCTAAGGAATATACACAATTGTCTTGCTTCTATTGGTAAATTTCTAAAATAATACATCCCCACTGATTAATGCTTGATCTAGTAAATAATTATTTAATGTAGGCCTAGAGTTTAAACGAAATATTTAGGTAGGCTGTCACAGAGCCGGCGTTAGGAATACGCGGGGCCTAGGGCCAACCATCCGCACGGGGCCTTTCCATTATATATATATATATATATATATATATATATATATATATATATATATATATATATATATATATATATATATATATATATATATATATATATATATATATATATATATATATATATATATATATATAAAGGCCTATATAATGTGATGTACACATAATAACACAAATGTTTTTGGAGTTTATAAGCTAATGTCAAACTTTACACTATAATAACAGATTTTTATCTCTTCCATGTATTAACCCAATGTTTGTAGTTTTTTTTTCCTTTACTAAGATATTAAATCACTTTTAACAGTTATGTAATTCATACCAAATCACTTAAGAAAATTTAATCACGTGCCGAATAATTAGGAAAATAAAGTTTACAATACAGCGAACTCGGCCTGATGTATCAAAACAGTATAGACTTCAAAATTTGTTTAGAATTCATACAATATTTTAGAACCAAAATCATTATTGTCTTAATTATTGAAGGGGTGAATCCTTAAGGTGACACAACATAACAACAGTTTTAACTTTCTTCCAAAAAATAATAATAAATCACTCTGTTTAATGCCGCCTGATATAGATCCTAAGGCCCCCCCCCCCTCCTCGTCGCCCTCCTCCCACCCCTCCGCACGCAACTGAATGTTAATTTTGTTATACCAAGACAAGTGGGCCTACATATAAAGTAGCCCCCCCCCCCCCCCCCCGGAAACGAAATGAAATTTATATAATTTATAGAGAAAATATATACTTTTAACAGTGTCCGCGCCCCCACCCCCCGAAGAAAGTCTACCGCCCCCCCCCCCGAAAATTTCAAGTGCCCCCCCACCCCCCCACCCCCCCCCCCCCGGAGAAAAAAGTCTGGAAGAAACACTGTACATATACGACATTATACGACATCTACAACAAGAAAGCCAGGACTAGAGTTCATCAGGTCACTAACTGTTTACTATAGACATCCCGTCTGCTCACTAAAAGGACGTCTTCATCATCGGTCTGCATACAATAGGGTATCTCTTTACGTCGTGGGCTAATTCTCGACCGCCATCTCCAGTCAGCTCAGGTCAAATGCCAGGCGACCGTACCCTACACAAAGGGTAGGTGTGACACTATTTTTGTATCGAATTACGGCCTGTCCCAGTCCCCAGTTCAGGTGGGACTCACCAACATCAACCGTGGCCTCAGTTATAACAATCAACAACGTCGGCATTCCACCATTTAGTTTTTCCCAATTGAATTCAGCAACAATTTTTTTTAAGTTTACGAACTAATTCAGATAACAATAACATTGCTGAAGCGCGGGGCCCCTTCAAGCGCGGGGCCTATGGCGACCGCCCCGTTCGCCACCCCCTAACGCCGGCTCTGGGCTGTCATTTGATAAAATTAAAAATATAATATACGTTAGGCCTAAGGCCTACTCCCAGTCTCCTCATTTCAAGTTTTAAAAAAGCTTAGGCCTACATTAAAGTTAATTTTAACGCCAGAGAGCTCCATTGGTTTCCTCAATTTGATCTTTAGATCTGAAATCTAGTTATAAATATTAATAAATAAAGTAGGTAGCCTACTTAGTACTTAGATAATATATATGATATAGCCTACTAGATCTAGATCTCTATGATTATCTAAAGTACTAGATCTAGACCTAGATTTTGTCCTAGATCTAGATCTACTCTAGATCTAGAATAGTTTAAGAAGAGAATCTAGAATAGATCTAGAAGTCTAGATTCTAGAGAATCTAGAATCGGTAATCTATCGTTTTGGGTACGTAAAATCGCCCGCGACTTGTAATGTGAAAAACGGGTGACTCCTTAAATTTTAATAATTATTTCACATTTTGAGGAGGATTTATGTTTTTTAAAATACGATCTTGTTTCCTTGTTTCATTTATGTACCTGTTTTTAAACAATTGAATTTAAACTTTTCAGTTATAAATGAGTTACAAATGGCTGCTGTTTATATAGCAAATCTGCTCGCAGACAGTGCTGTTTTAAGTTAATTTCTGGCCTATATTGATATATTTAGCCATTAATTTAGGTTTATTATTCATTTATCTATAATATTTGACACAAACATATCACAATATACTTCTATTAAAGCCTTGACAATGAGGTAACGTTTTCGTACATTAATAGCCGCGGGCGATTTTACGTACCCAAAACGATAGATTACCCTAGAATCCAATACTAATAAATTATTTATAATTTATTAATAATATCATTAATATGTGAATGATGGGAATATTACTTCACTATCATAGATTTTTAATGATATTGATTGATTATGATTCAAATTATCAGATGATATTTCGAGTCGTCCCTTTGAATCCCGGTCAGAACATAGGCACTGTTGAGGTTGATTAAAAAAACACAATTTTTTTTTAATCAGCATTATTTAGCAGAACAAATTACTTAAATTAATGGAAAATAAAACAAACATAGATTCTAAATCAGATGAGCTAATGTAGAATTTACATGAACTTTTATGTTTTACATAGAAAATTAAATAACAAAAAGCATGAGCCTAATTTAGAATTTTAAAATATTTATCTTCAATATTTTTGGGTATTAATATTATTAGTATATTTATTAATCGACAGGCTCAACACAACTGTGATAGCAAAAGTACAGACAGGCTTGCGTATGATTGAGAGTACTAACAGACATCATGAGTTTTAATTCTCTTGAAATATCCAGGGATATTGATAAGGAACTGGAGAGAATTTACAATCCAAAAACTATGCATATTTTGACACCATTCAGCCTAAAACATTTAGCTCGAGAATGGCTGAAAGAAGACGTACCTAGCTTTGATTTTGCTGGATTTGTAGTGGGAGAGAAAGAAGAAACAGCTGTCCTTCTTTTAAAGCAAGAAGGAGTAATTGCGGGTCGTCCATTTGTAGATGCTGTGTTTAAAGAATTAGATTGTAGCATTGAGTGGCATGTCGAGGAAGGTGATTACATGCAGCCAATCACCAAACTAGCAACAGTTAAAGGTAAAGTCCGAAACCTTTTGCTAGGGGAACGTGTGGCATTGAACTGCTTGACTAGGTGCAGTGGAATAGCAACAATGGCCAGAAACTTGTCAAAATTAGCTGTGTGCTCAGGCTGGAAGGGTCAGATAGCTGGCACAAGAAAGACAACTCCAGGCTTCCGGTTGGTGGAGAAATATGCTCTTCTTGTCGGGGGTGCCTCAGGACATCGTCACGACCTTTCATCTATGATCATGCTCAAGGATAATCATATCTGGACAGCTGGGAGTATAACTCAGGTAGATATACTTTATTTTTTGCTCTATTCTGTAGGCCTAACAATAAAATTATTCAATAAAAATATCTAGTGCATAAAAATTTTTAAAAATGTTTTGTGATATTATTTGAAATTTAGTAAAACAATTAGAATCTATACCAACATAATTATAAAGTATATTTAATTTATATAAAGTAGTTAATAGAAGGAACTATAATATATTATTAGAATATTTTTCTTGTAATAAAATTAGGCCGTAAAATAAAAATATCAATTATATTTATCATTTGTGAAAAATTCTGAGATTAAATAATAATATAAACATTTTTTTTAAACTTGATTCTGCAGGCAGTAAAGGACGCTAAAGTAGTCGGAGGTTTTTCCACTAAAATTGAAGTTGAGTGTCGCAGTCTAGAGGAAGCCACAGAGGCTGCTAGAGCTGGGGCAGATATCATTATGCTCGATAATTTTACCCCAAATGTAAGCAAACTACTAAAATTATATCTTAAATAATAGGCCTAATAGTTATTATTTGTGTTTGTATTCAACTTTTAATTAGCTGAGGTTGGCATACTTTTATATATTAAAAGTATATATTAGTTATATTTTTTACTCTACTTTTTTTTTCTTAGAAAATAATGCTAAATCAATGTATTGTAAATCATTTACAATTATTCTTAATCATTTGAAATTTATAATTGTTTTCTTGTAAAGTAATTTTAGCCTAGGCTACACTATTACAGTTATTGATAATTTCAAAAGGAAACTATATTTCTATTAAATTCTATCAAAAATATTTTATTAATCCAAGCATTTGTAAATTTCAGTGAACTATTCATCTATCCAGTTATTATTTAGAATTCATTAGTTTTTTAAATGAATGTTTTTCAAAGTTTATCAAATATTGGATTTCTGTTTTAACAATAATAAATTTCCTTCTAAAATCAGTCAGCAAAAAAAGCCTCTGAAGAACTCAAGTCTATGTTTCCATCCATCGTTATTGAGCTGAGTGGAGGGATAACTGAGCAAACACTATCAGACTTTTTTCTTCCTTCTGTGGACGTCATCTCCCTCGGCAAGCTGACCCAAGGCTATAGCACTGTGGACATGTCTTTCAAAATTAACAAGGCTGGCAAAGACCCCAGTAACCCAACTGTTGAGCATGTATGAAGAATTGACATTTGTAGATGTTCAAAGCTCACATATAGCCCAGGGATATTTTAGAACTAATAATGTTTGATAATGGCTAAATATTTATATTCAAGCTATGAAGAAATATGCATTTATATACACAAAAGTGTGTGTATATAAATGTATACTACTCAACTTGTCAATATATATATATATATATATATATATATATATATATATATATATATATATATATATATATATATATATATCCGGTATATATATGTATGTATATAGATATCCGATATATGTATGTATGTATATATCCGGTATATATATGTATGTATATATATATATATATATATATATATATATATATATATATCCGGTATATATATGTATGTATATATATATATATATATATATGGTTGTGTGTGTGTATGTATATTGTTAATTGTTCATGAGTTTAGGGCATTGGCTTGAGATCTAGAAATATTTATACTTTAAATTATAATTTTTAAAATGTTCTTGTATAATCATTTAAATTATGAGTATAAAGCGCTATTCAGATTTTGCATTTAAATAACCAACAATGTGTTTAGAAGAATTTATTTTTAAAATTGTTTATTTATTATACTTATTTAATGTAGAAATGTCAGTATGAGTATCACTGCCTTTTTCTAAATTTATGTACTGAAAAAAGTTTTGCATTTACTACTAAAACCAGATATTTAAAAAATTACATAAATTTTTTAAACAATTTTGATAGTGTTTTGATATAAATTTTCCACTAAAGTTTAAAAACAAAATCAATGTACTTGAAATTAATTTCATAGTTGACACATTTTTTATTTACTAATTCTATGCAATATTATTATATTTCTAGTTCATTTTATTGAGATTCTACAGCAACTTGACCCAATGCATTACAGTATTTTCCACAAAATAAATAAATTTATTTTTCTAATTATCAGTCCTTTTTTTAAATTAATAGGCTACGACTAAAAATTTTAAAATACTATGAAATATGTTGACCAGATTTGGCATTGTCAACCTCTGTTCACTTTTCCATGAATATTAAGAGAAAATTATGCTATTTTTCCTGATTATCCATGTGGTAGGTGCAGTAGAATTCACCTGATGTTTTAACTGAGCATATCAAGCCAAGCTGCATTTACTTTCCCTCGTGGAACTCTTACAAATTAAACTTCAGGAGCCTATAAGAAACGCTGTGCTGTACATTATCCTAAATCGACAGCTCAAATGCAATGCCCATCCTGACTATGCTACGTGAAACGCTGTGCGACAATGAGCGTGTTTTCCTTGAAGCTGCACATTTTTCTAGTGCCATCTTACGTGTTTGCGTCTCTGGAAAGAATCAGCAGCCCGGTAAGACCGCGGTCATGCCAACATGCTCATTTCACCGGCAAAATAAAAACTCTGGCCACGTGATGGTCACGCAATCAAAATGATAAAAAAGCAAGAAAAAAAGAAGTGCCTCCCCGGCGGGGAATCGAACCCCGGTCTCCCGCGTGACAGGCGGGGATACTTACCACTATACTACCGAGGACACATGATTCGATGACAGACAGCACGAGTCAGCCTAGTCCGACGTTAAAGTAAGTAAACACAGATTTGGATGCACGTTTTCTACTGCAGCTCATGCAGTGTTTTCATGCGTGCATCTCCTCGTCCCCCTTGAAATCGGGAATAACAAGCGGAAAACCAGCATCCAAAAGCCACTGATAGTTTTTAAAGGTGAATCTTATTGATGTGACAAAACGCAAAAACTACAAAATCACTGACACGTGTTATTCGGTAGTCATGCGTTTCCGTAGTGTAGTGGCTATCACATCCGCCTAACACGCGGAAGGTCCTGGGTTCAAGCCCCAGCGGAAACATTTTTTGTTGTTGCTTGGTTTATTTTTCTTTACTGGGAAGCACTTTAAGAAAACCAAACTGTCGGACTCTACCCAGTCTAAGCTTCAGGTGCCACTCACTAACGCATCAGCACTCGTGCCTTATACCTTTCAAAGAAATTCACACACGACAGGCAAGCAGGTAGGGGCGACATTGGTTTCTTTCATTGGAAACAAAGCATGATCCGCTTTTGTTTGAAGACAAAAATCATCCTAAATCGACAGCTCAAATGCAATGCCCATCCTGACTATGCTACGTGAAACGCTGTGCGACAATGAGCGTGTTTTCCTTGAAGCTGCACATCTTTCTAGTGCCATCTTACGTGTTTGCGTCTCTGGAAAGAATCAGCAGCCCGGTAAGACCGCGGTCATGCCAACATGCTCATTTCACCGGCAAAATAAAAACTCTGGCCACGTGATGGTCACGCAATCAAAATGATAAAAAAGCAAGAAAAAAAGAAGTGCCTCCCCGGCGGGGAATCGAACCCCGGTCTCCCGCGTGACAGGCGGGGATACTTACCACTATACTACCGAGGACACATGATTCGATGACAGACAGCACGAGTCAGCCTAGTCCGACGTTAAAGTAAGTAAACACAGATTTGGATGCACGTTTTCTACTGCAGCTCATGCAGTGTTTTCATGCGTGCATCTCCTCGTCCCCCTTGAAATCGGGAATAACAAGCGGAAAACCAGCATCCAAAAGCCACTGATAGTTTTTAAAGGTGAATCTTATTGATGTGACAAAACGCAAAACTACAAAATCACTGACACGTGTTATTCGGTAGTCATGCGTTTCCGTAGTGTAGTGGCTATCACATCCGCCTAACACGCGGAAGGTCCTGGGTTCAAGCCCCAGCGGAAACATTTTTTGTTGTTGCTTGGTTTATTTTTCTTTACTGGGAAGCACTTTAAGAAAACCAAACTGTCGGACTCTACCCAGTCTAAGCTTCAGGTGCCACTCACTAACGCATCAGCACTCGTGCCTTATACCTTTCAAAGAAATTCACACACGACAGGCAAGCAGGTAGGGGCGACATTGGTTTCTTTCATTGGAAACAAAGCATGATCCGCTTTTGTTTGAAGACAAAAATCATCCTAAATCGACAGCTCAAATGCAATGCCCATCCTGACTATGCTACGTGAAACGCTGTGCGACAATGAGCGTGTTTTCCTTGAAGCTGCACATCTTTCTAGTGCCATCTTACGTGTTTGCGTCTCTGGAAAGAATCAGCAGCCCGGTAAGACCGCGGTCATGCCAACATGCTCATTTCACCGGCAAAATAAAAACTCTGGCCACGTGATGGTCACGCAATCAAAATGATAAAAAAGCAAGAAAAAAAGAAGTGCCTCCCCGGCGGGGAATCGAACCCCGGTCTCCCGCGTGACAGGCGGGGATACTTACCACTATACTACCGAGGACACATGATTCGATGACAGACAGCACGAGTCAGCCTAGTCCGACGTTAAAGTAAGTAAACACAGATTTGGATGCACGTTTTCTACTGCAGCTCATGCAGTGTTTTCATGCGTGCATCTCCTCGTCCCCCTTGAAATCGGGAATAACAAGCGGAAAACCAGCATCCAAAAGCCACTGATAGTTTTTAAAGGTGAATCTTATTGATGTGACAAAACGCAAAACTACAAAATCACTGACACGTGTTATTCGCTAGTCATGCGTTTCCGTAGTGTAGTGGCTATCACATCCGCCTAACACGCGGAAGGTCCTGGGTTCAAGCCCCAGCGGAAACATTTTTTGTTGTTGCTTGGTTTATTTTTCTTTACTGGGAAGCACTTTAAGAAAACCAAACTGTCGGACTCTACCCAGTCTAAGCTTCAGGTGCCACTCACTAACGCATCAGCACTCGTGCCTTATACCTTTCAAAGAAATTCACACACGACAGGCAAGCAGGTAGGGGCGACATTGGTTTCTTTCATTGGAAACAAAGCATGATCCGCTTTTGTTTGAAGACAAAAATCATCCTAAATCGACAGCTCAAATGCAATGCCCATCCTGACTATGCTACGTGAAACGCTGTGCGACAATGAGCGTGTTTTCCTTGAAGCTGCACATCTTTCTAGTGCCATCTTACGTGTTTGCGTCTCTGGAAAGAATCAGCAGCCCGGTAAGACCGCGGTCATGCCAACATGCTCATTTCACCGGCAAAATAAAAACTCTGGCCACGTGATGGTCACGCAATCAAAATGATAAAAAAGCAAGAAAAAAAGAAGTGCCTCCCCGGCGGGGAATCGAACCCCGGTCTCCCGCGTGACAGGCGGGGATACTTACCACTATACTACCGAGGACACATGATTCGATGACAGACAGCACGAGTCAGCCTAGTCCGACGTTAAAGTAAGTAAACACAGATTTGGATGCACGTTTTCTACTGCAGCTCATGCAGTGTTTTCATGCGTGCATCTCCTCGTCCCCCTTGAAATCGGGAATAACAAGCGGAAAACCAGCATCCAAAAGCCACTGATAGTTTTTAAAGGTGAATCTTATTGATGTGACAAAACGCAAAACTACAAAATCACTGACACGTGTTATTCGGTAGTCATGCGTTTCCGTAGTGTAGTGGCTATCACATCCGCCTAACACGCGGAAGGTCCTGGGTTCAAGCCCCAGCGGAAACATTTTTTGTTGTTGCTTGGTTTATTTTTCTTTACTGGGAAGCACTTTAAGAAAACCAAACTGTCGGACTCTACCCAGTCTAAGCTTCAGGTGCCACTCACTAACGCATCAGCACTCGTGTCTTATACCTTTCAAAGAAATTGACACACGACAGGCAAGCAGGTAGGGGCGACATTGGTTTCTTTCATTGGAAACAAAGCATGATCCGCTTTTGTTTGAAGACAAAAATCATCCTAAATCGACAGCTCAAATGCAATGCCCATCCTGACTATGCTACGTGAAACGCTGTGCGACAATGAGCGTGTTTTCCTTGAAGCTGCACATCTTTCTAGTGCCATCTTACGTGTTTGCGTCTCTGGAAAGAATCAGCAGCCCGGTAAGACCGCGGTCATGCCAACATGCTCATTTCACCGGCAAAATAAAAACTCTGGCCACGTGATGGTCACGCAATCAAAATGATAAAAAAGCAAGAAAAAAAGAAGTGCCTCCCCGGCGGGGAATCGAACCCCGGTCTCCCGCGTGACAGGCGGGGATACTTACCACTATACTACCGAGGACACATGATTCGATGACAGACAGCACGAGTCAGCCTAGTCCGACGTTAAAGTAAGTAAACACAGATTTGGATGCACGTTTTCTACTGCAGCTCATGCAGTGTTTTCATGCGTGCATCTCCTCGTCCCCCTTGAAATCGGGAATAACAAGCGGAAAACCAGCATCCAAAAGCCACTGATAGTTTTTAAAGGTGAATCTTATTGATGTGACAAAACGCAAAACTACAAAATCACTGACACGTGTTATTCGGTAGTCATGCGTTTCCGTAGTGTAGTGGCTATCACATCCGCCTAACACGCGGAAGGTCCTGGGTTCAAGCCCCAGCGGAAACATTTTTTGTTGTTGCTTGGTTTATTTTTCTTTACTGGGAAGCACTTTAAGAAAACCAAACTGTCGGACTCTACCCAGTCTAAGCTTCAGGTGCCACTCACTAACGCATCAGCACTCGTGCCTTATACCTTTCAAAGAAATTCACACACGACAGGCAAGCAGGTAGGGGCGACATTGGTTTCTTTCATTGGAAACAAAGCATGATCCGCTTTTGTTTGAAGACAAAAATCATCCTAAATCGACAGCTCAAATGCAATGCCCATCCTGACTATGCTACGTGAAACGCTGTGCGACAATGAGCGTGTTTTCCTTGAAGCTGCACATCTTTCTAGTGCCATCTTACGTGTTTGCGTCTCTGGAAAGAATCAGCAGCCCGGTAAGACCGCGGTCATGCCAACATGCTCATTTCACCGGCAAAATAAAAACTCTGGCCACGTGATGGTCACGCAATCAAAATGATAAAAAAGCAAGAAAAAAAGAAGTGCCTCCCCGGCGGGGAATCGAACCCCGGTCTCCCGCGTGACAGGCGGGGATACTTACCACTATACTACCGAGGACACATGATTCGATGACAGACAGCACGAGTCAGCCTAGTCCGACGTTAAAGTAAGTAAACACAGATTTGGATGCACGTTTTCTACTGCAGCTCATGCAGTGTTTTCATGCGTGCATCTCCTCGTCCCCCTTCAAATCGGGAATAACAAGCGGAAAACCAGCATCCAAAAGCCACTGATAGTTTTTAAAGGTGAATCTTATTGATGTGACAAAACGCAAAAACTACAAAATCACTGACACGTGTTATTCGCTAGTCATGCGTTTCCGTAGTGTAGTGGCTATCACATCCGCCTAACACGCGGAAGGTCCTGGGTTCAAGCCCCAGCGGAAACATTTTTTGTTGTTGCTTGGTTTATTTTTCTTTACTGGGAAGCACTTTAAGAAAACCAAACTGTCGGACTCTACCCAGTCTAAGCTTCAGGTGCCACTCACTAACGCATCAGCACTCGTGCCTTATACCTTTCAAAGAAATTCACACACGACAGGCAAGCAGGTAGGGGCGACATTGGTTTCTTTCATTGGAAACAAAGCATGATCCGCTTTTGTTTGAAGACAAAAATCATCCTAAATCGACAGCTCAAATGCAATGCCCATCCTGACTATGCTACGTGAAACGCTGTGCGACAATGAGCGTGTTTTCCTTGAAGCTGCACATTTTTCTAGTGCCATCTTACGTGTTTGCGTCTCTGGAAAGAATCAGCAGCCCGGTAAGACCGCGGTCATGCCAACATGCTCATTTCACCGGCAAAATAAAAACTCTGGCCACGTGATGGTCACGCAAATAAAATGATAAAAAAGCAAGAAAAAAAGAAGTGCCTCCCCGGCGGGGAATCGAACCCCGGTCTCCCACGTGACAGGCGGGGATACTTACCACTATACTACCGAGGACACATGATTCGATGACAGACAGCACGAGTCAGCCTAGTCCGACGTTAAAGTAAGTAAACACAGATTTGGATGCACGTTTTCTACTGCAGCTCATGCAGTGTTTTCATGCGTGCATCTCCTCGTCCCCCTTGAAATCGGGAATAACAAGCGGAAAACCAGCATCCAAAAGCCACTGATAGTTTTTAAAGGTGAATCTTATTGATGTGACAAAACGCAAAACTACAAAATCACTGACACGTGTTATTCGGTAGTCATGCGTTTCCGTAGTGTAGTGGCTATCACATCCGCCTAACACGCGGAAGGTCCTGCGTTCAAGCCCCAGCGGAAACATTTTTTGTTGTTGCTTGGTTTATTTTTCTTTACTGTGAAGCACTTTAAGAAAACCAAACTGTCGGACTCTACCCAGTCTAAGCTTCAGGTGCCACTCACTAACGCATCAGCACTCGTGCCTTATACCTTTCAAAGAAATTCACACACGACAGGCAAGCAGGTAGGGGCGACATTGGTTTCTTTCATTGGAAACAAAGCATGATCCGCTTTTGTTTGAAGACAAAAATCATCCTAAATCGACAGCTCAAATGCAATGCCCATCCTGACTATGCTACGTGAAACGCTGTGCGACAATGAGCGTGTTTTCCTTGAAGCTGCACATCTTTCTAGTGCCATCTTACGTGTTTGCGTCTCTGGAAAGAATCAGCAGCCCGGTAAGACCGCGGTCATGCCAACATGCTCATTTCACCGGCAAAATAAAAACTCTGGCCACGTGATGGTCACGCAATCAAAATGATAAAAAAGCAAGAAAAAAAGAAGTGCCTCCCCGGCGGGGAATCGAACCCCGGTCTCCCGCGTGACAGGCGGGGATACTTACCACTATACTACCGAGGACACATGATTCGATGACAGACAGCACGAGTCAGCCTAGTCCGACGTTAAAGTAAGTAAACACAGATTTGGATGCACGTTTTCTACTGCAGCTCATGCAGTGTTTTCATGCGTGCATCTCCTCGTCCCCCTTGAAATCGGGAATAACAAGCGGAAAACCAGCATCCAAAAGCCACTGATAGTTTTTAAAGGTGAATCTTATTGATGTGACAAAACGCAAAACTACAAAATCACTGACACGTGTTATTCGGTAGTCATGCGTTTCCGTAGTGTAGTGGCTATCACATCCGCCTAACACGCGGAAGGTCCTGGGTTCAAGCCCCAGCGGAAACATTTTTTGTTGTTGCTTGGTTTATTTTTCTTTACTGGGAAGCACTTTAAGAAAACCAAACTGTCGGACTCTACCCAGTCTAAGCTTCAGGTGCCACTCACTAACGCATCAGCACTCGTGTCTTATACCTTTCAAAGAAATTGACACACGACAGGCAAGCAGGTAGGGGCGACATTGGTTTCTTTCATTGGAAACAAAGCATGATCCGCTTTTGTTTGAAGACAAAAATCATCCTAAATCGACAGCTCAAATGCAATGCCCATCCTGACTATGCTACGTGAAACGCTGTGCGACAATGAGCGTGTTTTCCTTGAAGCTGCACATCTTTCTAGTGCCATCTTACGTGTTTGCGTCTCTGGAAAGAATCAGCAGCCCGGTAAGACCGCGGTCATGCCAACATGCTCATTTCACCGGCAAAATAAAAACTCTGGCCACGTGATGGTCACGCAATCAAAATGATAAAAAAGCAAGAAAAAAAGAAGTGCCTCCCCGGCGGGGAATCGAACCCCGGTCTCCCGCGTGACAGGCGGGGATACTTACCACTATACTACCGAGGACACATGATTCGATGACAGACAGCACGAGTCAGCCTAGTCCGACGTTAAAGTAAGTAAACACAGATTTGGATGCACGTTTTCTACTGCAGCTCATGCAGTGTTTTCATGCGTGCATCTCCTCGTCCCCCTTGAAATCGGGAATAACAAGCGGAAAACCAGCATCCAAAAGCCACTGATAGTTTTTAAAGGTGAATCTTATTGATGTGACAAAACGCAAAACTACAAAATCACTGACACGTGTTATTCGGTAGTCATGCGTTTCCGTAGTGTAGTGGCTATCACATCCGCCTAACACGCGGAAGGTCCTGGGTTCAAGCCCCAGCGGAAACATTTTTTGTTGTTGCTTGGTTTATTTTTCTTTACTGGGAAGCACTTTAAGAAAACCAAACTGTCGGACTCTACCCAGTCTAAGCTTCAGGTGCCACTCACTAACGCATCAGCACTCGTGCCTTATACCTTTCAAAGAAATTCACACACGACAGGCAAGCAGGTAGGGGCGACATTGGTTTCTTTCATTGGAAACAAAGCATGATCCGCTTTTGTTTGAAGACAAAAATCATCCTAAATCGACAGCTCAAATGCAATGCCCATCCTGACTATGCTACGTGAAACGCTGTGCGACAATGAGCGTGTTTTCCTTGAAGCTGCACATCTTTCTAGTGCCATCTTACGTGTTTGCGTCTCTGGAAAGAATCAGCAGCCCGGTAAGACCGCGGTCATGCCAACATGCTCATTTCACCGGCAAAATAAAAACTCTGGCCACGTGATGGTCACGCAATCAAAATGATAAAAAAGCAAGAAAAAAAGAAGTGCCTCCCCGGCGGGGAATCGAACCCCGGTCTCCCGCGTGACAGGCGGGGATACTTACCACTATACTACCGAGGACACATGATTCGATGACAGACAGCACGAGTCAGCCTAGTCCGACGTTAAAGTAAGTAAACACAGATTTGGATGCACGTTTTCTACTGCAGCTCATGCAGTGTTTTCATGCGTGCATCTCCTCGTCCCCCTTGAAATCGGGAATAACAAGCGGAAAACCAGCATCCAAAAGCCACTGATAGTTTTTAAAGGTGAATCTTATTGATGTGACAAAACGCAAAACTACAAAATCACTGACACGTGTTATTCGGTAGTCATGCGTTTCCGTAGTGTAGTGGCTATCACATCCGCCTAACACGCGGAAGGTCCTGGGTTCAAGCCCCAGCGGAAACATTTTTTGTTGTTGCTTGGTTTATTTTTCTTTACTGGGAAGCACTTTAAGAAAACCAAACTGTCGGACTCTACCCAGTCTAAGCTTCAGGTGCCACTCACTAACGCATCAGCACTCGTGCCTTATACCTTTCAAAGAAATTCACACACGACAGGCAAGCAGGTAGGGGCGACATTGGTTTCTTTCATTGGAAACAAAGCATGATCCGCTTTTGTTTGAAGACAAAAATCATCCTAAATCGACAGCTCAAATGCAATGCCCATCCTGACTATGCTACGTGAAACGCTGTGCGACAATGAGCGTGTTTTCCTTGAAGCTGCACATTTTTCTAGTGCCATCTTACGTGTTTGCGTCTCTGGAAAGAATCAGCAGCCCGGTAAGACCGCGGTCATGCCAACATGCTCATTTCACCGGCAAAATAAAAACTCTGGCCACGTGATGGTCACGCAAATAAAATGATAAAAAAGCAAGAAAAAAAGAAGTGCCTCCCCGGCGGGGAATCGAACCCCGGTCTCCCGCGTGACAGGCGGGGATACTTACCACTATACTACCGAGGACACATGATTCGATGACAGACAGCACGAGTCAGCCTAGTCCGACGTTAAAGTAAGTAAACACAGATTTGGATGCACGTTTTCTACTGCAGCTCATGCAGTGTTTTCATGCGTGCATCTCCTCGTCCCCCTTGAAATCGGGAATAACAAGCGGAAAACCAGCATCCAAAAGCCACTGATAGTTTTTAAAGGTGAATCTTATTGATGTGACAAAACGCAAAACTACAAAATCACTGACACGTGTTATTCGGTAGTCATGCGTTTCCGTAGTGTAGTGGCTATCACATCCGCCTAACACGCGGAAGGTCCTGGGTTCAAGCCCCAGCGGAAACATTTTTTGTTGTTGCTTGGTTTATTTTTCTTTACTGGGAAGCACTTTAAGAAAACCAAACTGTCGGACTCTACCCAGTCTAAGCTTCAGGTGCCACTCACTAACGCATCAGCACTCGTGCCTTATACCTTTCAAAGAAATTCACACACGACAGGCAAGCAGGTAGGGGCGACATTGGTTTCTTTCATTGGAAACAAAGCATGATCCGCTTTTGTTTGAAGACAAAAATCATCCTAAATCGACAGCTCAAATGCAATGCCCATCCTGACTATGCTACGTGAAACGCTGTGCGACAATGAGCGTGTTTTCCTTGAAGCTGCACATCTTTCTAGTGCCATCTTACGTGTTTGCGTCTCTGGAAAGAATCAGCAGCCCGGTAAGACCGCGGTCATGCCAACATGCTCATTTCACCGGCAAAATAAAAACTCTGGCCACGTGATGGTCACGCAATCAAAATGATAAAAAAGCAAGAAAAAAAGAAGTGCCTCCCCGGCGGGGAATCGAACCCCGGTCTCCCGCGTGACAGGCGGGGATACTTACCACTGTACTACCGAGGACACATGATTCGATGACAGACAGCACGAGTCAGCCTAGTCCGACGTTAAAGTAAGTAAACACAGATTTGGATGCACGTTTTCTACTGCAGCTCATGCAGTGTTTTCATGCGTGCATCTCCTCGTCCCCCTTGAAATCGGGAATAACAAGCGGAAAACCAGCATCCAAAAGCCACTGATAGTTTTTAAAGGTGAATCTTATTGATGTGACAAAACGCAAAACTACAAAATCACTGACACGTGTTATTAGGTAGTCATGCGTTTCCGTAGTGTAGTGGCTATCACATCCGCCTAACACGCGGAAGGTCCTGGGTTCAAGCCCCAGCGGAAACATTTTTTGTTGTTGCTTGGTTTATTTTTCTTTACTGGGAAGCACTTTAAGAAAACCAAACTGTCGGACTCTACCCAGTCTAAGCTTCAGGTGCCACTCACTAACGCATCAGCACTCGTGCCTTATACCTTTCAAAGAAATTCACACACGACAGGCAAGCAGGTAGGGGCGACATTGGTTTCTTTCATTGGAAACAAAGCATGATCCGCTTTTGTTTGAAGACAAAAATCATCCTAAATCGACAGCTCAAATGCAATGCCCATCCTGACTATGCTACGTGAAACGCTGTGCGACAATGAGCGTGTTTTCCTTGAAGCTGCACATCTTTCTAGTGCCATCTTACGTGTTTGCGTCTCTGGAAAGAATCAGCAGCCCGGTAAGACCGCGGTCATGCCAACATGCTCATTTCACCGGCAAAATAAAAACTCTGGCCACGTGATGGTCACGCAATCAAAATGATAAAAAAGCAAGAAAAAAAGAAGTGCCTCCCCGGCGGGGAATCGAACCCCGGTCTCCCGCGTGACAGGCGGGGATACTTACCACTATACTACCGAGGACACATGATTCGATGACAGACAGCACGAGTCAGCCTAGTCCGACGTTAAAGTAAGTAAACACAGATTTGGATGCACGTTTTCTACTGCAGCTCATGCAGTGTTTTCATGCGTGCATCTCCTCGTCCCCCTTGAAATCGGGAATAACAAGCGGAAAACCAGCATCCAAAAGCCACTGATAGTTTTTAAAGGTGAATCTTATTGATGTGACAAAACGCAAAACTACAAAATCACTGACACGTGTTATTCGCTAGTCATGCGTTTCCGTAGTGTAGTGGCTATCACATCCGCCTAACACGCGGAAGGTCCTGGGTTCAAGCCCCAGCGGAAACATTTTTTGTTGTTGCTTGGTTTATTTTTCTTTACTGGGAAGCACTTTAAGAAAACCAAACTGTCGGACTCTACCCAGTCTAAGCTTCAGGTGCCACTCACTAACGCATCAGCACTCGTGCCTTATACCTTTCAAAGAAATTCACACACGACAGGCAAGCAGGTAGGGGCGACATTGGTTTCTTTCATTGGAAACAAAGCATGATCCGCTTTTGTTTGAAGACAAAAATCATCCTAAATCGACAGCTCAAATGCAATGCCCATCCTGACTATGCTACGTGAAACGCTGTGCGACAATGAGCGTGTTTTCCTTGAAGCTGCACATTTTTCTAGTGCCATCTTACGTGTTTGCGTCTCTGGAAAGAATCAGCAGCCCGGTAAGACCGCGGTCATGCCAACATGCTCATTTCACCGGCAAAATAAAAACTCTGGCCACGTGATGGTCACGCAATCAAAATGATAAAAAAGCAAGAAAAAAAGAAGTGCCTCCCCGGCGGGGAATCGAACCCCGGTCTCCCGCGTGACAGGCGGGGATACTTACCACTATACTACCGAGGACACATGATTCGATGACAGACAGCACGAGTCAGCCTAGTCCGACGTTAAAGTAAGTAAACACAGATTTGGATGCACGTTTTCTACTGCAGCTCATGCAGTGTTTTCATGCGTGCATCTCCTCGTCCCCCTTGAAATCGGGAATAACAAGCGGAAAACCAGCATCCAAAAGCCACTGATAGTTTTTAAAGGTGAATCTTATTGATGTGACAAAACGCAAAACTACAAAATCACTGACACGTGTTATTCGGTAGTCATGCGTTTCCGTAGTGTAGTGGCTATCACATCCGCCTAACACGCGGAAGGTCCTGGGTTCAAGCCCCAGCGGAAACATTTTTTGTTGTTGCTTGGTTTATTTTTCTTTACTGGGAAGCACTTTAAGAAAACCAAACTGTCGGACTCTACCCAGTCTAAGCTTCAGGTGCCACTCACTAACGCATCAGCACTCGTGCCTTATACCTTTCAAAGAAATTCACACACGACAGGCAAGCAGGTAGGGGCGACATTGGTTTCTTTCATTGGAAACAAAGCATGATCCGCTTTTGTTTGAAGACAAAAATCATCCTAAATCGACAGCTCAAATGCAATGCCCATCCTGACTATGCTACGTGAAACGCTGTGCGACAATGAGCGTGTTTTCCTTGAAGCTGCACATCTTTCTAGTGCCATCTTACGTGTTTGCGTCTCTGGAAAGAATCAGCAGCCCGGTAAGACCGCGGTCATGCCAACATGCTCATTTCACCGGCAAAATAAAAACTCTGGCCACGTGATGGTCACGCAATCAAAATGATAAAAAAGCAAGAAAAAAAGAAGTGCCTCCCCGGCGGGGAATCGAACCCCGGTCTCCCGCGTGACAGGCGGGGATACTTACCACTATACTACCGAGGACACATGATTCGATGACAGACAGCACGAGTCAGCCTAGTCCGACGTTAAAGTAAGTAAACACAGATTTGGATGCACGTTTTCTACTGCAGCTCATGCAGTGTTTTCATGCGTGCATCTCCTCGTCCCCCTTGAAATCGGGAATAACAAGCGGAAAACCAGCATCCAAAAGCCACTGATAGTTTTTAAAGGTGAATCTTATTGATGTGACAAAACGCAAAACTACAAAATCACTGACACGTGTTATTCGCTAGTCATGCGTTTCCGTAGTGTAGTGGCTATCACATCCGCCTAACACGCGGAAGGTCCTGGGTTCAAGCCCCAGCGGAAACATTTTTTGTTGTTGTTTGGTTTATTTTTCTTTACTGGGAAGCACTTTAAGAAAACCAAACTGTCGGACTCTACCCAGTCTAAGCTTCAGGTGCCACTCACTAACGCATCAGCACTCGTGCCTTATACCTTTCAAAGAAATTCACACACGACAGGCAAGCAGGTAGGGGCGACATTGGTTTCTTTCATTGGAAACAAAGCATGATCCGCTTTTGTTTGAAGACAAAAATCATCCTAAATCGACAGCTCAAATGCAATGCCCATCCTGACTATGCTACGTGAAACGCTGTGCGACAATGAGCGTGTTTTCCTTGAAGCTGCACATTTTTCTAGTGCCATCTTACGTGTTTGCGTCTCTGGAAAGAATCAGCAGCCCGGTAAGACCGCGGTCATGCCAACATGCTCATTTCACCGGCAAAATAAAAACTCTGGCCACGTGATGGTCACGCAATCAAAATGATAAAAAAGCAAGAAAAAAAGAAGTGCCTCCCCGGCGGGGAATCGAACCCCGGTCTCCCGCGTGACAGGCGGGGATACTTACCACTATACTACCGAGGACACATGATTCGATGACAGACAGCACGAGTCAGCCTAGTCCGACGTTAAAGTAAGTAAACACAGATTTGGATGCACGTTTTCTACTGCAGCTCATGCAGTGTTTTCATGCGTGCATCTCCTCGTCCCCCTTGAAATCGGGAATAACAAGCGGAAAACCAGCATCCAAAAGCCACTGATAGTTTTTAAAGGTGAATCTTATTGATGTGACAAAACGCAAAACTACAAAATCACTGACACGTGTTATTCGGTAGTCATGCGTTTCCGTAGTGTAGTGGCTATCACATCCGCCTAACACGCGGAAGGTCCTGGGTTCAAGCCCCAGCGGAAACATTTTTTGTTGTTGCTTGGTTTATTTTTCTTTACTGGGAAGCACTTTAAGAAAACCAAACTGTCGGACTCTACCCAGTCTAAGCTTCAGGTGCCACTCACTAACGCATCAGCACTCGTGCCTTATACCTTTCAAAGAAATTCACACACGACAGGCAAGCAGGTAGGGGCGACATTGGTTTCTTTCATTGGAAACAAAGCATGATCCGCTTTTGTTTGAAGACAAAAATCATCCTAAATCGACAGCTCAAATGCAATGCCCATCCTGACTATGCTACGTGAAACGCTGTGCGACAATGAGCGTGTTTTCCTTGAAGCTGCACATTTTTCTAGTGCCATCTTACGTGTTTGCGTCTCTGGAAAGAATCAGCAGCCCGGTAAGACCGCGGTCATGCCAACATGCTCATTTCACCGGCAAAATAAAAACTCTGGCCACGTGATGGTCACGCAAATAAAATGATAAAAAAGCAAGAAAAAAAGAAGTGCCTCCCCGGCGGGGAATCGAACCCCGGTCTCCCGCGTGACAGGCGGGGATACTTACCACTATACTACCGAGGACACATGATTCGATGACAGACAGCACGAGTCAGCCTAGTCCGACGTTAAAGTAAGTAAACACAGATTTGGATGCACGTTTTCTACTGCAGCTCATGCAGTGTTTTCATGCGTGCATCTCCTCGTCCCCCTTGAAATCGGGAATAACAAGCGGAAAACCAGCATCCAAAAGCCACTGATAGTTTTTAAAGGTGAATCTTATTGATGTGAAAAAACGCAAAACTACAAAATCACTGACACGTGTTATTAGGTAGTCATGCGTTTCCGTAGTGTAGTGGCTATCACATCCGCCTAACACGCGGAAGGTCCTGGGTTCAAGCCCCAGCGGAAACATTTTTTGTTGTTGCTTGGTTTATTTTTCTTTACTGGGAAGCACTTTAAGAAAACCAAACTGTCGGACTCTACCCAGTCTAAGCTTCAGGTGCCACTCACTAACGCATCAGCACTCGTGCCTTATACCTTTCAAAGAAATTCACACACGACAGGCAAGCAGGTAGGGGCGACATTGGTTTCTTTCATTGGAAACAAAGCATGATCCGCTTTTGTTTGAAGACAAAAATCATCCTAAATCGACAGCTCAAATGCAATGCCCATCCTGACTATGCTACGTGAAACGCTGTGCGACAATGAGCGTGTTTTCCTTGAAGCTGCACATTTTTCTAGTGCCATCTTACGTGTTTGCGTCTCTGGAAAGAATCAGCAGCCCGGTAAGACCGCGGTCATGCCAACATGCTCATTTCACCGGCAAAATAAAAACTCTGGCCACGTGATGGTCACGCAAATAAAATGATAAAAAAGCAAGAAAAAAAGAAGTGCCTCCCCGGCGGGGAATCGAACCCCGGTCTCCCGCGTGACAGGCGGGGATACTTACCACTATACTACCGAGGACACATGATTCGATGACAGACAGCACGAGTCAGCCTAGTCCGACGTTAAAGTAAGTAAACACAGATTTGGATGCACGTTTTCTACTGCAGCTCATGCAGTGTTTTCATGCGTGCATCTCCTCGTCCCCCTTCAAATCGGGAATAACAAGCGGAAAACCAGCATCCAAAAGCCACTGATAGTTTTTAAAGGTGAATCTTATTGATGTGACAAAACGCAAAAACTACAAAATCACTGACACGTGTTATTCGCTAGTCATGCGTTTCCGTAGTGTAGTGGCTATCACATCCGCCTAACACGCGGAAGGTCCTGGGTTCAAGCCCCAGCGGAAACATTTTTTGTTGTTGCTTGGTTTATTTTTCTTTACTGGGAAGCACTTTAAGAAAACCAAACTGTCGGACTCTACCCAGTCTAAGCTTCAGGTGCCACTCACTAACGCATCAGCACTCGTGCCTTATACCTTTCAAAGAAATTCACACACGACAGGCAAGCAGGTAGGGGCGACATTGGTTTCTTTCATTGGAAACAAAGCATGATCCGCTTTTGTTTGAAGACAAAAATCATCCTAAATCGACAGCTCAAATGCAATGCCCATCCTGACTATGCTACGTGAAACGCTGTGCGACAATGAGCGTGTTTTCCTTGAAGCTGCACATTTTTCTAGTGCCATCTTACGTGTTTGCGTCTCTGGAAAGAATCAGCAGCCCGGTAAGACCGCGGTCATGCCAACATGCTCATTTCACCGGCAAAATAAAAACTCTGGCCACGTGATGGTCACGCAAATAAAATGATAAAAAAGCAAGAAAAAAAGAAGTGCCTCCCCGGCGGGGAATCGAACCCCGGTCTCCCACGTGACAGGCGGGGATACTTACCACTATACTACCGAGGACACATGATTCGATGACAGACAGCACGAGTCAGCCTAGTCCGACGTTAAAGTAAGTAAACACAGATTTGGATGCACGTTTTCTACTGCAGCTCATGCAGTGTTTTCATGCGTGCATCTCCTCGTCCCCCTTGAAATCGGGAATAACAAGCGGAAAACCAGCATCCAAAAGCCACTGATAGTTTTTAAAGGTGAATCTTATTGATGTGACAAAACGCAAAACTACAAAATCACTGACACGTGTTATTCGGTAGTCATGCGTTTCCGTAGTGTAGTGGCTATCACATCCGCCTAACACGCGGAAGGTCCTGCGTTCAAGCCCCAGCGGAAACATTTTTTGTTGTTGCTTGGTTTATTTTTCTTTACTGTGAAGCACTTTAAGAAAACCAAACTGTCGGACTCTACCCAGTCTAAGCTTCAGGTGCCACTCACTAACGCATCAGCACTCGTGCCTTATACCTTTCAAAGAAATTCACACACGACAGGCAAGCAGGTAGGGGCGACATTGGTTTCTTTCATTGGAAACAAAGCATGATCCGCTTTTGTTTGAAGACAAAAATCATCCTAAATCGACAGCTCAAATGCAATGCCCATCCTGACTATGCTACGTGAAACGCTGTGCGACAATGAGCGTGTTTTCCTTGAAGCTGCACATCTTTCTAGTGCCATCTTACGTGTTTGCGTCTCTGGAAAGAATCAGCAGCCCGGTAAGACCGCGGTCATGCCAACATGCTCATTTCACCGGCAAAATAAAAACTCTGGCCACGTGATGGTCACGCAATCAAAATGATAAAAAAGCAAGAAAAAAAGAAGTGCCTCCCCGGCGGGGAATCGAACCCCGGTCTCCCGCGTGACAGGCGGGGATACTTACCACTATACTACCGAGGACACATGATTCGATGACAGACAGCACGAGTCAGCCTAGTCCGACGTTAAAGTAAGTAAACACAGATTTGGATGCACGTTTTCTACTGCAGCTCATGCAGTGTTTTCATGCGTGCATCTCCTCGTCCCCCTTGAAATCGGGAATAACAAGCGGAAAACCAGCATCCAAAAGCCACTGATAGTTTTTAAAGGTGAATCTTATTGATGTGACAAAACGCAAAACTACAAAATCACTGACACGTGTTATTCGGTAGTCATGCGTTTCCGTAGTGTAGTGGCTATCACATCCGCCTAACACGCGGAAGGTCCTGGGTTCAAGCCCCAGCGGAAACATTTTTTGTTGTTGCTTGGTTTATTTTTCTTTACTGGGAAGCACTTTAAGAAAACCAAACTGTCGGACTCTACCCAGTCTAAGCTTCAGGTGCCACTCACTAACGCATCAGCACTCGTGCCTTATACCTTTCAAAGAAATTCACACACGACAGGCAAGCAGGTAGGGGCGACATTGGTTTCTTTCATTGGAAACAAAGCATGATCCGCTTTTGTTTGAAGACAAAAATCATCCTAAATCGACAGCTCAAATGCAATGCCCATCCTGACTATGCTACGTGAAACGCTGTGCGACAATGAGCGTGTTTTCCTTGAAGCTGCACATTTTTCTAGTGCCATCTTACGTGTTTGCGTCTCTGGAAAGAATCAGCAGCCCGGTAAGACCGCGGTCATGCCAACATGCTCATTTCACCGGCAAAATAAAAACTCTGGCCACGTGATGGTCACGCAAATAAAATGATAAAAAAGCAAGAAAAAAAGAAGTGCCTCCCCGGCGGGGAATCGAACCCCGGTCTCCCGCGTGACAGGCGGGGATACTTACCACTATACTACCGAGGACACATGATTCGATGACAGACAGCACGAGTCAGCCTAGTCCGACGTTAAAGTAAGTAAACACAGATTTGGATGCACGTTTTCTACTGCAGCTCATGCAGTGTTTTCATGCGTGCATCTCCTCGTCCCCCTTGAAATCGGGAATAACAAGCGGAAAACCAGCATCCAAAAGCCACTGATAGTTTTTAAAGGTGAATCTTATTGATGTGACAAAACGCAAAACTACAAAATCACTGACACGTGTTATTCGGTAGTCATGCGTTTCCGTAGTGTAGTGGCTATCACATCCGCCTAACACGCGGAAGGTCCTGGGTTCAAGCCCCAGCGGAAACATTTTTTGTTGTTGCTTGGTTTATTTTTCTTTACTGGGAAGCACTTTAAGAAAACCAAACTGTCGGACTCTACCCAGTCTAAGCTTCAGGTGCCACTCACTAACGCATCAGCACTCGTGCCTTATACCTTTCAAAGAAATTCACACACGACAGGCAAGCAGGTAGGGGCGACATTGGTTTCTTTCATTGGAAACAAAGCATGATCCGCTTTTGTTTGAAGACAAAAATCATCCTAAATCGACAGCTCAAATGCAATGCCCATCCTGACTATGCTACGTGAAACGCTGTGCGACAATGAGCGTGTTTTCCTTGAAGCTGCACATCTTTCTAGTGCCATCTTACGTGTTTGCGTCTCTGGAAAGAATCAGCAGCCCGGTAAGACCGCGGTCATGCCAACATGCTCATTTCACCGGCAAAATAAAAACTCTGGCCACGTGATGGTCACGCAATCAAAATGATAAAAAAGCAAGAAAAAAAGAAGTGCCTCCCCGGCGGGGAATCGAACCCCGGTCTCCCGCGTGACAGGCGGGGATACTTACCACTATACTACCGAGGACACATGATTCGATGACAGACAGCACGAGTCAGCCTAGTCCGACGTTAAAGTAAGTAAACACAGATTTGGATGCACGTTTTCTACTGCAGCTCATGCAGTGTTTTCATGCGTGCATCTCCTCGTCCCCCTTGAAATCGGGAATAACAAGCGGAAAACCAGCATCCAAAAGCCACTGATAGTTTTTAAAGGTGAATCTTATTGATGTGACAAAACGCAAAACTACAAAATCACTGACACGTGTTATTCGGTAGTCATGCGTTTCCGTAGTGTAGTGGCTATCACATCCGCCTAACACGCGGAAGGTCCTGGGTTCAAGCCCCAGCGGAAACATTTTTTGTTGTTGCTTGGTTTATTTTTCTTTACTGGGAAGCACTTTAAGAAAACCAAACTGTCGGACTCTACCCAGTCTAAGCTTCAGGTGCCACTCACTAACGCATCAGCACTCGTGTCTTATACCTTTCAAAGAAATTGACACACGACAGGCAAGCAGGTAGGGGCGACATTGGTTTCTTTCATTGGAAACAAAGCATGATCCGCTTTTGTTTGAAGACAAAAATCATCCTAAATCGACAGCTCAAATGCAATGCCCATCCTGACTATGCTACGTGAAACGCTGTGCGACAATGAGCGTGTTTTCCTTGAAGCTGCACATCTTTCTAGTGCCATCTTACGTGTTTGCGTCTCTGGAAAGAATCAGCAGCCCGGTAAGACCGCGGTCATGCCAACATGCTCATTTCACCGGCAAAATAAAAACTCTGGCCACGTGATGGTCACGCAATCAAAATGATAAAAAAGCAAGAAAAAAAGAAGTGCCTCCCCGGCGGGGAATCGAACCCCGGTCTCCCGCGTGACAGGCGGGGATACTTACCACTATACTACCGAGGACACATGATTCGATGACAGACAGCACGAGTCAGCCTAGTCCGACGTTAAAGTAAGTAAACACAGATTTGGATGCACGTTTTCTACTGCAGCTCATGCAGTGTTTTCATGCGTGCATCTCCTCGTCCCCCTTGAAATCGGGAATAACAAGCGGAAAACCAGCATCCAAAAGCCACTGATAGTTTTTAAAGGTGAATCTTATTGATGTGACAAAACGCAAAACTACAAAATCACTGACACGTGTTATTCGGTAGTCATGCGTTTCCGTAGTGTAGTGGCTATCACATCCGCCTAACACGCGGAAGGTCCTGGGTTCAAGCCCCAGCGGAAACATTTTTTGTTGTTGCTTGGTTTATTTTTCTTTACTGGGAAGCACTTTAAGAAAACCAAACTGTCGGACTCTACCCAGTCTAAGCTTCAGGTGCCACTCACTAACGCATCAGCACTCGTGCCTTATACCTTTCAAAGAAATTCACACACGACAGGCAAGCAGGTAGGGGCGACATTGGTTTCTTTCATTGGAAACAAAGCATGATCCGCTTTTGTTTGAAGACAAAAATCATCCTAAATCGACAGCTCAAATGCAATGCCCATCCTGACTATGCTACGTGAAACGCTGTGCGACAATGAGCGTGTTTTCCTTGAAGCTGCACATCTTTCTAGTGCCATCTTACGTGTTTGCGTCTCTGGAAAGAATCAGCAGCCCGGTAAGACCGCGGTCATGCCAACATGCTCATTTCACCGGCAAAATAAAAACTCTGGCCACGTGATGGTCACGCAATCAAAATGATAAAAAAGCAAGAAAAAAAGAAGTGCCTCCCCGGCGGGGAATCGAACCCCGGTCTCCCGCGTGACAGGCGGGGATACTTACCACTATACTACCGAGGACACATGATTCGATGACAGACAGCACGAGTCAGCCTAGTCCGACGTTAAAGTAAGTAAACACAGATTTGGATGCACGTTTTCTACTGCAGCTCATGCAGTGTTTTCATGCGTGCATCTCCTCGTCCCCCTTGAAATCGGGAATAACAAGCGGAAAACCAGCATCCAAAAGCCACTGATAGTTTTTAAAGGTGAATCTTATTGATGTGACAAAACGCAAAACTACAAAATCACTGACACGTGTTATTCGGTAGTCATGCGTTTCCGTAGTGTAGTGGCTATCACATCCGCCTAACACGCGGAAGGTCCTGGGTTCAAGCCCCAGCGGAAACATTTTTTGTTGTTGCTTGGTTTATTTTTCTTTACTGGGAAGCACTTTAAGAAAACCAAACTGTCGGACTCTACCCAGTCTAAGCTTCAGGTGCCACTCACTAACGCATCAGCACTCGTGCCTTATACCTTTCAAAGAAATTCACACACGACAGGCAAGCAGGTAGGGGCGACATTGGTTTCTTTCATTGGAAACAAAGCATGATCCGCTTTTGTTTGAAGACAAAAATCATCCTAAATCGACAGCTCAAATGCAATGCCCATCCTGACTATGCTACGTGAAACGCTGTGCGACAATGAGCGTGTTTTCCTTGAAGCTGCACATTTTTCTAGTGCCATCTTACGTGTTTGCGTCTCTGGAAAGAATCAGCAGCCCGGTAAGACCGCGGTCATGCCAACATGCTCATTTCACCGGCAAAATAAAAACTCTGGCCACGTGATGGTCACGCAAATAAAATGATAAAAAAGCAAGAAAAAAAGAAGTGCCTCCCCGGCGGGGAATCGAACCCCGGTCTCCCGCGTGACAGGCGGGGATACTTACCACTATACTACCGAGGACACATGATTCGATGACAGACAGCACGAGTCAGCCTAGTCCGACGTTAAAGTAAGTAAACACAGATTTGGATGCACGTTTTCTACTGCAGCTCATGCAGTGTTTTCATGCGTGCATCTCCTCGTCCCCCTTGAAATCGGGAATAACAAGCGGAAAACCAGCATCCAAAAGCCACTGATAGTTTTTAAAGGTGAATCTTATTGATGTGACAAAACGCAAAACTACAAAATCACTGACACGTGTTATTCGGTAGTCATGCGTTTCCGTAGTGTAGTGGCTATCACATCCGCCTAACACGCGGAAGGTCCTGGGTTCAAGCCCCAGCGGAAACATTTTTTGTTGTTGCTTGGTTTATTTTTCTTTACTGGGAAGCACTTTAAGAAAACCAAACTGTCGGACTCTACCCAGTCTAAGCTTCAGGTGCCACTCACTAACGCATCAGCACTCGTGCCTTATACCTTTCAAAGAAATTCACACACGACAGGCAAGCAGGTAGGGGCGACATTGGTTTCTTTCATTGGAAACAAAGCATGATCCGCTTTTGTTTGAAGACAAAAATCATCCTAAATCGACAGCTCAAATGCAATGCCCATCCTGACTATGCTACGTGAAACGCTGTGCGACAATGAGCGTGTTTTCCTTGAAGCTGCACATCTTTCTAGTGCCATCTTACGTGTTTGCGTCTCTGGAAAGAATCAGCAGCCCGGTAAGACCGCGGTCATGCCAACATGCTCATTTCACCGGCAAAATAAAAACTCTGGCCACGTGATGGTCACGCAATCAAAATGATAAAAAAGCAAGAAAAAAAGAAGTGCCTCCCCGGCGGGGAATCGAACCCCGGTCTCCCGCGTGACAGGCGGGGATACTTACCACTATACTACCGAGGACACATGATTCGATGACAGACAGCACGAGTCAGCCTAGTCCGACGTTAAAGTAAGTAAACACAGATTTGGATGCACGTTTTCTACTGCAGCTCATGCAGTGTTTTCATGCGTGCATCTCCTCGTCCCCCTTGAAATCGGGAATAACAAGCGGAAAACCAGCATCCAAAAGCCACTGATAGTTTTTAAAGGTGAATCTTATTGATGTGACAAAACGCAAAACTACAAAATCACTGACACGTGTTATTCGGTAGTCATGCGTTTCCGTAGTGTAGTGGCTATCACATCCGCCTAACACGCGGAAGGTCCTGGGTTCAAGCCCCAGCGGAAACATTTTTTGTTGTTGCTTGGTTTATTTTTCTTTACTGGGAAGCACTTTAAGAAAACCAAACTGTCGGACTCTACCCAGTCTAAGCTTCAGGTGCCACTCACTAACGCATCAGCACTCGTGCCTTATACCTTTCAAAGAAATTGACACACGACAGGCAAGCAGGTAGGGGCGACATTGGTTTCTTTCATTGGAAACAAAGCATGATCCGCTTTTGTTTGAAGACAAAAATCATCCTAAATCGACAGCTCAAATGCAATGCCCATCCTGACTATGCTACGTGAAACGCTGTGCGACAATGAGCGTGTTTTCCTTGAAGCTGCACATCTTTCTAGTGCCATCTTACGTGTTTGCGTCTCTGGAAAGAATCAGCAGCCCGGTAAGACCGCGGTCATGCCAACATGCTCATTTCACCGGCAAAATAAAAACTCTGGCCACGTGATGGTCACGCAATCAAAATGATAAAAAAGCAAGAAAAAAAGAAGTGCCTCCCCGGCGGGGAATCGAACCCCGGTCTCCCGCGTGACAGGCGGGGATACTTACCACTGTACTACCGAGGACACATGATTCGATGACAGACAGCACGAGTCAGCCTAGTCCGACGTTAAAGTAAGTAAACACAGATTTGGATGCACGTTTTCTACTGCAGCTCATGCAGTGTTTTCATGCGTGCATCTCCTCGTCCCCCTTGAAATCGGGAATAACAAGCGGAAAACCAGCATCCAAAAGCCACTGATAGTTTTTAAAGGTGAATCTTATTGATGTGACAAAACGCAAAACTACAAAATCACTGACACGTGTTATTAGGTAGTCATGCGTTTCCGTAGTGTAGTGGCTATCACATCCGCCTAACACGCGGAAGGTCCTGGGTTCAAGCCCCAGCGGAAACATTTTTTGTTGTTGCTTGGTTTATTTTTCTTTACTGGGAAGCACTTTAAGAAAACCAAACTGTCGGACTCTACCCAGTCTAAGCTTCAGGTGCCACTCACTAACGCATCAGCACTCGTGCCTTATACCTTTCAAAGAAATTGACACACGACAGGCAAGCAGGTAGGGGCGACATTGGTTTCTTTCATTGGAAACAAAGCATGATCCGCTTTTGTTTGAAGACAAAAATCATCCTAAATCGACAGCTCAAATGCAATGCCCATCCTGACTATGCTACGTGAAACGCTGTGCGACAATGAGCGTGTTTTCCTTGAAGCTGCACATCTTTCTAGTGCCATCTTACGTGTTTGCGTCTCTGGAAAGAATCAGCAGCCCGGTAAGACCGCGGTCATGCCAACATGCTCATTTCACCGGCAAAATAAAAACTCTGGCCACGTGATGGTCACGCAATCAAAATGATAAAAAAGCAAGAAAAAAAGAAGTGCCTCCCCGGCGGGGAATCGAACCCCGGTCTCCCGCGTGACAGGCGGGGATACTTACCACTATACTACCGAGGACACATGATTCGATGACAGACAGCACGAGTCAGCCTAGTCCGACGTTAAAGTAAGTAAACACAGATTTGGATGCACGTTTTCTACTGCAGCTCATGCAGTGTTTTCATGCGTGCATCTCCTCGTCCCCCTTGAAATCGGGAATAACAAGCGGAAAACCAGCATCCAAAAGCCACTGATAGTTTTTAAAGGTGAATCTTATTGATGTGACAAAACGCAAAACTACAAAATCACTGACACGTGTTATTCGGTAGTCATGCGTTTCCGTAGTGTAGTGGCTATCACATCCGCCTAACACGCGGAAGGTCCTGGGTTCAAGCCCCAGCGGAAACATTTTTTGTTGTTGCTTGGTTTATTTTTCTTTACTGGGAAGCACTTTAAGAAAACCAAACTGTCGGACTCTACCCAGTCTAAGCTTCAGGTGCCACTCACTAACGCATCAGCACTCGTGCCTTATACCTTTCAAAGAAATTCACACACGACAGGCAAGCAGGTAGGGGCGACATTGGTTTCTTTCATTGGAAACAAAGCATGATCCGCTTTTGTTTGAAGACAAAAATCATCCTAAATCGACAGCTCAAATGCAATGCCCATCCTGACTATGCTACGTGAAACGCTGTGCGACAATGAGCGTGTTTTCCTTGAAGCTGCACATTTTTCTAGTGCCATCTTACGTGTTTGCGTCTCTGGAAAGAATCAGCAGCCCGGTAAGACCGCGGTCATGCCAACATGCTCATTTCACCGGCAAAATAAAAACTCTGGCCACGTGATGGTCACGCAATCAAAATGATAAAAAAGCAAGAAAAAAAGAAGTGCCTCCCCGGCGGGGAATCGAACCCCGGTCTCCCGCGTGACAGGCGGGGATACTTACCACTATACTACCGAGGACACATGATTCGATGACAGACAGCACGAGTCAGCCTAGTCCGACGTTAAAGTAAGTAAACACAGATTTGGATGCACGTTTTCTACTGCAGCTCATGCAGTGTTTTCATGCGTGCATCTCCTCGTCCCCCTTGAAATCGGGAATAACAAGCGGAAAACCAGCATCCAAAAGCCACTGATAGTTTTTAAAGGTGAATCTTATTGATGTGACAAAACGCAAAACTACAAAATCACTGACACGTGTTATTCGGTAGTCATGCGTTTCCGTAGTGTAGTGGCTATCACATCCGCCTAACACGCGGAAGGTCCTGGGTTCAAGCCCCAGCGGAAACATTTTTTGTTGTTGCTTGGTTTATTTTTCTTTACTGGGAAGCACTTTAAGAAAACCAAACTGTCGGACTCTACCCAGTCTAAGCTTCAGGTGCCACTCACTAACGCATCAGCACTCGTGCCTTATACCTTTCAAAGAAATTCACACACGACAGGCAAGCAGGTAGGGGCGACATTGGTTTCTTTCATTGGAAACAAAGCATGATCCGCTTTTGTTTGAAGACAAAAATCATCCTAAATCGACAGCTCAAATGCAATGCCCATCCTGACTATGCTACGTGAAACGCTGTGCGACAATGAGCGTGTTTTCCTTGAAGCTGCACATTTTTCTAGTGCCATCTTACGTGTTTGCGTCTCTGGAAAGAATCAGCAGCCCGGTAAGACCGCGGTCATGCCAACATGCTCATTTCACCGGCAAAATAAAAACTCTGGCCACGTGATGGTCACGCAAATAAAATGATAAAAAAGCAAGAAAAAAAGAAGTGCCTCCCCGGCGGGGAATCGAACCCCGGTCTCCCGCGTGACAGGCGGGGATACTTACCACTATACTACCGAGGACACATGATTCGATGACAGACAGCACGAGTCAGCCTAGTCCGACGTTAAAGTAAGTAAACACAGATTTGGATGCACGTTTTCTACTGCAGCTCATGCAGTGTTTTCATGCGTGCATCTCCTCGTCCCCCTTGAAATCGGGAATAACAAGCGGAAAACCAGCATCCAAAAGCCACTGATAGTTTTTAAAGGTGAATCTTATTGATGTGAAAAAACGCAAAACTACAAAATCACTGACACGTGTTATTAGGTAGTCATGCGTTTCCGTAGTGTAGTGGCTATCACATCCGCCTAACACGCGGAAGGTCCTGGGTTCAAGCCCCAGCGGAAACATTTTTTGTTGTTGCTTGGTTTATTTTTCTTTACTGGGAAGCACTTTAAGAAAACCAAACTGTCGGACTCTACCCAGTCTAAGCTTCAGGTGCCACTCACTAACGCATCAGCACTCGTGCCTTATACCTTTCAAAGAAATTCACACACGACAGGCAAGCAGGTAGGGGCGACATTGGTTTCTTTCATTGGAAACAAAGCATGATCCGCTTTTGTTTGAAGACAAAAATCATCCTAAATCGACAGCTCAAATGCAATGCCCATCCTGACTATGCTACGTGAAACGCTGTGCGACAATGAGCGTGTTTTCCTTGAAGCTGCACATTTTTCTAGTGCCATCTTACGTGTTTGCGTCTCTGGAAAGAATCAGCAGCCCGGTAAGACCGCGGTCATGCCAACATGCTCATTTCACCGGCAAAATAAAAACTCTGGCCACGTGATGGTCACGCAAATAAAATGATAAAAAAGCAAGAAAAAAAGAAGTGCCTCCCCGGCGGGGAATCGAACCCCGGTCTCCCGCGTGACAGGCGGGGATACTTACCACTATACTACCGAGGACACATGATTCGATGACAGACAGCACGACTCAGCCTAGTCCGACGTTAAAGTAAGTAAACACAGATTTGGATGCACGTTTTCTACTGCAGCTCATGCAGTGTTTTCATGCGTGCATCTCCTCGTCCCCCTTCAAATCGGGAATAACAAGCGGAAAACCAGCATCCAAAAGCCACTGATAGTTTTTAAAGGTGAATCTTATTGATGTGACAAAACGCAAAAACTACAAAATCACTGACACGTGTTATTCGCTAGTCATGCGTTTCCGTAGTGTAGTGGCTATCACATCCGCCTAACACGCGGAAGGTCCTGGGTTCAAGCCCCAGCGGAAACATTTTTTGTTGTTGCTTGGTTTATTTTTCTTTACTGGGAAGCACTTTAAGAAAACCAAACTGTCGGACTCTACCCAGTCTAAGCTTCAGGTGCCACTCACTAACGCATCAGCACTCGTGCCTTATACCTTTCAAAGAAATTCACACACGACAGGCAAGCAGGTAGGGGCGACATTGGTTTCTTTCATTGGAAACAAAGCATGATCCGCTTTTGTTTGAAGACAAAAATCATCCTAAATCGACAGCTCAAATGCAATGCCCATCCTGACTATGCTACGTGAAACGCTGTGCGACAATGAGCGTGTTTTCCTTGAAGCTGCACATTTTTCTAGTGCCATCTTACGTGTTTGCGTCTCTGGAAAGAATCAGCAGCCCGGTAAGACCGCGGTCATGCCAACATGCTCATTTCACCGGCAAAATAAAAACTCTGGCCACGTGATGGTCACGCAAATAAAATGATAAAAAAGCAAGAAAAAAAGAAGTGCCTCCCCGGCGGGGAATCGAACTCCGGTCTCCCACGTGACAGGCGGGGATACTTACCACTATACTACCGAGGACACATGATTCGATGACAGACAGCACGAGTCAGCCTAGTCCGACGTTAAAGTAAGTAAACACAGATTTGGATGCACGTTTTCTACTGCAGCTCATGCAGTGTTTTCATGCGTGCATCTCCTCGTCCCCCTTGAAATCGGGAATAACAAGCGGAAAACCAGCATCCAAAAGCCACTGATAGTTTTTAAAGGTGAATCTTATTGATGTGACAAAACGCAAAACTACAAAATCACTGACACGTGTTATTCGGTAGTCATGCGTTTCCGTAGTGTAGTGGCTATCACATCCGCCTAACACGCGGAAGGTCCTGCGTTCAAGCCCCAGCGGAAACATTTTTTGTTGTTGCTTGGTTTATTTTTCTTTACTGTGAAGCACTTTAAGAAAACCAAACTGTCGGACTCTACCCAGTCTAAGCTTCAGGTGCCACTCACTAACGCATCAGCACTCGTGCCTTATACCTTTCAAAGAAATTCACACACGACAGGCAAGCAGGTAGGGGCGACATTGGTTTCTTTCATTGGAAACAAAGCATGATCCGCTTTTGTTTGAAGACAAAAATCATCCTAAATCGACAGCTCAAATGCAATGCCCATCCTGACTATGCTACGTGAAACGCTGTGCGACAATGAGCGTGTTTTCCTTGAAGCTGCACATCTTTCTAGTGCCATCTTACGTGTTTGCGTCTCTGGAAAGAATCAGCAGCCCGGTAAGACCGCGGTCATGCCAACATGCTCATTTCACCGGCAAAATAAAAACTCTGGCCACGTGATGGTCACGCAATCAAAATGATAAAAAAGCAAGAAAAAAAGAAGTGCCTCCCCGGCGGGGAATCGAACCCCGGTCTCCCGCGTGACAGGCGGGGATACTTACCACTATACTACCGAGGACACATGATTCGATGACAGACAGCACGAGTCAGCCTAGTCCGACGTTAAAGTAAGTAAACACAGATTTGGATGCACGTTTTCTACTGCAGCTCATGCAGTGTTTTCATGCGTGCATCTCCTCGTCCCCCTTGAAATCGGGAATAACAAGCGGAAAACCAGCATCCAAAAGCCACTGATAGTTTTTAAAGGTGAATCTTATTGATGTGACAAAACGCAAAACTACAAAATCACTGACACGTGTTATTCGGTAGTCATGCGTTTCCGTAGTGTAGTGGCTATCACATCCGCCTAACACGCGGAAGGTCCTGGGTTCAAGCCCCAGCGGAAACATTTTTTGTTGTTGCTTGGTTTATTTTTCTTTACTGGGAAGCACTTTAAGAAAACCAAACTGTCGGACTCTACCCAGTCTAAGCTTCAGGTGCCACTCACTAACGCATCAGCACTCGTGCCTTATACCTTTCAAAGAAATTCACACACGACAGGCAAGCAGGTAGGGGCGACATTGGTTTCTTTCATTGGAAACAAAGCATGATCCGCTTTTGTTTGAAGACAAAAATCATCCTAAATCGACAGCTCAAATGCAATGCCCATCCTGACTATGCTACGTGAAACGCTGTGCGACAATGAGCGTGTTTTCCTTGAAGCTGCACATCTTTCTAGTGCCATCTTACGTGTTTGCGTCTCTGGAAAGAATCAGCAGCCCGGTAAGACCGCGGTCATGCCAACATGCTCATTTCACCGGCAAAATAAAAACTCTGGCCACGTGATGGTCACGCAAATAAAATGATAAAAAAGCAAGAAAAAAAGAAGTGCCTCCCCGGCGGGGAATCGAACCCCGGTCTCCCGCGTGACAGGCGGGGATACTTACCACTATACTACCGAGGACACATGATTCGATGACAGACAGCACGAGTCAGCCTAGTCCGACGTTAAAGTAAGTAAACACAGATTTGGATGCACGTTTTCTACTGCAGCTCATGCAGTGTTTTCATGCGTGCATCTCCTCGTCCCCCTTGAAATCGGGAATAACAAGCGGAAAACCAGCATCCAAAAGCCACTGATAGTTTTTAAAGGTGAATCTTATTGATGTGACAAAACGCAAAAACTACAAAATCACTGACACGTGTTATTCGCTAGTCATGCGTTTCCGTAGTGTAGTGGCTATCACATCCGCCTAACACGCGGAAGGTCCTGGGTTCAAGCCCCAGCGGAAACATTTTTTGTTGTTGCTTGGTTTATTTTTCTTTACTGGGAAGCACTTTAAGAAAACCAAACTGTCGGACTCTACCCAGTCTAAGCTTCAGGTGCCACTCACTAACGCATCAGCACTCGTGCCTTATACCTTTCAAAGAAATTCACACACGACAGGCAAGCAGGTAGGGGCGACATTGGTTTCTTTCATTGGAAACAAAGCATGATCCGCTTTTGTTTGAAGACAAAAATCATCCTAAATCGACAGCTCAAATGCAATGCCCATCCTGACTATGCTACGTGAAACGCTGTGCGACAATGAGCGTGTTTTCCTTGAAGCTGCACATTTTTCTAGTGCCATCTTACGTGTTTGCGTCTCTGGAAAGAATCAGCAGCCCGGAAAGACCGCGGTCATGCCAACATGCTCATTTCACCGGCAAAATAAAAAATCTGGCCACGTGATGGTCACGCAAATAAAATGATAAAAAAGCAAGAAAAAAAGAAGTGCCTCCCCGGCGGGGAATCGAACCCCGGTCTCCCGCGTGACAGGCGGGGATACTTACCACTATACTACCGAGAACACATGATTCGATGACAGACAGCACGAGTCAGCCTAGTCCGACGTTAAAGTAAGTAAACACAGATTTGGATGCACGTTTTCTACTGCAGCTCATGCAGTGTTTTCATGCGTGCATCTCCTCGTCCCCCTTGAAATCGGGAATAACAAGCGGAAAACCAGCATCCAAAAGCCACTGATAGTTTTTAAAGGTGAATCTTATTGATGTGACAAAACGCAAAACTACAAAATCACTGACACGTGTTATTCGGTAGTCATGCGTTTCCGTAGTGTAGTGGCTATCACATCCGCCTAACACGCGGAAGGTCCTGGGTTCAAGCCCCAGCGGAAACATTTTTTGTTGTTGCTTGGTTTATTTTTCTTTACTGTGAAGCACTTTAAGAAAACCAAACTGTCGGACTCTACCCAGTCTAAGCTTCAGGTGCCACTCACTAACGCATCAGCACTCGTGCCTTATACCTTTCAAAGAAATTCACACACGACAGGCAAGCAGGTAGGGGCGACATTGGTTTCTTTCATTGGAAACAAAGCATGATCCGCTTTTGTTTGAAGACAAAAATCATCCTAAATCGACAGCTCAAATGCAATGCCCATCCTGACTATGCTACGTGAAACGCTGTGCGACAATGAGCGTGTTTTCCTTGAAGCTGCACATCTTTCTAGTGCCATCTTACGTGTTTGCGTCTCTGGAAAGAATCAGCAGCCCGGTAAGACCGCGGTCATGCCAACATGCTCATTTCACCGGCAAAATAAAAACTCTGGCCACGTGATGGTCACGCAATCAAAATGATAAAAAAGCAAGAAAAAAAGAAGTGCCTCCCCGGCGGGGAATCGAACCCCGGTCTCCCGCGTGACAGGCGGGGATACTTACCACTATACTACCGAGGACACATGATTCGATGACAGACAGCACGAGTCAGCCTAGTCCGACGTTAAAGTAAGTAAACACAGATTTGGATGCACGTTTTCTACTGCAGCTCATGCAGTGTTTTCATGCGTGCATCTCCTCGTCCCCCTTGAAATCGGGAATAACAAGCGGAAAACCAGCATCCAAAAGCCACTGATAGTTTTTAAAGGTGAATCTTATTGATGTGACAAAACGCAAAACTACAAAATCACTGACACGTGTTATTCGGTAGTCATGCGTTTCCGTAGTGTAGTGGCTATCACATCCGCCTAACACGCGGAAGGTCCTGGGTTCAAGCCCCAGCGGAAACATTTTTTGTTGTTGCTTGGTTTATTTTTCTTTACTGGGAAGCACTTTAAGAAAACCAAACTGTCGGACTCTACCCAGTCTAAGCTTCAGGTGCCACTCACTAACGCATCAGCACTCGTGCCTTATACCTTTCAAAGAAATTCACACACGACAGGCAAGCAGGTAGGGGCGACATTGGTTTCTTTCATTGGAAACAAAGCATGATCCGCTTTTGTTTGAAGACAAAAATCATCCTAAATCGACAGCTCAAATGCAATGCCCATCCTGACTATGCTACGTGAAACGCTGTGCGACAATGAGCGTGTTTTCCTTGAAGCTGCACATTTTTCTAGTGCCATCTTACGTGTTTGCGTCTCTGGAAAGAATCAGCAGCCCGGTAAGACCGCGGTCATGCCAACATGCTCATTTCACCGGCAAAATAAAAACTCTGGCCACGTGATGGTCACGCAAATAAAATGATAAAAAAGCAAGAAAAAAAGAAGTGCCTCCCCGGCGGGGAATCGAACCCCGGTCTCCCGCGTGACAGGCGGGGATACTTACCACTATACTACCGAGGACACATGATTCGATGACAGACAGCACGAGTCAGCCTAGTCCGACGTTAAAGTAAGTAAACACAGATTTGGATGCACGTTTTCTACTGCAGCTCATGCAGTGTTTTCATGCGTGCATCTCCTCGTCCCCCTTGAAATCGGGAATAACAAGCGGAAAACCAGCATCCAAAAGCCACTGATAGTTTTTAAAGGTGAATCTTATTGATGTGACAAAACGCAAAACTACAAAATCACTGACACGTGTTATTCGGTAGTCATGCGTTTCCGTAGTGTAGTGGCTATCACATCCGCCTAACACGCGGAAGGTCCTGGGTTCAAGCCCCAGCGGAAACATTTTTTGTTGTTGCTTGGTTTATTTTTCTTTACTGGGAAGCACTTTAAGAAAACCAAACTGTCGGACTCTACCCAGTCTAAGCTTCAGGTGCCACTCACTAACGCATCAGCACTCGTGCCTTATACCTTTCAAAGAAATTGACACACGACAGGCAAGCAGGTAGGGGCGACATTGGTTTCTTTCATTGGAAACAAAGCATGATCCGCTTTTGTTTGAAGACAAAAATCATCCTAAATCGACAGCTCAAATGCAATGCCCATCCTGACTATGCTACGTGAAACGCTGTGCGACAATGAGCGTGTTTTCCTTGAAGCTGCACATCTTTCTAGTGCCATCTTACGTGTTTGCGTCTCTGGAAAGAATCAGCAGCCCGGTAAGACCGCGGTCATGCCAACATGCTCATTTCACCGGCAAAATAAAAACTCTGGCCACGTGATGGTCACGCAATCAAAATGATAAAAAAGCAAGAAAAAAAGAAGTGCCTCCCCGGCGGGGAATCGAACCCCGGTCTCCCGCGTGACAGGCGGGGATACTTACCACTATACTACCGAGGACACATGATTCGATGACAGACAGCACGAGTCAGCCTAGTCCGACGTTAAAGTAAGTAAACACAGATTTGGATGCACGTTTTCTACTGCAGCTCATGCAGTGTTTTCATGCGTGCATCTCCTCGTCCCCCTTGAAATCGGGAATAACAAGCGGAAAACCAGCATCCAAAAGCCACTGATAGTTTTTAAAGGTGAATCTTATTGATGTGACAAAACGCAAAACTACAAAATCACTGACACGTGTTATTCGGTAGTCATGCGTTTCCGTAGTGTAGTGGCTATCACATCCGCCTAACACGCGGAAGGTCCTGGGTTCAAGCCCCAGCGGAAACATTTTTTGTTGTTGCTTGGTTTATTTTTCTTTACTGGGAAGCACTTTAAGAAAACCAAACTGTCGGACTCTACCCAGTCTAAGCTTCAGGTGCCACTCACTAACGCATCAGCACTCGTGCCTTATACCTTTCAAAGAAATTGACACACGACAGGCAAGCAGGTAGGGGCGACATTGGTTTCTTTCATTGGAAACAAAGCATGATCCGCTTTTGTTTGAAGACAAAAATCATCCTAAATCGACAGCTCAAATGCAATGCCCATCCTGACTATGCTACGTGAAACGCTGTGCGACAATGAGCGTGTTTTCCTTGAAGCTGCACATCTTTCTAGTGCCATCTTACGTGTTTGCGTCTCTGGAAAGAATCAGCAGCCCGGTAAGACCGCGGTCATGCCAACATGCTCATTTCACCGGCAAAATAAAAACTCTGGCCACGTGATGGTCACGCAATCAAAATGATAAAAAAGCAAGAAAAAAAGAAGTGCCTCCCCGGCGGGGAATCGAACCCCGGTCTCCCGCGTGACAGGCGGGGATACTTACCACTGTACTACCGAGGACACATGATTCGATGACAGACAGCACGAGTCAGCCTAGTCCGACGTTAAAGTAAGTAAACACAGATTTGGATGCACGTTTTCTACTGCAGCTCATGCAGTGTTTTCATGCGTGCATCTCCTCGTCCCCCTTGAAATCGGGAATAACAAGCGGAAAACCAGCATCCAAAAGCCACTGATAGTTTTTAAAGGTGAATCTTATTGATGTGACAAAACGCAAAACTACAAAATCACTGACACGTGTTATTAGGTAGTCATGCGTTTCCGTAGTGTAGTGGCTATCACATCCGCCTAACACGCGGAAGGTCCTGGGTTCAAGCCCCAGCGGAAACATTTTTTGTTGTTGCTTGGTTTATTTTTCTTTACTGGGAAGCACTTTAAGAAAACCAAACTGTCGGACTCTACCCAGTCTAAGCTTCAGGTGCCACTCACTAACGCATCAGCACTCGTGCCTTATACCTTTCAAAGAAATTCACACACGACAGGCAAGCAGGTAGGGGCGACATTGGTTTCTTTCATTGGAAACAAAGCATGATCCGCTTTTGTTTGAAGACAAAAATCATCCTAAATCGACAGCTCAAATGCAATGCCCATCCTGACTATGCTACGTGAAACGCTGTGCGACAATGAGCGTGTTTTCCTTGAAGCTGCACATCTTTCTAGTGCCATCTTACGTGTTTGCGTCTCTGGAAAGAATCAGCAGCCCGGTAAGACCGCGGTCATGCCAACATGCTCATTTCACCGGCAAAATAAAAACTCTGGCCACGTGATGGTCACGCAATCAAAATGATAAAAAAGCAAGAAAAAAAGAAGTGCCTCCCCGGCGGGGAATCGAACCCCGGTCTCCCGCGTGACAGGCGGGGATACTTACCACTATACTACCGAGGACACATGATTCGATGACAGACAGCACGAGTCAGCCTAGTCCGACGTTAAAGTAAGTAAACACAGATTTGGATGCACGTTTTCTACTGCAGCTCATGCAGTGTTTTCATGCGTGCATCTCCTCGTCCCCCTTGAAATCGGGAATAACAAGCGGAAAACCAGCATCCAAAAGCCACTGATAGTTTTTAAAGGTGAATCTTATTGATGTGACAAAACGCAAAACTACAAAATCACTGACACGTGTTATTCGGTAGTCATGCGTTTCCGTAGTGTAGTGGCTATCACATCCGCCTAACACGCGGAAGGTCCTGGGTTCAAGCCCCAGCGGAAACATTTTTTGTTGTTGCTTGGTTTATTTTTCTTTACTGGGAAGCACTTTAAGAAAACCAAACTGTCGGACTCTACCCAGTCTAAGCTTCAGGTGCCACTCACTAACGCATCAGCACTCGTGCCTTATACCTTTCAAAGAAATTCACACACGACAGGCAAGCAGGTAGGGGCGACATTGGTTTCTTTCATTGGAAACAAAGCATGATCCGCTTTTGTTTGAAGACAAAAATCATCCTAAATCGACAGCTCAAATGCAATGCCCATCCTGACTATGCTACGTGAAACGCTGTGCGACAATGAGCGTGTTTTCCTTGAAGCTGCACATTTTTCTAGTGCCATCTTACGTGTTTGCGTCTCTGGAAAGAATCAGCAGCCCGGTAAGACCGCGGTCATGCCAACATGCTCATTTCACCGGCAAAATAAAAACTCTGGCCACGTGATGGTCACGCAATCAAAATGATAAAAAAGCAAGAAAAAAAGAAGTGCCTCCCCGGCGGGGAATCGAACCCCGGTCTCCCGCGTGACAGGCGGGGATACTTACCACTATACTACCGAGGACACATGATTCGATGACAGACAGCACGAGTCAGCCTAGTCCGACGTTAAAGTAAGTAAACACAGATTTGGATGCACGTTTTCTACTGCAGCTCATGCAGTGTTTTCATGCGTGCATCTCCTCGTCCCCCTTCAAATCGGGAATAACAAGCGGAAAACCAGCATCCAAAAGCCACTGATAGTTTTTAAAGGTGAATCTTATTGATGTGACAAAACGCAAAACTACAAAATCACTGACACGTGTTATTCGGTAGTCATGCGTTTCCGTAGTGTAGTGGCTATCACATCCGCCTAACACGCGGAAGGTCCTGGGTTCAAGCCCCAGCGGAAACATTTTTTGTTGTTGCTTGGTTTATTTTTCTTTACTGGGAAGCACTTTAAGAAAACCAAACTGTCGGACTCTACCCAGTCTAAGCTTCAGGTGCCACTCACTAACGCATCAGCACTCGTGCCTTATACCTTTCAAAGAAATTCACACACGACAGGCAAGCAGGTAGGGGCGACATTGGTTTCTTTCATTGGAAACAAAGCATGATCCGCTTTTGTTTGAAGACAAAAATCATCCTAAATCGACAGCTCAAATGCAATGCCCATCCTGACTATGCTACGTGAAACGCTGTGCGACAATGAGCGTGTTTTCCTTGAAGCTGCACATTTTTCTAGTGCCATCTTACGTGTTTGCGTCTCTGGAAAGAATCAGCAGCCCGGTAAGACCGCGGTCATGCCAACATGCTCATTTCACCGGCAAAATAAAAACTCTGGCCACGTGATGGTCACGCAAATAAAATGATAAAAAAGCAAGAAAAAAAGAAGTGCCTCCCCGGCGGGGAATCGAACCCCGGTCTCCCGCGTGACAGGCGGGGATACTTACCACTATACTACCGAGGACACATGATTCGATGACAGACAGCACGAGTCAGCCTAGTCCGACGTTAAAGTAAGTAAACACAGATTTGGATGCACGTTTTCTACTGCAGCTCATGCAGTGTTTTCATGCGTGCATCTCCTCGTCCCCCTTGAAATCGGGAATAACAAGCGGAAAACCAGCATCCAAAAGCCACTGATAGTTTTTAAAGGTGAATCTTATTGATGTGAAAAAACGCAAAACTACAAAATCACTGACACGTGTTATTAGGTAGTCATGCGTTTCCGTAGTGTAGTGGCTATCACATCCGCCTAACACGCGGAAGGTCCTGGGTTCAAGCCCCAGCGGAAACATTTTTTGTTGTTGCTTGGTTTATTTTTCTTTACTGGGAAGCACTTTAAGAAAACCAAACTGTCGGACTCTACCCAGTCTAAGCTTCAGGTGCCACTCACTAACGCATCAGCACTCGTGCCTTATACCTTTCAAAGAAATTCACACACGACAGGCAAGCAGGTAGGGGCGACATTGGTTTCTTTCATTGGAAACAAAGCATGATCCGCTTTTGTTTGAAGACAAAAATCATCCTAAATCGACAGCTCAAATGCAATGCCCATCCTGACTATGCTACGTGAAACGCTGTGCGACAATGAGCGTGTTTTCCTTGAAGCTGCACATTTTTCTAGTGCCATCTTACGTGTTTGCGTCTCTGGAAAGAATCAGCAGCCCGGTAAGACCGCGGTCATGCCAACATGCTCATTTCACCGGCAAAATAAAAACTCTGGCCACGTGATGGTCACGCAAATAAAATGATAAAAAAGCAAGAAAAAAAGAAGTGCCTCCCCGGCGGGGAATCGAACCCCGGTCTCCCACGTGACAGGCGGGGATACTTACCACTATACTACCGAGGACACATGATTCGATGACAGACAGCACGAGTCAGCCTAGTCCGACGTTAAAGTAAGTAAACACAGATTTGGATGCACGTTTTCTACTGCAGCTCATGCAGTGTTTTCATGCGTGCATCTCCTCGTCCCCCTTGAAATCGGGAATAACAAGCGGAAAACCAGCATCCAAAAGCCACTGATAGTTTTTAAAGGTGAATCTTATTGATGTGACAAAACGCAAAACTACAAAATCACTGACACGTGTTATTCGGTAGTCATGCGTTTCCGTAGTGTAGTGGCTATCACATCCGCCTAACACGCGGAAGGTCCTGCGTTCAAGCCCCAGCGGAAACATTTTTTGTTGTTGCTTGGTTTATTTTTCTTTACTGTGAAGCACTTTAAGAAAACCAAACTGTCGGACTCTACCCAGTCTAAGCTTCAGGTGCCACTCACTAACGCATCAGCACTCGTGCCTTATACCTTTCAAAGAAATTCACACACGACAGGCAAGCAGGTAGGGGCGACATTGGTTTCTTTCATTGGAAACAAAGCATGATCCGCTTTTGTTTGAAGACAAAAATCATCCTAAATCGACAGCTCAAATGCAATGCCCATCCTGACTATGCTACGTGAAACGCTGTGCGACAATGAGCGTGTTTTCCTTGAAGCTGCACATCTTTCTAGTGCCATCTTACGTGTTTGCGTCTCTGGAAAGAATCAGCAGCCCGGTAAGACCGCGGTCATGCCAACATGCTCATTTCACCGGCAAAATAAAAACTCTGGCCACGTGATGGTCACGCAATCAAAATGATAAAAAAGCAAGAAAAAAAGAAGTGCCTCCCCGGCGGGGAATCGAACCCCGGTCTCCCGCGTGACAGGCGGGGATACTTACCACTATACTACCGAGGACACATGATTCGATGACAGACAGCACGAGTCAGCCTAGTCCGACGTTAAAGTAAGTAAACACAGATTTGGATGCACGTTTTCTACTGCAGCTCATGCAGTGTTTTCATGCGTGCATCTCCTCGTCCCCCTTGAAATCGGGAATAACAAGCGGAAAACCAGCATCCAAAAGCCACTGATAGTTTTTAAAGGTGAATCTTATTGATGTGACAAAACGCAAAACTACAAAATCACTGACACGTGTTATTCGGTAGTCATGCGTTTCCGTAGTGTAGTGGCTATCACATCCGCCTAACACGCGGAAGGTCCTGGGTTCAAGCCCCAGCGGAAACATTTTTTGTTGTTGCTTGGTTTATTTTTCTTTACTGGGAAGCACTTTAAGAAAACCAAACTGTCGGACTCTACCCAGTCTAAGCTTCAGGTGCCACTCACTAACGCATCAGCACTCGTGCCTTATACCTTTCAAAGAAATTCACACACGACAGGCAAGCAGGTAGGGGCGACATTGGTTTCTTTCATTGGAAACAAAGCATGATCCGCTTTTGTTTGAAGACAAAAATCATCCTAAATCGACAGCTCAAATGCAATGCCCATCCTGACTATGCTACGTGAAACGCTGTGCGACAATGAGCGTGTTTTCCTTGAAGCTGCACATCTTTCTAGTGCCATCTTACGTTTTTGCGTCTCTGGAAAGAATCAGCAGCCCGGTAAGACCGCGGTCATGCCAACATGCTCATTTCACCGGCAAAATAAAAACTCTGGCCACGTGATGGTCACGCAATCAAAATGATAAAAAAGCAAGAAAAAAAGAAGTGCCTCCCCGGCGGGGAATCGAACCCCGGTCTCCCGCGTGACAGGCGGGGATACTTACCACTATACTACCGAGGACACATGATTCGATGACAGACAGCACGAGTCAGCCTAGTCCGACGTTAAAGTAAGTAAACACAGATTTGGATGCACGTTTTCTACTGCAGCTCATGCAGTGTTTTCATGCGTGCATCTCCTCGTCCCCCTTCAAATCGGGAATAACAAGCGGAAAACCAGCATCCAAAAGCCACTGATAGTTTTTAAAGGTGAATCTTATTGATGTGACAAAACGCAAAACTACAAAATCACTGACACGTGTTATTCGGTAGTCATGCGTTTCCGTAGTGTAGTGGCTATCACATCCGCCTAACACGCGGAAGGTCCTGGGTTCAAGCCCCAGCGGAAACATTTTTTGTTGTTGCTTGGTTTATTTTTCTTTACTGTGAAGCACTTTAAGAAAACCAAACTGTCGGACTCTACCCAGTCTAAGCTTCAGGTGCCACTCACTAACGCATCAGCACTCGTGCCTTATACCTTTCAAAGAAATTCACACACGACAGGCAAGCAGGTAGGGGCGACATTGGTTTCTTTCATTGGAAACAAAGCATGATCCGCTTTTGTTTGAAGACAAAAATCATCCTAAATCGACAGCTCAAATGCAATGCCCATCCTGACTATGCTACGTGAAACGCTGTGCGACAATGAGCGTGTTTTCCTTGAAGCTGCACATTTTTCTAGTGCCATCTTACGTGTTTGCGTCTCTGGAAAGAATCAGCAGCCCGGTAAGACCGCGGTCATGCCAACATGCTCATTTCACCGGCAAAATAAAAACTCTGGCCACGTGATGGTCACGCAAATAAAATGATAAAAAAGCAAGAAAAAAAGAAGTGCCTCCCCGGCGGGGAATCGAACCCCGGTCTCCCACGTGACAGGCGGGGATACTTACCACTATACTACCGAGGACACATGATTCGATGACAGACAGCACGAGTCAGCCTAGTCCGACGTTAAAGTAAGTAAACACAGATTTGGATGCACGTTTTCTACTGCAGCTCATGCAGTGTTTTCATGCGTGCATCTCCTCGTCCCCCTTGAAATCGGGAATAACAAGCGGAAAACCAGCATCCAAAAGCCACTGATAGTTTTTAAAGGTGAATCTTATTGATGTGACAAAACGCAAAACTACAAAATCACTGACACGTGTTATTCGGTAGTCATGCGTTTCCGTAGTGTAGTGGCTATCACATCCGCCTAACACGCGGAAGGTCCTGCGTTCAAGCCCCAGCGGAAACATTTTTTGTTGTTGCTTGGTTTATTTTTCTTTACTGTGAAGCACTTTAAGAAAACCAAACTGTCGGACTCTACCCAGTCTAAGCTTCAGGTGCCACTCACTAACGCATCAGCACTCGTGCCTTATACCTTTCAAAGAAATTCACACACGACAGGCAAGCAGGTAGGGGCGACATTGGTTTCTTTCATTGGAAACAAAGCATGATCCGCTTTTGTTTGAAGACAAAAATCATCCTAAATCGACAGCTCAAATGCAATGCCCATCCTGACTATGCTACGTGAAACGCTGTGCGACAATGAGCGTGTTTTCCTTGAAGCTGCACATCTTTCTAGTGCCATCTTACGTGTTTGCGTCTCTGGAAAGAATCAGCAGCCCGGTAAGACCGCGGTCATGCCAACATGCTCATTTCACCGGCAAAATAAAAACTCTGGCCACGTGATGGTCACGCAATCAAAATGATAAAAAAGCAAGAAAAAAAGAAGTGCCTCCCCGGCGGGGAATCGAACCCCGGTCTCCCGCGTGACAGGCGGGGATACTTACCACTATACTACCGAGGACACATGATTCGATGACAGACAGCACGAGTCAGCCTAGTCCGACGTTAAAGTAAGTAAACACAGATTTGGATGCACGTTTTCTACTGCAGCTCATGCAGTGTTTTCATGCGTGCATCTCCTCGTCCCCCTTGAAATCGGGAATAACAAGCGGAAAACCAGCATCCAAAAGCCACTGATAGTTTTTAAAGGTGAATCTTATTGATGTGACAAAACGCAAAACTACAAAATCACTGACACGTGTTATTCGGTAGTCATGCGTTTCCGTAGTGTAGTGGCTATCACATCCGCCTAACACGCGGAAGGTCCTGGGTTCAAGCCCCAGCGGAAACATTTTTTGTTGTTGCTTGGTTTATTTTTCTTTACTGGGAAGCACTTTAAGAAAACCAAACTGTCGGACTCTACCCAGTCTAAGCTTCAGGTGCCACTCACTAACGCATCAGCACTCGTGCCTTATACCTTTCAAAGAAATTCACACACGACAGGCAAGCAGGTAGGGGCGACATTGGTTTCTTTCATTGGAAACAAAGCATGATCCGCTTTTGTTTGAAGACAAAAATCATCCTAAATCGACAGCTCAAATGCAATGCCCATCCTGACTATGCTACGTGAAACGCTGTGCGACAATGAGCGTGTTTTCCTTGAAGCTGCACATCTTTCTAGTGCCATCTTACGTTTTTGCGTCTCTGGAAAGAATCAGCAGCCCGGTAAGACCGCGGTCATGCCAACATGCTCATTTCACCGGCAAAATAAAAACTCTGGCCACGTGATGGTCACGCAATCAAAATGATAAAAAAGCAAGAAAAAAAGAAGTGCCTCCCCGGCGGGGAATCGAACCCCGGTCTCCCGCGTGACAGGCGGGGATACTTACCACTATACTACCGAGGACACATGATTCGATGACAGACAGCACGAGTCAGCCTAGTCCGACGTTAAAGTAAGTAAACACAGATTTGGATGCACGTTTTCTACTGCAGCTCATGCAGTGTTTTCATGCGTGCATCTCCTCGTCCCCCTTGAAATCGGGAATAACAAGCGGAAAACCAGCATCCAAAAGCCACTGATAGTTTTTAAAGGTGAATCTTATTGATGTGACAAAACGCAAAACTACAAAATCACTGACACGTGTTATTCGGTAGTCATGCGTTTCCGTAGTGTAGTGGCTATCACATCCGCCTAACACGCGGAAGGTCCTGGGTTCAAGCCCCAGCGGAAACATTTTTTGTTGTTGCTTGGTTTATTTTTCTTTACTGTGAAGCACTTTAAGAAAACCAAACTGTCGGACTCTACCCAGTCTAAGCTTCAGGTGCCACTCACTAACGCATCAGCACTCGTGCCTTATACCTTTCAAAGAAATTCACACACGACAGGCAAGCAGGTAGGGGCGACATTGGTTTCTTTCATTGGAAACAAAGCATGATCCGCTTTTGTTTGAAGACAAAAATCATCCTAAATCGACAGCTCAAATGCAATGCCCATCCTGACTATGCTACGTGAAACGCTGTGCGACAATGAGCGTGTTTTTCCTTGAAGCTGCACATCTTTCTAGTGCCATCTTACGTGTTTGCGTCTCTGGAAAGAATCAGCAGCCCGGTAAGACCGCGGTCATGCCAACATGCTCATTTCACCGGCAAAATAAAAACTCTGGCCACGTGATGGTCACGCAAATAAAATGATAAAAAAGCAAGAAAAAAAGAAGTGCCTCCCCGGCGGGGAATCGAACCCCGGTCTCCGCGTGACAGGCGGGGATACTTACCACTATACTACCGAGGACACATGATTCGATGACAGACAGCACGAGTCAGCATTGTCCGACGTTAAAGTAAGTAAACACAGATTTGGATGCACGTTTTCTACTGCAGCTCATGCAGTGTTTTCATGCGTGCATCTCCTCGTCCCCCTTGAAATCGGAATAACAAGCGGAAAACCAGCATCCAAAAGCCACTGATAGTTTTTAAAGGTGAATCTTATTGATGTGACAAAACGCAAAAACTACAAAATCACTGACACGTGTTATTCGCTAGTCATGCGTTTCCGTAGTGTAGTGGCTATCACATCCGCCTAACACGCGGAAGGTCCTGGGTTCAAGCCCCAGCGGAAACATTTTTTGTTGTTGCTTGGTTTATTTTTCTTTACTGGGAAGCACTTTAAGAAAACCAAACTGTCGGACTCTACCCAGTCTAAGCTTCAGGTGCCACTCACTAACGCATCAGCACTCGTGCCTTATACCTTTCAAAAGAAATCACACACGACAGGCAAGCAGGTAGGGGCGACATTGGTTTCTTTCATTGGAAACAAAGCATGATCCGCTTTGTTTGAAGACAAAAATCATCCTAAATCGACAGCTCAAATGCAATGCCCATCCTGACTATGCTACGTGAAACGCTGTGCGACAATGAGCGTGTTTTCCTTGAAGCTGCACATTTTTCTAGTGCCATCTTACGTGTTTGCGTCTCTGGAAAGAATCAGCAGCCCGGTAAGACCGCGGTCATGCCAACATGCTCATTTCACCGGCAAAATAAAAACTCTGGCCACGTGATGGTCACGCAACATAAAATCGATAAAAAAGCAAGAAAAAAAGAAGTGCCTCCCCGGCGGGAATCGAACCCCGGTCTCCCGCGTGACAGGCGGGGATCCCTCTTACCTATCTCGAAACACATGATTCGATGACAGCACAGCACGAGTCAGCCTAGTCCGACGTTAAAGTAAGTAAACACAGATTTGATGCACGTTTTCAACTGCAGCTCATGCAGAGTTTTCATGCGTGCATCTCCTCGTCCCCCCTTGAAATCGGGAATAACAAGCGGAAAAACCAGCATCCAAAAAGCCACTGATAGTTTTTAAAAGGTGAATCTTATTGATGTGACAAAACGCAAAAACTACAAAATCACTGACACGTGTTATTCGGTAGTCATGCGTTTCCGTAGTGTAGTGGCTATCACATCCGCCTAACACGCGGAAGGTCCTGGGTTCAAGCCCCAGCGGGAAACATTTTTGTTGTTGCTTGGTTTAATTTTCTTACTGTGAAGCACTTTAAGAAAACCAAACTGTCGGACTCTACCCAGTCTAAGCTTCAGGTGCCACTCACTAACGCATCAGCACTCGTGCCTTATACCTTTCAAGAAATTCACACACGACAGGCAAAGCAGGTAGGGGGCGACATTGGTTTCTTTCATTGGAAACAAAGCATGATCCGCTTTTGTTTGAAGACAAAAATCATCCTAAATCGACAGCTCAAATGCAATGCCCATCCTGACTATGCTACGTGAAACGCTGTGCGACAATGAGCGTGTTTTCCTTGAAGCTGCACATCTTTCTAGTGCCATCTTACGTGTTTGCGTCTCTGGAAAGAATCAGCAGCCCGGTAAGACCGCGGTCATGCCAACATGCTCATTTCACCGGCAAAATAAAAACTCTGGGCCACGTGATGGTCACGCAATCAAAATGATAAAAAAGCAAGAAAAAAAAGAAGTGCCTCCCTGGCGGGGAATCGAACCCCGGTCTCCCGCGTGACAGGCGGGGATACTTACCACTATACTACCGAGGACACATGATTCGATGACAGACAGCACGAGTCAGCCTAGTCCGACGTTAAAGTAGTAAACACAGATTTGGATGCACGTTTTCTACTGCAGCTCATGCAGTGTTTTTTCATGCGTGGCATCTCCTCGTCCCCCTTGAAATCGGGAATAACAAGCGGAAAAACCAGCATCCAAAAGCCACTGATAGTTTTTAAAGGTGAATCTTATTGATGTGACAAAACGCAAAAACTACAAAATCACTGACACGTGTTATTCGCTAGTCTATTGCGTTTCCGTAGTGTAGTGGCTATCACATCCGCCTAACACGCGGAAGTCCTGGGTTCAAGCCTCAGCGGAAACATTTTTGTTGTTGCTTGGTTTTATTTTCTTTACTGGGAAGCACTTTAAGAAAACCAAACTGTCTGACTCTACCCAGTCTAAGCTTCAGGTGCCACTCACTAACGCATCAGCACTCGTGCCTTATACCTTTCAAAGAAATTCACACACGACAGGCAAGCAGGTAGGGGCGACATTGGTTTCTTTCATTGGAAACAAAGCATGATCCGCTTTTGTTTTGAAGACAAAAATCATCCTAAATCGCAGCTCAAATGCAATGCCCATCCTGACTATGCTACGGTGAAACGCTGTGCGACAATGAGCGTGTTTTCCTTGAAGCTGCACATTTTTCTAGTGCCATCTTACGTGTTTGCGTCTCTGGAAAGAATCAGCAGCCCGGTAAGACCGCGGTCATGCCAACATGCCTCATTTTCACCGGCAAAATAAAAACTCTGGCCACGTGATGGTCACGCAAATAAAATGATAAAAAAGCAAGAAAAAAAGAAGTGCCTCCCCGGCGGGGAATCGAACCCCGGTCTCCCGCGTGACAGGCGGGGATACTTACCACTATACTACCGAGGGACACATGATTCGATGACAGACAGCACGAGTCAGCCCTAGTCCGACGTTAAAGTAAGTAAACACAGATTTGGATGCACGTTTTCCTACTGCAGCTCATGCAGTGTTTTCATGCGTGCATCTCCTCGTCCCCCTTGAAATCGGGAATAACAAGCGGAAAAACCAGCATCCAAAAGCCACTGATAGTTTTTAAAGGTGAATCTTATTGATGTGACAAAACGCAAAAACTACCAAAATCACTGACACGTGTTATTCGCTAGTCATGCGTTTTCCGTAGTGTAGTGGCTATCACATACGCCTAACACGCGGAAGGTCCCTGGGTTCAAGCCCCAGCGGAAACATTTTTTGTTGTTGCCTTGGTTTATTTTTCTTTACTGGGAAGCACTTTAAGAAAACCAAACTGTCGGGACTCTACCCAGTCTAAGCTTCAGGTGCCACTCACTAACGCATCAGCACCTCGTGCCTTATACCTTTCAAAGAAATTCACACACGACAGGCAAGCAGGTAGGGGCGACATTGGTTTCTTTCATTGGAAAACAAAGCATGATCCGCTTTTGTTTGAAGACAAAAATCATCCTAAATCGACAGCCAAATGCAATGGCCCATCCTGACTATGCTACGTGAAACGCTGTGCGACAATGAGCGTGTTTTCCTTGAAGCTGCACACTCTTTCTAGTGCCATCTTACGTGTTTGCCGTCTCTGGAAAGAATCAGCAGCCCGGTAAGACCGCGGTCATGCCAACATGCTCATTTCACCGGCCAAAATAAAAAACTCTGGCCACGTGATGGTCACGCAAATAAAATGATAAAAAAGCAAGAAAAAAAGAAGTGCCCTCCCCCGCGGGGAATCGAACCCCGGTCTCCCGCGTGACAGGCGGGGATACTTACCACTATACTACCGAGGACACATGATTCGATGACAGACAGCACGAGTCAGCCTAGTCCGACGTTAAAGTAAGTTAAACACACGATTTGGATGCACGTTTTCTACTGCAGCTCATGCAGTGTTTTCATGCGTGCATCTCCTCGTCCCCCTTGAAATCGGGAATAACAAGCGGAAAACCAGCATCCAAAATGCCACTGATAGTTTTTAAAGGTGAATCTTATTGATGTGACAAAACGCAAAACTACAAAATCACTGACACGTGTTATTTCGCTAGTCATGCGTTTTCCGTAGTGTAGTGGCTATCACATCCGCCTAACACGCGGAAGGTCTGGGTTCAAGCCCCAGCGGAAACATTTTTTGTTGTTGCTTGGTTTATTTTTCTTTAC